>NC_081827.1:224679700-224991548 GCF_030867095.1 Alligator mississippiensis | reverse complement strand
ATAAGATTTTAGTATGATAATTGTATGCACATTGATTAGGGAAGCTCCTAAAAATGTATCTAAAACACAGATCTGTTATTAACACCTTTTTATAACACCTGAAATATTCAATAGCAATTATAAATAGTCATCTCATTAAAGATCATTAAATGTTAATAATTCATTAGCATTATCACATATTAGGAAGAACTAAATTGTCTCAAGTCTCTTACATGATGGCACTGTCCTTTAGACACATTTCTGACAAGACCTATTCTACTAGGTTCCATTTTTTTAGTTCTAAAACATTGCAGAGAACAGCTCTTCTCCCTCAGGCACACACTCGAAATTTAGAATCTTGATAAGTTCCTTCCCTGAAGAAAGGCACGATTTATTTGTATTTAAATTGTTGTGCCTTCTTTAGAAATTGTAGCAATCACATTGTAGAACGAGTTTGTTTGAAAGGAACATTATTTGACTGTTTGCCTTTTCATTTCCTTTGTAGAAACTGTACTTGCAGTGCAATTGATAAGCCGTAGCAATGTATTCACAAAGGGACATCCTGTTGTCAGACAACAAAGGCTACAAGAATTTAGTATATGTGAAATTAAAGTAGCACAATAACACAAAAGTGGCACCATAATATGGCATTTATAGCGTGCTTTTCACATATTGAATTTTGGCAGAAAAAGCATAATGCTTCTAACTTTATTTTAAATAGTCTTCATAAAGTTCAGGTCTTTGTTAAATAAGGTTGAGGATTTAAGAATAAACTAACTACAGCTGTAAGCGTTATGCCTATGCCTGCAACTGATTTTGGCCAAAGGTATAATAAATAAGAAATTCTCTGCTAACAATTACATTTTTTTTGTAGTTTATTTAGGAGAAAAATACTTTGATTAGCTTTTCCCTATTCACAGATAGTATCTAAATAGCCCTCACTCTTCATGTGGCACACAATAAATTTAAGAAATAGCAGCATTGCTATGGTTCGGATTGGAATTTCCCTGGAGTAGGGGAGTTTCTCATAAAGGAGGTCACCATACTGCCCCAGGAGAGAGAAAAAATAGAGTGGGAGGGTTATTACTACAGATGAGTTGGCTTACAGCACTAGTGCTGATGCCTTGGCAGACTATACTTCAGGAAACTTGTCTGTTTCTTCCTCTGACTACTAGTTTGCTTTAATGTGTTTTTTCCTTTGACTTTAAAATTAATAAAGTTTCAAATGAAAGATGCAAAAAAGAGAATTGGACAGTAATAAAAACCCCTTAGGAAAGGAAGGTTAAATGCAAATATTGAAGGAATAAGGCCTCTTTCTTTCTACCACCTACCCTGTTGAAGCACCATAAATTTTATAAATAATATGAGTCTTCCTTGTGATGTTATCATTCCAGAGGGTGGCTGCCATGGGCTTCATTCAAAGTCTGCTGAAATCAAGGCTAGTCTTACCTGGCTCTGGATCAGGTCCTACAGGACAGTTGTTCCTCAGTAAACTGTCTGGAAATTTCATTAGAAATCAGGGACTGATTCTGGCTCCTTGAAATTAATTGGAGCCTAAGGTTTCAGGGTATCAGAGTATGGGTAAAGGGTAATTTTGTCTTCAGGTTTGCCAGTGATTTCCTGTGAAAACGTGACTATGGTGAAGGAATCAGGTGAAGCATAAGTGGGTTTTCATATTTTTAATCCCGTCTCTTATCTTTCCTCTATTGCTTTATGTTGGTATGTTTGAAAGAGTGGGGATTAACTACCACATGAAGAGTAAAGTTCTTTAATTTATGGGATAAACATAGACAGTACGGGCCTACCAGGCTATGTAAATTTTCCTCCAAATTTAACCTTAGGTTCATGAATTAGAATGAAAAACATTAGACTTTACTTCTGCTGTAGCAACATGTTAAATGATACTGTAGTCAGCAGTCTGGAATTTTGAAGAACCATTGAATTCCATATTTAGTAGATAACCAAATGTTCCTGTTTGAGGATACACGATGCTTCATATTGTTTCCTATGCAAGCAAAAATGTATGCATGAGTTTAACTCTGTGTGTATAAATAACACGTTGGTTCTGTTGCAAAAACCTGGTGGTTTTTTTTGGAAAAATTCACACCAGTGTAAGATGTGTGCAACCTCTTAAGCTTTGTACCTAGGCAACTGGAGTTCAGTCTAGGAACTGTACATAAGTGCTGTGTATCTTGCAGATGCAAAAAGCTCTATATCTACCTGTCAAGTCTCCATGCTGTAGGCTCTGCTCTCGTGAGTGCTTCCCTGTTCCTGAGCAGGGCTCATCTGCCACGTCTTGAGGGAAATTTACTTCAAGGATTTATTTCAATTTACTTCCTTCCAGCCCTACTTTTCTATGATCCCATGACTGTGTGACTGGCTAGTGGTCCCGTGTCGCAACAGAGGTCTTCAAGGAAGCCTAGGCAATTGCTTCTTGCTCAGCGCTGTTCTGCAGGGCAACATGAATCCACATCACCGGCACTGCCCTAGCTTTGAGAGGGCACCTCCCGATGCCTAGATGCACCAGGCTGCCCAGCCTGTTGGGGTATGGCAATGGTATCAGACAATGTTATCACACCTGTACACTGGTGCCTGGTGTTGGAGGCTCAGGACAGAGGCCAAAAGAAGGGAAGCTTCCCTCTGGCTTATTCACAGGGCATCCCTCCTTGCCATGCGTGGCCTCTGCCTCCTTCCCTCCAGCAGTATCTGCTGTATTGAGCTGGTGCCCCCTCAAGCTTTGCTCCCTATTAATCATCCTGACAAGGGAGGACCCTTTCTGTTGACTCAGCAGGCCAGTGGGAGTCGCAAAGAAGCTGCAGGCAGCAGGTGAAGCAACCGCAGCAAGCAAGCAAGCAGTAAAACAGTGTGAAGTGCTGAAGGTGGAGAGAGGGAGGAAGCCAGCCATGAAACATGAGGTACACTGCAGGCTGATGCTGATGGGTTTGGGCCATAACCTAACCCCAGTTGTCTTCCTGCCTAGAATGGGGGGGGGGGGGGGGGGAGGGCTGAACCCAATGATCTGCAAGGTCCCTTTTAGGCCCTAACAATCTATAAATCTATGAATCTATAAGGAGTGGTTCAGTGGTGTAACCTCCTGCCTGGTATGGTTAGTACTCACATTTCCAGTGTGGCTGACTTTGGGGCTCCGCCTCCCCTACACCCCTTCCACTTGCCAACCATACACGTGGAAATTTTGCAGACAGCTGCTGCCTTCTCTGGCTTATAGGTCGACTCCTCAGGGCTTGGCTGTATGTTGTCCTTTTCCCAGACTTGTCTTGGTGTCTGATTCACAGCCCATTGCCCATACTACAATACAGAGGTGGCACTCTGTTCCTCATAATGCTCACAGTCAATGCATCAGCGTGTTAACTAATAATAATGATAGTAATACATTAAGAAAGAAATATTCTCAAGACTCATTGCTTCTGGCCTCCATCAACTCAGTCAGAGATTTAATCGTGGGTCTGGCTATAAGGCTTCAACCAGCCCTTATCAACCCCATAGCCTTCCCTTTGCTTCGGCTTCAACACAAAACTGGAAACAAACATGAAAATAAAAGAAAGTGTGCTTGGAGCAGCCCTGTCATTGGGGTGCTCCCATTTTTTTTTTTATGCTGACCCTGTTTTAGCTCCAGCAGGGCTTGGCTCTCCTGGAATGGCTCTGCTGCTTCGATGTTCTGGGTGGTTCTGCTCCCGGGGTCCCTCTGCCTTGCATCCCCTCCCCCTTTTTCTTGGCCATTGTATGGCCCTTTTAAATGCCCCAGAGCAGCACAAGAGGCTGATATAATCAGCCCAGCACCACCAAACTTGATAGACAGACTCTTTAAGAGCATGTGCAGCATCATCACATGCTGCTCCTGCCCTGGCTCCAGCCTTTTTTCTAGTAAGTCTGTTGCAGCTCCTGGGATTCCTGCACCATATCCCGGGGTACTCGGAGGTGACCCTGAGGTCCTGGGCTTTAGTGTATGGTTCCAGCCACCACACTACCTATTAGTACAAACTTAATGGAGATATTAACAGAAAATATACATTTATATTCAGGATTGTCCTACTGAAAGATATGGAACTTAAACATATTTTCAGAATAGGACCCTCAGGCCACTCTTATTTGGTGATGAGGTGAAAACTTGTTACTTTTTCTGGTTTTGATAAAAGTGGGTTTGAGAGAGAAATGAAACAATTTTGGGGTAAGGAAAATGTAAAACTTGAAGAGACTTTGATTCTGCCTTGATATTGGCAGGGAAGGGTTTCTGATGTCTGATTGAAAGATAGAGAAGGCAAGATTTGTTGAACTGTTGAAGATATGTCTTTGCTAAGAAAAAGTGCAAGTAACTATTATCTTGCTTGTTTTCAAACTGTGTTCTGCCTTCTGCCCACCTAGGATAAATGATTAAATTCTAGGATGAATTATGTAATTATTTGGATTGTATTAAAGCTGTGGTGAGGGTTTGACAGGAGTCTTCCCAGCAGAAACATCTTTTTACCCCTTAGGTAAAAGATGAGCTATAAACAAATGAATATATGTAATTTACTTCAGCCACAGATGCTGAATGCTGCCACAAGTACAATGGATTCCAGAGTGTCTTAGTAAAAATACTGATAGAAACAAGCTTTGAAAGCCATATGACATAATATTCCACCTAATATACTGTAGTCTCAGTAGCCTGCAGGCTTTCATTATCATTTGTGATGTCACAGACAGATGACCTCTGGGCATAAGGAAACAACTGTTGTTTTCTAGCAATATGAAAGGAAAGGACATTTTTCAGTTGCTTTTATGATGGTTTTCCCTCCTAACTTTCTTTATCAGCTGAAGCCATTGGAAGTTTCCCAATTTTGTGTTCATGTCACCTTCAAAACATAGTTTTTAAGTGTGGCTTTTATGATAATGGACAGAGCTAGTTAGCCATGGGAGTCTGAACTTGGGCAAAAGGCAGGGTATATTTTCACCTTATAGACTAACTAAATCATAGATATATATGACATGATAACAAAAGGAATTGGATCCATCTCTGGAAATACAAGAGAGGTTTACTGTTTTCACCTCCCAGGAACCCATGCAACTTTTACTTATTCCCTGAGATCCACAGATCTGGCGACCCAGGGTGCCCCTTTATCTTTGGCACTGTCCCCATCACAGAGAAAGCTTTTGGCTATATTGACTCTGTCCTGTGCTACTGCAGCTGCCAGCTATTTCATAGATTTCATAGACATTAGGGCTGGAAGGGATCTCAGAAGTTCATTGAGTCCAGCCCCCTGCCCCAGGGGCAGGAAGTCAGCAGGGGTCATAGGATCCCAGCAAGATAAACATCCAAATTTCTCTTAAAGGTGTTCAAAGTAGGTGCTTGAACCACCTCTGGCGGCAGTCTAGTTCAGACCTTGGGGGCTCAGACCATAAAGAAGTTCTTCCTTATGTCCAGCCTGAAACAGTCCTGAAAGAGTTTATGACCATTCAACCTTGTAATCTCTTGGGTGCTTTGGTGAACAGACGTTCTCCCAGATCCTGGTGAGCACCCCTGATAAACTTATAGGTGGCCACCAGATCACCCCTGAGCCTTCACTTTTTCAGGCTGAAGAGTCCTGTAGCTCTCAGCCTCTCATCATAAGGTCAGTTTTCCTGACCTCTGATCATGCGTGTGGTCTCCTCTGCATTCTCTCAAGCTTCTCCATGTGCGGGCCGGGAGCGGTCCGAGGCCCTCGGGGGTTTTTCGTGCGGCGGGCTGTGGCCAGCAGCCCAGACACGCCAGGTCGGGGAAGACAGGCGGCACGCTAGAATTAGGCACGGATGCTTAGTGGTTGATTTAAGATTATTTTACTTACACCGTAGATGGTCGCAGTGCAGGCAGGAAAACTTGCTTGAGTTGCGGTTACAAAACAAAACAAAACTTGAACCTGCAGAATGTGAGGGTACGTCGCAATGGGGTTTCGGCAACAGGAAGATGAACAAAAACCTCGAGAGTACGTCGCAATGGGGTTTCAGCAACAGGAAGAAAAAAAACTGCAGGACTCGAACCCGGGTAGAGCTCTGAATTCACTCACACGAAGTTTGCTAGGCTCCGTGGAACTTGCACGCAGGGAAGGGTACGTTGAGGGATCAGGCAGCGACGGGGAGAGGCAAGAGGCTGATCAGACCTCTATAGCCTTCTTGAGATACACGCTGGGTCCGATAGGCTCCGCAGCGCTTAGAGATCTTCACGAGACGTGAAGTTCTCCTCCTCCTGATAGTCGTGGAGTCCTCCAAATTGGGCGGAAACCACTCAAGCCTCTTATACGGCTAGCAAGCCAATTGCTAGCTGCCACGTGGGAATAATTTAGAACTGGCCAATAGTGGGGCACAAATTTGAATACAAATGGCGGGAACTCCTTGCACCGTGTATTTCTCTGTTGCAACGAAGAAATGCACCCTGCAAAGAAAGCTCCAAGTGGCAGGAAATAATCCAGCAGTGCCGAAGCACACACAAACAAAAATCACACCCTTGGGTTGTGACATCCCCCCTTGCTGAAGGCACAGCTGAATTATGCTGCACGCTCGTCACTCGGGTTATCAAGAGCTCTTACCACGGGTTGTTGAACTAAACGGGTAAACATAAAATTAGCTAACATAAAAAGTTCGTCCTCTAGGGATCAAATCAAATAATAACCAGCACAAATACATATACACATGATCAGATTCATAACGAAGAACTGCACGATCAGGGCTTCAGTGGGCGTCATGGCGAAGTTGCGCGTCAGGCCCCCACTTCTTTCGATGAAGTTATCCTTCTTGGGGCTTCTCTTCACCACGCACTCTGAATTCCGGATCTGTAAACAAAAACTCTCAAAAAATAAGTTAACGTATAACAAAATATTTACAAAATTTCCATGGAACTATACTATCAATTTTAAAACATATAATACAGGTGTTTGCTACTTTGATCTACCCTCTCTTGCACACTCAACTAGATGAAATCGTCAAGGAGCCATCGTCTAATTCTTTAGGTAATGAAAACCTAACTCATAGGCCAGTTGCCATTGGCCTGCATCCCCTAAAATCCCAAGTTGCCGCTTATTGAGTCCAGAACGCTGTAGGAGAAATCCAAACATGTATCGCTCCTCTGGTGTTCTCTGTGGCAATGATGGAAGGTCGGATTTGCGATGTCTTGCGCCTTGAATCTCAGTCGGGTGTCGATGTTCCCGATCACCGGATAATCTTGGCTCCATTAGGATATGCAGTCGGGACAACTGACGAAGGAGGTTACTCACGGGTTGGTTCACCATTGGGTTAAGCAGAATCTGGAGGACGACGATGTTCTTTTGCCCATAAACCTCAAGACAACTATCTATGCTGTGAACGGTCACTGGAACGGTTCCAGGGTCTCGTAGATGACGGTGAGGCCATGGTCTTATTCGCTGGAGTGATGTCAGTCCCAGCGCACATGCTCTGGGGTTCCAGGCACAGTACAAGACTCCGATGATTGCTAGCATGAGATGTTCTGCGCTGGTATGTTCTGGCCATCCGTCATGCCATGCGTGGGCTTTCTGACCAATCAGTCCTGCAACAAGCGCTGGCAGTGGAATAGGCCAGTGAACGTTAACCGCTACCATGTCGATGTCAGTGACATGTCCTCTACTCCATGAAGCTTGTCTTACCAAGAAGCTTGCTTCTTCCTGGTTTAGCAGGTCGGATCCAAGTTCCACGACCAAACGTCCCAACCACACAGCTAGAGTTTCTTCAGGTTGGATTCTTGATTCTCTGCACAAATCCTGTAGTTCAGTTCTGGTGCGAGCATAGTAGGAAGTAGCAACTCGGTTAGTTGTTGTTACTGGCTGAACTACTGCTGCGGGAGTCATTACTGCTGTTATTGTTTCAGGCAGGAGGGGCAGATGCACTCCTCCGCTCGATTCTCCCCTCCGTCAGCATGAAGGTGTGGTCGTCGGAAGCGACGCTGCGTCGGTGGGCGGAGTCGCCGGAAACGAGGCTGCATTGGTGGGTGGAGTCGCTGACCAAACTCTTGCGGGTTCCTCTGAAGCTCCACCCTTCTTTTCTGGTTCTTCCACGCGGTCTCCCTCTTGCTCGGCGCCATCTTGTTGTGGCGTTTCAGGATTCTCTTTTGCAGCCGATTCTTTGACCGCTCAAACGGCGATACGCAGCTGAGCTTTCAAACTTAAATTCTTTTGCATTAGATCACTTATGGCGCGAAAAGTTGCAGTTAACACTCCCCCCTTGTCATATTGTGGGGCCACCCTCTCATCCGCGGCGTGTTCCTCCGTCTCCAGATCTTCGCGGAGCTCGGATGGAAGCTCGCGACCCTTTAATCTAGACACCAGCATAAAGGGGATGAACCGGTCGATCGGTACCAGTTCTTCACTCTCCTAAGCACATCTTAGGCAACGGGCACACTCCTGGGTGAGGGTGAGGTTCACTTCGCCCGCCGGGTTGACTCTGGCGAGGGACACAGTGTTGAGGGGCTGAACAGGACCTGCTCATTGCTCATTATACACCCGAATGCCTCGGGGTGCAGATACACTTCCCTCTCTCTCTGGGCTCCGTCTTCGGAAGCTCCCTCTTCTCCCTTCAGCAAAAGACGTCCGCTGATAAATCTCTCACCCGTTCCACCCGCCTGGTGGTAAATGATATGTGCCTCCAGCTCCATAAAGTTTTCTACTTGGCGTTTTCCACCACGTCAAGGGCAGTTCTTAACTAATTCTAGCTCCAGCGTGCCTTCCCCTGATCCCATCCTCGTCGCCATGTGCGGACCGGGAGCGGTCCGAGGCCCTCGGGGGTTTTTCGTGCAGCGGGCTGTGGCCAGCAGCCCGGACACGCCAGGTCGGGGAAGGCAGGCAGCACGCTAGAATTAGGCACGGACGCTTAGTGGTTGATTTAAGATTATTTTACTTACACCGTAGATGGTCGCGGTGCAGGCAGGGAAACTTGCTTGAGTTGCGGTTACAAAACAAAACAAAACTCGAACCTGCAGAACGTAAGGGTACGTTGCAATGGGGTTTTGGTGACGGGAAGATGAACAAAAACCTCAAAAGTATGTTGCAATGGGGTTTCGGTGACGGGAAGAAAAAAAACTGCAGAACTCGAACCCAGGTAGAGCTCTGGATTCACTCACACGAAGTTTGCTAGGCTCCGTGGAACTTGCACGCAGGGAAGGGTATGTCGAGGGATCAGGCAACGACGGGGAGAGGCGAGAGGCTGATCAGACCTCTATAGCCTTCTTGAGATACACGCTGGGTTCAATAGGCTCCGCAGCGCTTAGAGATCTTCACGAGACGTGAAGTTCTCCTCCTCCTGATAGTCGTGGAGTCCTCCAACTTGGGCGGAAACCACTCAAGCCTCTTATACGGCTAGCAAGCCAATTGCTAGCCGCCACGTGGGAATAATTTAGAACTGGCCAATAGTGGGGCACAAATCTGAATACAAATGGCAGGAACTCCTTGCAACGTGCATTTCTCTGTTGCAACGAAGAAATGCACCCTGCAAAGAAAGCTCCAAGTGGCGGGAAATAATCCAGCAGTGCCGAAGCATACACAAACAAAAATCACACCCTTGGGTTGTGACACTCCACATCCTTTTTGAATTGCAGAGCCCAAAACTGGATGCAGTATTCCAGCCGTCGCCTCACCAAGGCCAAGTACAATGGAATAAAGATGTCCTGGGATTTGCTTGAGATTCGTCTATAGATGCAAACCAGCATTTTGCTTGGTTTTCTAGCCACAGCATCACATTGAAGGCTCATGTTCATCTTGTGGTCAATCATGACCCCCAATTCCTTTTCATCCATAGTGGTAGCCAGCGTAGCACTGCCAAGCCTAGAAGCATGCTGCGGGATTTTCTTCCCACGGTGGAGAACCTTGCATTTTTCAGTGTTAAACACTATCATGTATTCATCCACCCATTTCCTGAGCCTATTAAGGTCAGCCTGGATCACCCGCCTGTCCTCAGGTGTAGACACTTTACCCCAGAGTTTGGTGTTGTTGGCAAACTTGGCCAGTCCGCTTCTGATACCAATGTCCACATCATTAATGAAGATGTTGAATAGTGTTGGCCCAAGGACAGAGCCTTGAGAGACCCGACTAATCACAGTGCACCATGATGATTGACTTCCGTCAACCACCATCCTCTGTGTCTCACCATGGAGCCAATTCCGCAGCCAATGGATCATGGCGAAAGACTGAAAAGGCTGCACAGATTTTTGTAATGAAACTGGGCTCCATTGACAACCTTCTAGCAAACACCATATTAGCTGGAATAAATGTCACATCTCGGTATACCAACAGTCCTTCAGAAAGACAAATTACAAACCATAAAGAACATTATCCCTAATAAGGACACTGTTTCCATTACACTCCACTGCCTTGTCCTCACACACAATTATTTCAGTTTTTGGGACTCCCTATACCTATAAATGAATGGTACTGGCATAAGCACACATATAGTCCCCTAATATGTCAGCATATTTATGATAGATCTTGAAGTCAACAGCTGCCCTCTTATCCCCTGATATACCTAAGGTACATGAATGATATCGTCATTCTATGAAGACATGGGAAGGAATCTCTAGAGATATTTTACCAGGATTTTAACAACTTTCACTCTTCGTTAGACTAACTCCGAAATACTGCAGCCAGCAAATTAATTTCCTAGACATTACACAGAAGGATTGTAGTGGTCATATCACTATTACATTGTATTAGAAATCAACAGACTGCCACAGGTAGCCTCACACCACTAGCTTTCATCTTAAGCACACCAGTAGATCCACTCCCTACAGCCAAGCTCTAAATTACAACTGTGTACGCTCTGATTGCACCAAGTGGGATACACACCTTGAGGATCTGGAGCAAAGATCACTACAATTACAATACAATCACCAAATTGTAGTCACTCAAATCAACAAAGCCAGACTCGGAGCTTATTCAAACCTGCTATGATACCATTCTTGGAACCAAGACAAGAGAATCTAAGCTTGAACACTTTAGACACATCAATCATGATTTCCAACCCTCCCTAGAAAAAAGACAGCTATCTCAAGGTATCCGTGATAAACAAACCTGTCCTGGCTCTCAGAAGCCCCCCAACCTCAAACGACATCTCTTAAGCAACTGAATAACACAGAAGGGCTGTGCAAAACTTGGGTTGCTGATTCGATACAGGGAAGATTTAGCCTGATTCAGTGGCCAAATCTCTGAATTGAATCAGGAGACCCTTTAATCTCTCTGAATCCAATTGGAACCCTCCAAATTGATTCAGTGAGATTCAATTATTTGGACATAGACACAGCTTTAAATGTTTTTTCTACATACCTCAAAGTATCAGGTGGCTTGTGAATGCTGAGATGGTGGGGCAGATGGAGTGTCCCACAGGAGCATAGAGGGGTCCCCAGCATGCTTGGCAGTGAGCCTGGAAGTGGACCAGAAGCACAAAAGCATAAAAAGCACAAAATGTATAAGTTTGGTTGATATTCAGATTTAAAACAAAGGTAATGATATAACCAAGACTAGACTTATTTATAATAAAATGTGACAGTTTTCTGGTCCCCAATTATTCATTTAAAAATGTTATGTTACATTTGCTCATTCTATTTTTATCCTTCAGGTATTGCCTGTAAAAGGCTTCAATCATAATATCTTCAAGGCTGATCAAATTTAAAAGAGGATACAACTGTCTGAAGTTTTTATTAATTTATTTCCTCATGATTGGGGGTGCTTACTATCTTTATGTGAACTTCTGATAAAAGAATATCAATATTTCTATAATATGACTACATTCCTGTAAAATAAATGAGACTTTCTAATTCCAAGAGCTCCTTAATTTACAGATTGCATTAAATATTCCTCTGTACATTCAGAGAGACATCTGCATTTTAGAGTATTGTTTTAAAAACAATATGTACTATAGTTACCAGTTTACTGATTTATATTGTTCAGCTCCTGTGGACTTAATTGTGTACCATCCACTAGGCCCTTTTCCAGAAAATGATACAAAAACCACCACCACCAACAAAAAACAAACAAACAAAGGAAAATATAAATATAAAGTATATATATAAGTATATATATATGTATAAATATAAAGGTTCTAAATCCCCAAAAGGTAAAAAATACATCACATCCCCCTCTCACTTATCCCCTGATTGAAATAGATCAGGACTGCTCAACCCCTGGCCTGTCGGCCAGACGTGCCCCAGCACCAGGTCATCCAGCCTGCATGGCTCCACAGGGGTCAGAAAAATTGGTATCAGGGAAACTGAGGCACTTCTCCCCTACTACCAAATTTCTGGACCTATGAGGAGCCCCACAGGCTGGATAGCATATGCTGGGTTGGGTGTGCAGAGAAGTGCAGAGAAACACAGGGTGCAGGGGCTGGGAAGGGGTGGCATGGGGCCTTGTGGTCCAGTTCTAGTACATAAGGCCAGGTGGAGGCAGCGTGGGATCCCAAGCACAGTGGGACCCCAAGCCCAGTCCCAATATACAGAGTCTGATCCCTGTAAGCAAGGACAGTGAAGGATCCTGGGCCCCAATTTCTGTGGAGCCCAATACAGCCCATGGACTGGCCCCATATTGCTTATCTGGCCTATGCAGCCAGAAGATTGAGCACCACTGAACTGAGCACCACTTAGATTGTCCCTGTCTAAGCATTTGTATATTCCACTTTAAGAAATTGCCAGTGATGGAGATTCTACAGACTCTCCTCGTAATGTGTTCTGTAACTTAACCACCCTCACAGAAAGTTCTTCCTAATATCCAATTTCTGTTGTTTCAGTTTGAGTCAATAACTACTTGTCCTGTCCCCCTGGATACAGAGAATAGTCAATCATCATCCTCTTCATAATAATCCTTTTTGTATTTGAAGACTCTTAGCAAATCCAACCTTAGTTTTCTCTTCTCCAGACAAAATAATGACAGTTCTGCTAACTTTTCTTTGCAAATCGTGTTTTCTATACCTTTAATCTTTTTGTCACTTTCCTCTGTACTCTTTTCTAACTTGTCTATATCTTTCTTGAAGTGCAGTGCCCAAAACTGGACACAGTACCCCAACTGATACTGCTCTAGTGCTGAGTAAAGTGGAAGAATCATTTCCTAAGACTTGCATGTGACAATTCTGTTAATACAACTCAGCTGACTTTTTTGCAAGAAGAACACACTGCTGACACAATATTCATCTTTGCCATCTTATTCTCCGGCCCTTTCCTGCAGTACTGCAGCCTGGCCAGCCCCTCCCTATAACCAAATGACCATGGTGTTCTGTCCAGTTGCAGCTATGAAGTCTTAGATGGTGATGGATTTTTTTATAACATCATGAATGTTGTCACTGTGAATAGCTAATTTGTTTTAAGACAACATTGATATATATATATACCCCTTCCTTATGGACTAGATTATTTCCATTTGGGCTAGATTGATGTGGCATACTTACATAGTATTCCAGGAGCAGCAAAAGGCTTCAGTAACTTCCTCCCATATTACCCGCTCTCTTACTCCTGGTTGGATGCCAGCAGTAAACTCCTACCCTTGGACTGCTAGCTCAATTCCACTGGCTAATGAGGATTTGGGGGTGAAATCTAGGCTTTGTCCATTCTCAGCCAACTTGTTCAGGAGGGTACTAATTACTGGTTAATCCTATACACCTGGACTAAAGGTTTGGGTAGCCCATTCATTCAGGGTAGCAGAGATGAATGTATGCATTTGAAGAGATGATGTGCTACTATTCTTTATTCTCCTGTGAATATTTCCTTGTTATATATTAAATATTCATTTAGCAAGGACTGGAACCATGGTATCTCCTCTCCCAGAGTTCCTTAAACATATGAAGGACTCAGCATTAACTCCATGCATCCACTTCCAGTGAAACCAGTTGCAAAACTACCTTTGTCTTCACTCATATAGACCAGGGCTCCAAATCAGAAAGCCTTTCAAAGTGTTTCTTCTTTTGAAAATAATAAAAGAAATTTCACTGGGTGGTGAAATATGGAAAATAGCACCTCTCCTCAGCATATCAAATGGTGCGATGTACATCAGTTGACTTGCTTATTTATAATGTGATATTCTTTTATTTGTTGCCAGTTCTCACATTTTTATCACGAGTCTTGCAGTAGCAGTATTTTTCTTAGAGTTGCAGTTGTTGGAATCATGAAATGACATGCAGGAATCAGCTTCAATTTTTTTAGACCAGTAAGGGCCAAGTCCTACATGCCTTTTTATTTTTAGTTATTTTCTGTTCATTTACATCTCCCATCTCTCAAAACAGTTTTAGATGGTGATCATATCTCCTCTGAGTCTTTATATCACTAAACTAAACAAGCCAACTTTTTAGTCTTTTCTCTTAAGACAAGATTTCCATTCACTTGATCGTCCTAATAGCTATTTCCTGTACTAGTACCAGTTTCAATTAATCTTTCTTGAATACAGGTGAACAGAACTGTACATGGTACTCCAAATGAGTCTTGTCAGCTAGGGACAGATGTTACACATAAACTGGTTTAAGTGATTCAAAACTGGTTTAAACCTGTAGGAGAACATAAGAACATAAATCAATTTCAAAATGGCTGAAACTGGTTTAAAATTAACCTTGTTGAATGTAGTATCAGACTTAAATGATTTGGGTCAACCCGGTTTATGCAACTTCTGTCCCAGACCCCTTCCTGGTTTAAGTTAAATCATAGTCCCCCAGCATCCCAGCATGCTTTGCAGTCTTAGGCTGGGCTGTGCTGTCTGCTCCAGAGAGCAGGGCTGGCCCTGCCCCTCTGCTGTCTAACCTGAGTAGGGGCGGGGGTGTGGCCAGATGCATGGCTCTCTGAGGCAAAGGGAGCAGGGAGGGGGCTTATTCCCCCACCCTGAAGGCTGTGGCCTCCGTCAGCCATTCTCCCCCTCCCCACTCCAGTAGCAGGGGAGGGAGCATGACCAGAGCTGGCTGGCATGGCCCCACCAGTGGCTGGGGCTGCAGGGATGAGCCTAGCTGGCCTGCAATTGCTGCTGAGGGTGGAGACAGAGGGGCTAGCAGAGGGGCCAGACTTCCCAGCCCACCCCAGCTGTGTGACAGCCTGGCCTGAGACCGCAGGCAGGGGCTTGCTGGGGAGTGGGCTTTTCTACCCCCTCACCTCCAGCTGCTGTGGATGTGCCATACTGCTTGGGGAGGAGGGAGCAGGGGGTGGGAAGCTTCTGTCCAGCAGCTTCTGCCCAGCATGTGGAGCTCTGGCTCCAACTCCCAGAGACCTTGGAAGGCAAGGCATCTGGGTGGAAGGTATCCACGGGCTGCAGCCAGAGCTCCATGTGCTGGAGAGAAGCTGCTGGGCCTGGCAGGGATGTTTTTTTCCCCTCACCTCCAGCTGTGGCTCCTGCTCCTGTTGTATCATGCAGCAAGATTCAGCTGGGAGCCCAGCTCAGGTTGAAGCCACTGGACTGAAAGGAAGCTCCCTCCTGCCCCAGGTGGTGTTGCACAGTGTGACAGCAGCAGGAACTGCAGCTGGATGTGAGGGGAGAGAAACAACCCTGCTGAGCCTGGCGGCTTTTCCCCAGTGTATAGAGCTCTGGCTGCAGCCCCTGGATGCCTTTCACCCAGATGCTTCCACCTTCCAAGGTGTCCAGGACCTGGAGCCAGAGCCCCGTGCACTGCGCAGAAGGCACAGGGCTGAAGCTTCCCACTCCCACCCCACAGAGTGGTGCAGCACAATCATGACAGCTGGAGGTGATGGGGACAGAATAGCACCCCCGGCCCTGGCCAGCCTGCAGCTGGTGGTGCACCTACAGCTCCAGATGCTGCACAGGACAGGGGGCATGGTTGTGGCTGCCAGGCTCAGCGCTCACCAGTGCCTCCATGCTGGCCAGGGAAGCTTGCTCCCCAGCCCTGTCCCAATGCCTGCCAGGAGACAGGGAAGTTTAATCCCTACCCCCTGACCCCCTTTGCCTGAGGCACTGCCTCGTGGACAAGCCTGGCAAGGGCTGCTTCCCTTCTCCCCCTCCAGGCACAGCCTGGCTGTGCTCCCTATAGACCATGGTGAGGGTTTAAACCCCTCCACAATTATACTTAGCCCCTGTGGGGGCCTAGCCATGCCTGCCAGGTTAGCTTCCCTCCAGCCTGCTGCAAAGGGAAGGTGGAGGGCTGCTCTAGCACCCCCTGGCTTCTAGTCTGAGTCACTGCAGGCATGTGCCTGCATTTCCAGAATTGAACATGAATGTCAATGCACTTGCAAATCAGTTCAATCTTTTCAGGTTAGACTCACCTGAAAATATTGAATCAATTCGTGCTCTGGCTTTTTGAATGTCTGTCCCTAGCCATCAAGAGCTCTTACAATGGTACTAGTACTTCACTACTAGAAATACTTCACCCGAAGCATTTCAGAATTGTATTTTCCATTTTGTACTTTAACTTTTTATTCCTTTTCTATAAATTAAAACTTCAAGCACCTATAATTCTTTCCCAACATATCTCACATCTTTTCTGTAATGTCACCTGCAGCAGTGGCTGCTACCTTTTGTGACAAGGGAAACATTGAACAAGAGCAGTCACTAATCTGATCCTTGAGAAACTCCATAGAAACTCTCCTTTTTCCCTTTAAAATGTCTTTATTAATTCTCATCTTTATTTTATTAACAGTTTCCCATGTGGTGCTGTATCAAATACAGAAGGGGGAGTCAAACTCATCTTGTCCTGCAGGCTGGATGGGTGGCATGGGGCCAGTCAACGGGCCAGACCAGACCCATGGACTGGCCCCATATTCCATATCTGGAGTGGGTGCCACATAAGCTTGTGTCCTAGAGCAGTGGAGTGGCCATTATGTGCAGTAGCTGCTCTGTTGCTCTGGGGCCATGCAGCACAGTCCCATTCTAGCTGCTGCAGGGTCACGATGCATTGCATCAAAACTGCTCCTGCAGGGCTGTGCTTCATAGCCCTGGAATTGCTACTGTGGAGCTCTGCTGGAAGGCTCTGGAACCACCACTGTGGCCACCATGTCCAGCAGGTCTGTCACTGCCAGGCCATGAGATGGCACCACAGGTAGCCTGCAGGGCTACCCAGTGCACTAGGCATTCTGCCTGTGGGGTACTCTGAGACCCACAGGCAGCACTAGGAGTCAGATGATGCAGTTGTATAAGTTGGATCTGGCCTTTGGGCAATATCTCTGACACCCTTGCTTTACTGAAATTTATCTTAATTTATAAGTCTGAAAAAAAATTGCTAATATAACTTAAAAGGCCTACCTTTATGCCTAGATGTATCCCTCTAATGCATAGATTTCTTATTTCCATACAATATATGTTTCAGTTCCTTTAAACTTAAAAGTCATGTTTTGCTGACTGGAAGTCTGGTCTGATTGGATGGGGTGTAATTCTAGCTTGAAACATCAGGCTGGGTGTTTCAAGCTGAGTCTGTACAAAATCAGTTTGCAACTTGGGCTATAAATAGGCATTGCCAAATGCAGAGGATCAGCAGTGCCAGGATGTGTCCTGGCACAGCTGATCTGCTTCACAAAGTCAAACACATATCACCTGTTGTCCCATCCAGTGATTCTGTGGGAAAACGTATTTATTCATATAGAATATAAGGACCAAATTACAGAACAAGCTATAAACAACTATAAACAATGGCACTGAGAGAGAAGGCTAAGGAGACAGTTTTAGATTTGATATCCATTGCAAGGTATTGTCAGTATTGTCAGTAGCCTGGGGCAGGTATTCAATGCAACCACTAAAATGATAAATAGGACATTCAACCATGATGTGAGCTATAGTTTGGATTTTGTCACATTCACACTTGGGGTCTTTAATAAAATTCCATGAATGAAGTAGGTAGTTACATCTACCTTGTCCAGCATGAACCCTGTTCGATGTTGTCCAGCTCCACCTAGGTAAAGCAAAGCCAGGAGGTTTAGATGTGTGGTCTGTGATAAGAAATTTACTAATGATGTAAATTCTGTTCCATTACTGGATCCATTTTTCCTTGTTAGAGTTTGGGGAGATGATGGCAATCTTCTTGTGTCCCCCCTGCTAAGTGTATTATATCTTAATATACAAACAAATGCCATCAACCAGGAGTCTGAATGTCTGTGTAGACCTCCCAGACACTCACAGTTACTGAGTGATGTGGGACAATGGGTGATGTATTCTCTGCTTTGAGGCCCACACCTCCAATAATCTTTGGGGTGCATCTCTGGAAGCAGGGAAACCTGAGACTATTTGTTCCCTGTAGAAAGATGCCACCAAGACTGAGTTGGACTGGTCAAATGTAGGTAAGACTGGTCTGAAATCTCAGAACTTCTTACTCAGCTTTATCAAGAACCTCTCTAACAGCTGGTTTAAATTTAGGAATTACTTTAAATGCTTTTTTCCTATCCTATTTATGTTGGAATAGACTTTTTTTACTTTGATATTGAAGGTCAGAATCTATACCACAATTTGATAAGTACAGTTGTATAATAAGTACAAATTTGTACTTATTCTGTGGGTAAAAGAGGCCAAACACTAAAAACTGATGTAGAAGCTGAGGGCATTTTTACATGTGCTCCTGATGCGGTGCTGGGTGCTTTTAATTAGTGAGCTGTGCTAATTAAAAGCATCCGCTACCACATCAAGAGCACACATATTAGTGGTGCAGCACACCTCTGTGCTGAGAAAATGGTGGTAGTGCACTTTGAACTAAAGCACATCAAACATGTTTTAGTTCAAAGTGCACTGCCGTCATTTTCTCAGTGTGGAGGCATGCTGCACTACTGATACACGTGACATATCAGGCTGCCAGAACACATTAATTTATGTGCTTCAGCAGACTCAATCAAGTTTGCTCCAATACACTGGATTTCCAGTGTTTCAGAGCAGGCTTCTTGCATGTGTGTAAGTGCCCTGAGGTTTTCCCAGCATCTTAGGTGACCTACCAAACACAGGGGCATTATAGTTCCTTTCAGTATAACCAGCCTGTAACCTCAAGTCCTGAGAATATTCTAAAGTATGGCTTGAGATGCACTTCTCCAGTAGTCCATGACTGGGCAGATAGCCCACTGGGAACCACACTCAGCTGTTGTCAGTTACTGCAGCCACCACCTAATTTTTACACTGGGAGTGGACCTATCAGAAAGCTCCACTCTGATGATCAGGGAACTTCAATCAACTCTTTTGTAGGCCTTTGCCCAAGCCCTTCCTCTGGCCAGTTAAATAGAACAATAAATACAAATAAAATATAGCAAACTTCCTTCAGTAAAATTAGGAAAATAAAGATTAAATAAGGATATTCTGCAATATGTTCAGAATCCTTTATATTAAAAAAAATCCCAACCTATTTAAGCACCTGAAAACTATCCTCGGTGTGGCAGGGCACCTTTGGGCAGAGTCAAGCAGCTACTAAGTGTCTGATGGTGGCAGTTATTTTTAGAACAAGAGAGATGAAGGCTGCAGTTTGCTGCTGCCAACCCAGGCAGAAACATCAGCTGGCTGAGCTGCAGCAGAACATCTAGAAGGTAAGAGCAGGAGGCTCTTGGTCATAGGCATGACCTAAAACTGCACCCTGTGGGGGAAAGATGGCCTGGTGGGGCTCCTAATGGTGTGGGAGCCCCCACTAAATGCCAGGACAGTTACCTCCCCGGTGAAAGGTGAGGAGGGGCACCTTAACCCAAGCCCCAATCATTGGGTGGGCTTTGGAGGCAGTTGTGGGAGCAGCAGGGCCAGGCATGGCAAGCAGAGTGCCACCTAAGTCCAAAAGGAATGTGAGATCCCAGACACCCCAGAGGGAGTAGTGTGGATATGTGGGAATAGAGGTACCAGGTATGCTTATGTGTAGGCACCTGAGCCCAGCAGGGATGTGAGATCCCGGAGACCCCAGAGCGGGTAGCGTGGGGAGTGCAAAGTGTGTCCTCACACAGAGTAAGGCTGAATGGGAGTAGACCTGAAGGGCAGTCCCAGGGCCTGAAGAGCAGCACAGAGGCCATCCCAGTGAGCAGTTCATAGATTCATAGATGTTAGAGTCAGAAGGGACCTCAACAGATCATCGAGTCCGACCCCCTGCATAGGCAGGAAAGAGTGCTGGGTCTAGATGACTCCAGCTAGATGCCTATCTAACCTCCTCTTGAAGACCCCCAGGGTAGGGGAGAGCACCACCTCCCTTAGGAGCCTGTTCCAGACCTTGGCCACTCTAACTGTGAAGAAGTTCTTCCTAATGCCTAGTCTAAATCTGCTCTCTGCTAGTTTATGGCCATTATTTCTTGTAACCCCCAGGGGCGCCTTGGTGAGTAAAGCCTCACCAATTCCCTTCTATGCCCCCACGATGAATTTATAGGCTGCCACAAGGTTGCCTCTCAATCTTCTCTTGTGGAGGCTGAAGAGGTCCAGGTGCCCTAGTCTCTCCTCATAGGGCTTGGCCTGCACGCCCTGGACCCTCTCCAGGTTATCCACATCCCTCTTGAAGTGTGGCGCCCAAAATTGCATGTGTCACAACCCAAGGGTGTGATTTTGTTTTTGTGTGTGGTTTGGCACCACTGAATTATTTTCCCGCCAATTTGTAGCTTTCTTTGCAGTGTGCATTTCTTCTTTGCAGCACAGAGATGCACGGTGCAGAGTTTCCGCCATTTGTATTATAATTCGAGCCCCATTATTGGCTTGCATGAAATTATTCACACGTGGCGGCTAGTGATTGGCTTGCTAGCCATATAAAAATCTTGAGTGGTTTCCGCCCAAGTTGGAGGACTCCACGAACACCAGGAGGAGGAGACTTCACGCTGTGTGAAGATCTCTAAGTGCTGTGGAGCCTATCGGACCCAGCGTATTTCAAGCAGGCAACAGGGGTCTGATCAGCCTCTAGCCTCTCCCCGTTGCCGAACGCAATCCTCGACGTATCCCTCTTCCCTGCGCACAAAAAAGATCCATGGAGCCTAGCAAACTTCGTGTGAGTCTATTCAGAGCTCTTCACTTCAAGTACTTTCTTCGGTTGGCGCGACGGGCTCGTGGTTTAGAGCCTCCAACCGGATGGGCTAGAAGAATGTTCACGGGAAGGAACTCTAGTCCACCTCTCTTCTTTTCTATTTGTAACCGCAACTCAAGCAAGTTTTCCAGCCTACACCGCGACCATCTTCGGTGTAAGTAAACAATCTTAAATCAACCATTACGTGTTCGTGCCTAATTCCAGCGTGCCGCCTGTTTTCTCCGACCCAGTGTGCCTGGGCTGCTGGCCACAGCCCGTGCGGTGCGAAAAAGGGCCTGGATTGCTCCCAGCCCACACAGCATGCAGTATTCCAACTGCAGTCTGACCAGAGCCCGATAGAAGGGAAGTATCACCTCCTTGGATCTGTTCGTCATGCATCTGCTGATGCACGATAAAGTGCCATTAGCTTTTCTGATGACTTCATCACACTGACGACTCGTGTTCATCTTGGAGTCCACTAGGAATCCAAGATCCCTTTCCGCTTCCGTTCCACCAAGCAGGTCATTTCCTAGGCAGTAGGTATGCTGGACATTTTTCCTCCCTAGGTGCAGCACTTTGCATTTCTCCTTGTTGAATTGCATTTTGTTGTTTTCTGCCCATATGTCCAACCTGTCCAGGTCTGCTTGTAGTTGTTCCCTGCCCTCCGGCGTGTCCAGTTCTCCCCACAGTTTTGTGTCATCTGCAAACTTGGGCAGAGTACACTTCACTCCCTCGTCCAAGTCGCTGATGAAGACATTGAAGAGTATCGGTCCAAGGACAGAGCCCTGCGGGACCCCACTGCCCACACCCTTCCAGGTCGATACCGACCCATCCACTACGACTTTCTGGGTACGACCCTCTAGCCAATTCGCCACCCACCGGACTGTGTAGTCATCCAAGTCACAGCCTCTTAACTTGTTCACCAGTATGGGGTGGGATACCGTACCGAAGGCCTTCCTGAAGTCTAAGTAAACGATGTCAACCCCTACTCCTGCATCCAGGTGTTTTGTAACCTGGTCATAAAAAGAGACTAGATTAGTCAGGCATGATCTACCTGCTATGAACCCGTGCTGGTTTCCCCTCAGCATAATTTTTCCTGCCAGGCTCTCGCAAATGTGAGCCTTGATAATTTTTTCAAAGACTTTGCCAAGGATGGAGGTGAGACTGACTGGCCTATAGTTTCCTGGGTCCTCCTTCCTCCCCTTCTTGAAAATGGGGACCACGTTGGCCCTTTTCCAGTCCTCCGGGACCTGGCCCATGCGCCATGTGCATTCAAACATTCCCGCCAGTGGCTGTGCAATGACGTCGGCCAGTGCCTTCAGTACCCTCGGATGGAGCTCATCCGGGCCTGCAGACTTAAATGCATCCAGTTCCTCCAAGTGCCTCTGCACCATTTCAGGGTCTATGCTTGGTAGTCTGGCACCTTGCTGCTGCCTCTCTACAACCCCAGTGAGAGACTTGTCTTGCCCCTTGCTTAGGAAAACTGAGGCAAAAAACTCATTGAGGAGTTCAGCCTTGTCCCCCTTTTCTGTCACCAATTGCTTCTGCACATTTAATAGAGGTCCTATTCCACCCTGGGCCTTCCTTTTACTCCCTATATATCTACAAAACAATTTTTTGTTGTCCTTAACTTGGGATGCCATCCTCAGCTCCATGGTAGCTTTGGCCCGTCTAACTGCCTCCCTACAAGCGCGAGCAGAGGAGGTATACTCCTCTTTAGTAATCTCTCCCTGTTTCCACTTTTTATATGCCCCCCTTTTTGCCCGTAGGCTGCTCTGGATTTCTCTGGTCAGCCAAGGAAGCCTCTTGGCCCCTTTCCCCCTTTTTCCCCACATTGGGATCGTCTCTCTCTGTGCCCGAAGGATCATTTCCTTGAGGCAAAGTCACCCTTCGTGGGCTCCCATCTCTTCAAAACTCTTACTCTGCAGTGTGTCCTTGACTAAACGCCTGAGTTCATTGAAATCAGCTTTCCTAAAGTCTAGCACTTTCACCCTACTAGTTACCTTACCCACTCAACTCATTGATTATGAAGATGAGAAGGCCCTAAGCTGGGGCATGGTGTAGAGGCCCTAGAGGGGGCATAGTAGGTACCCCAATTGTGGGGAAGAGGCCAAGGCATGGTTGTGGGTGCCTGAGGCTGTAGTTGGGCCAGACGCTGAGTAGGGGCCTCAGCCAGAGAGTTAGGGGTGAGTCCTGACCCTGGTAAGTCCTCCGCTGCAAGGAGACTGAGAGTGGGATGAAAGGAAGACCTTAAGGACAAGCACAATGACCTGCTGCTCCAGGGAGGGAGAGAGAGTCCCTGTGAGACTCTGGAGCACCAGTCGTGGTGTAGGTTATGATTACATCATGTGGATGCCATCAGCGAAGCATGGGCTGTGGTGTAGGGGAGGTTAGGGGCTGCAGATAGTGCCCTCAGGCATTGGGGCTGGGTATGGGCAGTCTTTCACATTATACCACCAGTTTATGGGAACAGCAAAGTCGTGGCAGGAGAGACTGGGTAGACAGCCCCATAGAGACAAGTGGGCGGGCTGGCATGAGACCCAGCCCTGAGAGGTACCCCCTGCCACACTCTGCTATGGGCAGCTATATGGAAGCTCTTAAATGCACTTTATGAAAAATGAATAGAAATTACTACAGAGAAACCCTACTTTGCTATGTTTTATTTTACATCATTAAATTGCATTTCATGGCATTAGAATTCTATGCACCTTTTGTCTCTATTGCATGTGTAGTAGGTTCATTCCCTCTGGGTCTCTAATGTCATTTTTCATGGATATTGGATGTTTAAGTCTCTTGTGGGACCAACAGTGTTGAAATGAGAACAGATACTAGGTTATATATTTGAAATTTGTCTTTTTTTGTGTGTATGAGGATTTAACTGTCTGGAAGCTGTTACCTCCAGGAGTCTGTTTTTTCCTGGCTGTTGTTATTGAGAGGTATTTTATCCAGAGGTCAGCACTGACTCAGCAAAGCAGGAGCTAGTATTAGCATTTTTTGTAATTCATTTTATGCAGCTTGCAGTTTATCCTGAATGGAAGAAATGATTGACAAGTCCAACAGCAACCCATTTTTCCTTTGAAATTCTGTATGATTTTTGCTGACAAGCTTACACTAACATGCATCTGAAGTGATAGAGTTCAAAAGGGAATGCACAATGAAAACAGCAGTTCATTTCTAAAGTTTTTGGTAAGGCCCCCAAGTCATTAAGTGCATTGTGCAGGTGTGAGTGGATCATTTGCAGAAGGAATTAAATTACTTTTTCTTGTTGATCAGAGAGATTAGTATTTGGAATAACATGCTTTATCTTTTGTGATTCATTTCTTCTTATTCAAGAGCCTAAAAGCAACCAACCTTGGGAATGGCTTGGGGAGATGTAAAATGTTCCACAGCCAGCTGTTTTCATTTTTCATTGATTCTTATGGCTTCAGTCTGCCCTGGTATAAGCAAAAGCTACTGTATGGTCTTGCAATTACTTTTGCCAAGGCTGTGTGTGCCGTTCATCTTACTTCTGATGTCAAGCAGAAAAGACTCAAGAACTGATATCACATTTACAAGCTGAGTAATTTGTAACCTGGGGGAACAAAGTCACTATAATACAACATTTTAGGATGTGATAGTTTGGGTTTGCTATAAAGGAGCTATTCTTTCTTGGTATATCAGCTGATACTAATCAGCATCAATGAAAGAAAGGCAAGAGAAGAAAAATGGGAAGGATATTTTGTTTATCTTTTATTATCAATTTCCAGGTCTGCATAGGTTTTTGGGTTTGTACCATAAGTAAGCATTCCTGCAAACAACTCAATAGACCAACATTTGTAAGGCACTATTGATATGCTCCCTGGGTAAGCAGCAATTCTTTCATTTTAGACCTACATCATTCATTATTTCCTGCAGTGCTAAGCTTCATTGTCGTTGATTTTGCTGTGACCCTAGTACTGAACTCTCTTGGGCTTTATATTGGTAAGTCATCTGTGAGAAATGGATGCTGTCACTAATTTCATTTGCATGGTTCAGCATTATAATTTACATTTAAGGGATACAGTTCAACCTGAAAATGTAAATTCAAAATTTCATCTTTATCAAATCCTTTATTAATTTCCTTAAAAAAAAAAGTAAATGAGTTTTGGAGAGTTCTCCCCCCACTAGAGACCTTAATAGATTGAATATAGGAGGCACCATGACCTAATGCGAGGCAGCACAACCTAATAGAGCAGTGGGCTGGGATTAGGAAAATCTGAATTCTATTCATAGCTCTGTTACTGACATGCTAGGAAACATTGGAGAAATCCTTTCACCTTTTTAAGCTTCACTTTTCACTTATGTCAAATGGAGGTTATGGTATCAATCTTCCTTGCAAAGTGATTTGAGGTTTACTAAGGAAAAATGCTATTCTAATAGTATTGGGGTTGCTATAAATTAGACCTGGTGACCTGTGAGCTGAGGGGTTAGTTTGTGGCCTCTGGGCTCCTGACAGGCTCCTGCTCCCATTATTGCTTCATCAGCAGTAGCAGCAGCCAGACACTCTGGAATCTTCCTCCCTCTGGCATTTGCTTCTTGCCCTCCCCTTCAGAGTAGTATGGCACAGCCCATGGTGCCAGGGAAAGCCATTGCATGGAGCACTGATGCAGTGTGGCTCAATGCAGAGGAGGAGGGTAATGTCCAGGGAGCTGAAGGTGGGGTTGGAGCACATGTACCCATGCACCTGTGTCCTCAGTGCAGCAAGAAATGGGGTAAGTGCCTGGCGCATCAGGGGGTGGGGGGAGCACCCACCGGCCTTATGCAGCAGGATGGGAAGCACCCATGGGATGGGTACAGAAGAGGGAAGCACCCATTGACCTCAGTCGCGGGGTGCCTGGGTGGCCTGGGGCTCAAGCTAGTGCTTCTCACAGGGCATGTGGCCCCAGACCATTAAGAAGTCAGACAGCCTTGTACAGATTTAATTTTCTTTAGTGGCCATTGTAACTAATGCAGAAGTCCAGGGCATATAGAAGTGGCTAAAAGTTAATCTTGGCCTCCCTTGTCCTGGGTTGCACTTTCTGTACTGCAGTTCTACTAGGTGTAGAACAGAAAGCAGGGTTGCCAACTGTCAGTAAATGTACTGACTGTCACTAAAAAATCAGGCTAGAAATGGCTGTCAGTAAAGTCTGTAAAATAAAACTTTAGCTGTCAGTAAAAACATTAAATAGACATAGCTTGACTAAAGCTCCAACAGAGAGAGCACAGCAATAAAACCTGTTGTCCAAGCAGGAGCACAGAACCCTTCAGGGAATGTTCTCTCAGCATGTGCTGCTGCTGCATCCCAAGCCATCTGTAATACTGCTGGATCACAGGTAGGCTTCTTTTGGAATCCATGCCACAGTGGATGTCTGAAAGTTGGGGGAGGGGCCAGTTGGGGACATCAGGGTGTTGATGTGAATAGAAGGCCTTTGGCAGGTCAGGAGGTGAAGGGAAATACAGTGTAAAATCATTATTCCAGTCAAGCAGTGTTGCCAACCCATTTTTTTTACTATAAACTGTTAGCTGACAACTGATCTTTCTTAAGTTTTTACTGTGGTTGATGTTAAACCCCTGAATTTGAACTCAGCCTCTGTGTATCAGGCTGACTTGCAGAGGCTTGCAGCAGATTGCACACATTTAGCTGTAGCACTCTGCAGTCTTGCAAGAGTTACAGCCCAGCTTTATACAGTAGGCATTGATTACAAGCTCCCAAGGAGAACTGGACCAGCTGCAGAGGATAATTAGCTGGTCCACTGGAAGCTAAAAGGCTCCTGGGAAGAGGGGACAGACAGATAGACAGAGTTGCTTCAGCGGTGGTTGCAGTACCAGGCCAGGGACTGCCAGGCTCTGGGATGAGACCCAGGGACTGCAAGGCTAGAGCCAGCAGCACCACGAGGGTATGAGAGGGAACATAGTTGAGGGAATAAGGAGGACTGTACTTCAGTGCTGGGGGAGCAGCACAAAGCTGGCAGCACCTTCTCAGGGCCTGGAGAGACCCCCAGGTCTGTGAGTCACCCTCCATGGATGATGTTAAGCTATTGAATTTTGATTTGTATCTGGGATATTCTTGTGGGGCAAGTATACTCAGAAAATAAAAGACTGTTTGAACTATGCAAATCCTTAAACCTGCGACAGTCTCTAACTGGGGTCTGGCAGGAGGGCAGTGTCTGGCAGGACAGTTACATTTACATTACATAAAATACATATTAGTAAACATGTCAGTAAAAAAGTTTAGTTGTCAGTAAAAAGCTTGCAGGTTGTGTTAAAAAAATTCTTGAGTTGGCAGCTGACAGGTCACTCTTTATCTTCATATTTTCTACAGAAACCCAGACTTGGAAGAAAATATACAATAGCCTGAAGATCTGAGAGTGAACCTGACTACTGCTTCAAGAGCCAAAGCCTCTGTTAACTGATTAGTTTTAGTGTAATCCTACTTTCGCTGAAATTAGGAGGTGAAGTAATCCTTTAATATCAGTGTGAACCCAGTTGGCTAATTCTGTATTTTTTAAAAAGCATCTATGGATGCATCCAGACAAGCATGCACATGTGTTTCCCCAAGGACAACTAGCAGCAGCGCATAGTCGTGCCACTGCTACTTGTTCCTACAGAACTCCCATACACATGTGGTCTGTCATGCAGCAAGTTGCCCTGTCCTGGGGGCCTCCTGGGCCTCCAGGCATGTGGAGACTGGCTGGCAACTGGAGCCTGGCTCTGGCCAGCTAGGGTCTGGTTTTAGGCAGCGCATGCTGTTGCCATTTATGCTGCCCCACTTTTTTCTCCATGGTTTTTTTTTTTTACACCAGGATCTCCCAGTATCAGAAAACCCACTGTGCTGCTATAATTAGCAGTGCAGTGAATGCCTGCATGTGCAGCATGTGCCATTTGCAGTGCCACAGACAGGTCTGCAGCACTGCAAACTGCACATGCACACTCATCTGGACGTGTCCTATGGATGGGTGTAGACATATAGTAACATGCTCAATTAATTTAAAAACTCTGCCTGTATTTTTGGCTAACTCAGACACCTGTCTGCCAGGTATGGTTATTTAATATATATTGGATAAATTTGATTTGCAAAAATCTGTCATATACCTCTTTGCATTCCTTAAGATATAGGTCCAAGTATCTTGGCAATAGAGATATTATTTGGAAATTTAGCTATTTACTCTTGCAGTATGCAGTATTAATGCCTTCTATATGTCTGGATAGGGGAATATGATTAACTTACACTTCCATATAAGACTTACATTTGTCAAAGTCAGATTTTCAATGTTTCATGGCTGTGGAATTCACATTCATCCCCTAGGCGTATTTAGAACATAGCTGTTCCCATTACCGATATTCTTTCAAGCACGATTTTGACGATACATACAGTCACAGATTTAGAGAAGATGATTTTTTTAAAACTCCTTAGGCTTAGAAACATGCTGCTGGCTTTATTGCTGACATAATCTTGAGCATTTATATGCAAGGACTCAAAGCTGCCATTGCTGTTAATGAGAACAGGATCTGGTCCTCAGTACACAACAAGTGATTTATGTTTTCCATTTTATTTATTTTTAGCGTAGATAAATGTCACAAAGAAATGGTATGCTAGAATTCAAATACTTAATTGCATAATCTTATGATAACATTGGCTTAAAGGCAAGAAGTAGACATTATTGACTTTGTTATCCTGGACACCACTGATTAACAGAACCTCTTATTTAGCAGTCAAAGAGCCAGATTATCATTATTCAGTACCTTTTCACATCCTTCTTTGGATATTTATGTAATAGACTACCCATGTGGGCTCACCAGATTGGCTTGAGATACTTACCCTGGGTTAGAAACAGTGCCGGTGAACTCTGAGTGACCCCAAGTGTGGATGAGGGGAGCCCTTCCCTGTGGAAAAGGAGAAGCCAATCGAAAGAAGGGGTTTTCAATCCTCTCATTCGCATGGAAGGGGGATGGCCAGGTTTGGGGGCCTGCTACCCTGAGCCTTGGTTGGCTGGTTTGCAAGCCAGGGAGGGACTGCTGGAGGGGATAAAAGCAGCAGCCGAACTGGCATGTGGGGGCTGCTGACAGTGATTCCAGGGAACAATGCAGGAGGCCTAAGAAGAGCTGGGGTGAGCTGACCCAGCAGAGGGAGCAGAGAGACCCCTCTGAAGAGCCTCGAAGACTCTGGGAGAAGAAGGCAGCGGGAGTCAGCTGTGCCTCCAGCCCTGCAGCAGAGAGGGAGCAGTGGCCAGATCTTGGGGCAGAGAGCTGGTGCCCCAAGGCCCCATCACAGTATGCTGGATGTGCTGGGCATCCTGGAGGTTAGGGGTGGCAGTCGGCCCCCCACTCCACTGCAGAGAAGAAGCAGCAGCCAGGAGCACAGGCAGCATCCTTATCTGGAGCAGGGAGCTGGGCCAGTGAGTTGAAGAAACTCCTTACCTTCCCTGGGGAAGTGGGACAGCAGCAGGCAAGGCACTGGGACCCTGAGGAGCAGCAGAGCACCAGGATGAGGGTCCCTGGGAGCTCCGGGCACAGGCTGGTGCTCGGAGCGGGACTGGGAAGCTGCGAGGCATGTGGGGTGCCTGGCCAGTCATCTGGAGCAGGAGTTTAGAGCAATGACCCCTGGGAGCTGCCTGTGCTGCTGACCTTCTGCCACTGACTGCCCCAGAGGGGACTCAGTCCTGTCCCTTATTCTGCACCTGATTGTGATCGGATGGAGTCCCTGAGCTTTCTGCTTGGGTCATGCTGATTGCTGCAGGAACCTACTCTGTTGCTTGTTGCTTGCCTTTTTGGTTGCCACGGGGGGTCACCCTTCAGCCTCTTTGTGAGCGTTGGGGTTTGATGCAATTTGATTCCTGCAGACCAGAAGAGCCTACACTGTTGAGGCCAGTTACCCTACCTGTGGTTCTTAAGTCAAGGGTTGACTAATGCATTCTGGTTTGTTTTGTGATTCTGGTTATGCCATTTAAGTTCACTTGTAAATAACCTTTCCTATTATTCTTGTTTTGTAAATAAAGTGTGAACAGTTAAATCAGTTAAGTGTTAGATCTTCTTGGGACTGCAGGCTGCTCTGTGGGGAGCAGGGGCCGGCTGGAAAGTAAACTGGTGCTGGCCGGAAGGTCTGCCCCACTCTCACCACACCACCCCTGATATTTGGGCAGGGGTGGCAATTATTGGGCCGCCACCGGGCTTACACTTATAACATATTATGAGAAAAAACAAGGTGGAGTTCATAGCAGGAAGGGTAATGACTACAATGTCACTAATTCTTATGTATTTCCTCATAACTTAGTTTTTGAAGATTCATTTCTGAAAAAACAGGTGATTTCCCAAATTGTTCAAATTTCTTCAGTCTTTTACAAAATTGTAAGGGAAAACTGCCACAGAATATTGCCTATGACCTTCTTTGCTTCTTTCTGATGCAGAGAGAAGGACTTTAAAGGTTTTGTTTGTTCCTTCATAGTTTTTCTTTCCAAAAAAAGACTTTACTCCTGCTTGTATATTTACATTAGAAATACCAGGTCTTGACTTCCTTGTTTTAATCAGAAGAGCCTTTGAAGGACTGAATATTTAGAAGGATTGTGATGTCACAAGAGACTCAAATCTGACTTCCATCTTCCCAGGCCTCAGTTGAGGGAGGAAGTGGTATTTAGTCAAATATTTTAAAATATTTTCTTTGCCTTTGCCTACTGAAGTCAAAACTATTAGCGAATACTTGGTGAAAAATGAAAAATTCAACACTACTTTCCCTTGTGTTGGAAGGAAGAGTATTCCTTTACTGTCCTCCGGAAATTTTTCATGCAAAGGTATAGAAAACTAGATGAGAGTTGGTCTAATAAAAGATATGAGGTTTACCCAAAAAACCTTGTCTGCCCTTGTCCTTAGACCAACATGGCTACAACCTACACCTCTGAAACATGGAAGATATCGAATTTTGCTGTTTGAAATGGAAATTATACAACATGAAAAAGAAAGAAGCCAGACACAACAGTGACATATATTTTCCAAGCCTATGTAAGAAACATAGCATCATTCCCTTGATTAAACATCTACTATCCTCTGACTACTACACACAACTCCAAATATGCTTCCCAATTTTTCAGAACTTCAGAGAAACTTAGAAATCATCTTCTTCACCTAACTTACTCCAAAAGAGGTCAACTCAGAAAGGAAATCACCACATGCTACAACAACTGCAGACTTCTTCCCAAACATTATACAATGTATACCACAGCTAGGGACAGACATTCAAAAAGCCTAAGCCTGAATTGATTCAATCTTTGCAGGTTAGTCTAACCTGGCTAGGCGAAATCACTTTCTAACTGCACAGACATCCCAGGCACGCAGGCACATGCCTGCAGTGGTTCAGGCTAGAAGCCAGAGGGTGCTAGTGCATTTCTCCTTTTCCTTGCATAGTGCTGAGCTGGGGGTGTGGGGTTGACTAGGCCTTGGCAGGATGCTCTGATTATCCCAGCAGGGAATTGATAACAGTGTTTATCACCTCATTAAGAAAACAACAAAAGGACATTATCAGCTACTTGTTGATTCTACCTGTTGACTCAGCACAGGACCCCAACTAGGACTTTAGGAAAGCTGAGCTCAATGCACTCAGGCGATTACTCAAGGACGCACTGCAGAGTAGGAGTTTTGAAGGGATGGGAGCCCAAGAAGGGTGGCTGTGCCTAAAGGAAATGATCCTTTGGGCACAAAGCAAGACGATCCCCGAGCGAGGCAAGAGGGAAAGGGGCCAGAAGGCTTCCATGGCTGACCAGAGAAATCCAGGGCAGCCTAAGGGCCAAAAGGGGAGCACATAAAAAGTGGAAACAGGGTGAGATAACTAAAGATGAATATACCTCCTCTGCTCGTGCTTGTAGGGAGGCAGTTAGGCGGGCCAAAGCTACCATGGAGCTGAGGATGGCAACCCAAGTAAAAGATAACAAGAAATTGTTTTTTAGATATATTGGGAGTAAAAGGAAGGCCCAGGGAGGAATAGGACCGCTGCTAAATGGGCAGAAACAATTGGTGACAGACAGGGGGGACAAGGCTGAACTCCTCAATGAGTTCTTTGCCTCAGTGTTCCTAAGTGAGGGACACAACAAGTCTCTCACTGGGTTTGTAGAGAGGCAGCAGCAAGGCGCCAGACTTCCATACGTAGATCCTGAGGTGGTGCAGAGTCATTTGGAAGAACTGGATGCCTTTAAATCGGCAGGCCCAGATGAGCTCCATCCGAGGGTGCTGAAGGCACTGGCCGACATCATTGCAGAGCCACTGGCAGGAATATTCGAACGCTCGTGGCGTACGGGCCAAGTCCCGGAGGACTGGAAAAGGGCTAACGTGGTCCCCATTTTCAAAAAGGGGAGGAAGGAGGACCCAGGCAACTATAGGCCAGTCAGTCTCACCTCCATCCTTGGTAAAGTCTTTGAAAAAATTATCAAGGCTCACATTTGTGAGAGCCCGGCAGGGCAAATTATGCTGAGGGGAAACCAGCATGGGTTTGTGGCGGGCAGATCGTGCCTGACCAACCTAGTCTCTTTCTATGACCAGGTTACGAAACGCCTGGACACAGGAGGAGGGGTGGATGTCGTATACTTAGACTTCAGGAAGGCCTTCGATACGGTATCCCACCCCATACTGGTGAACAAGTTAAGAGGCTGTGATGTGGATGACTGCACAGTCCGGTGGGTGGCGAATTGGCTAGAGGGTCACACCCAAAGAGTCGTGGTAGATGGGTCGGTCTCGACCTGGAAAGGTGTGGGCAGTGGGGTCCCGCAGGGCTCGGTCCTTGGACCGATACTCTTTAATGTCTTCATCAGCGACTTGGACGAGGGAGTCAAATGTACTCTGTCCAAGTTTGCAGATGACACAAAGCTATGGGGAGAAGTGGACACGCCGGAGGGCAGGGAACAGCTGCAGGCATTCCTGGACAGGTTGGACAAGTGGGCAGAAAACAACAGGATGCAGTTCAACAAGGAGAAATGCAAAGTGCTGCACCTAGGGAGGAAAAATGTCCAGCACACCTACAGCCTAGGGAATGACCTGCTGGGTGGCACAGAGGTGGAAAGGGATATTGGAGTCCTAGTGGACTCCAAGATGACCATGAGCCGGCAGTGTGACGAAGCCATCAGAAAAGCCAATGGCACTTTATCGTGCATCAGCAGATGCATGACGAATAGGTCCAAGGAGGTGATACTTCCCCTCTATGGGACGCTGGTCAGACCGCAGTTGGAGTACTGCGTGCAATTTTGGGCGCCACACTTCAAGAAGGATGCGGATAACCTGGAGAGGGTCCAGAGAAGGGCCACTCGTATGGTCAAGGGCCTGCAGACCAAGCCCTACGAGGAGAGACTAGAGAAACTGGACCTTTTCAGCCTCCGCAAGAGAAGGTTGAGAGGCGACCTTGTGGCTGCCTGTAAGTTCATCATGGGGGCACAGAAGGGAATTGGTGAGTATTTATTCACCAAGGCGCCCCCGGGGGTTACAAGAAACAATGGCCACAAGCTAGCAGAAAGCAGATTTAGACTGGACATTAGGAAGAACTTCTTCACAGTTTGAGTGGCCAAGGTCTGGAACAGGCTCCCAAGGGAGGTGGTGCTCTCCCCTACCCTGGGGGTCTTCAAGAGGAGGTTAGATGAGTATCTAGCTGGGGTCATCCAGACCCAGCACTCTTTCCTGCTTATGCAGGGGGTCGAACTCGATGATCTATTGAGGTCCCTTCCGACCCTAACATCTATGAATCTATGAATCTATAGGTATGCCAGCTTTTCCTTCCTGCTGGGGAAAGCAGGCAGACCCCAGCGGGGGTCCCATGCTGGTGGGAGAGTGAAGGCAGGGGGATGATTCCCCCCACCAAGCCTGAGGCACTGCTCAGGCCACTGACTGCCCAGGCCCAGGTCACCGGCTGGCCATGTCCCCTACCACTTGAGTGACCAGCAGGGGGGAAAAACCAGCAGACTCCAACTGGGGTCCCATGCTAGTGCCTCTACCTGAGTTTGCTGTCCCACACTCCTGCACCTGTCACTCCAGTGGGGGAAAGTCTGGTAGGGGCTGCTCTGCCCCCCACTAGGCAGACCAAACTTCATCCCCAGCCGGGTTTCCCACCCCTGCCCCCTTGTCATCCAGTTCTCACTGCTTATCCTAGAGAGCAGAAGGGTGGGGGAAACCCACCCATCTGTCTCAGGCAGACAGGCCTTTGATCTGGTTTCCCATGATCACCTCTTAGAGAAACTGGCCAATTGTCACCTTGGGTCCTCCATGATCCACTGGCTGGCAAATTGGCTCCGGGGTCAGACCCAAAGGGTATTAATTGATGGAAGTCACTCATCGTGGTGTCCTGTGACCAGTGGGGTCCCCCAAGTCTCTGTCCTTGGACCCATACTGTTCAATATCTTCATTAATGATGTGGACACTGGAGTCAGACGCAGACTGGCCAAGTTCGCCGATGACACCAAACTTTGGGGCAAAGCATCCTCACCAGAAGACAGGCGGGTGATCCAGGCTGACCTGGACAGGCTTAGCAAGTGGGCAGATGAGAATCTGATGGTGTTCAATGCCGATAAATGCAAGGTTCTCCACCTTGGGAAGAAAAATCTGCAGCATCCTTATAGGCTCGGCAGTGCTATGTTGGCTAGCACTATGCAAGAAAGAGACTTGGGGGTCATCATTGACCACAAGATGAACATGAGCCTGCAATGCGATGCTGCAGCTAGTAAAGCGACCAAAAAGCTGGCTTGCATCCATAGATGCTTCTCAAGCAAATCCCGGGACGTCATTCTCCCCTTGTACTCAGCCCTAGTGAGGCCGCAGCTGGAGTACTGTGTCCAGTTTTGGGCTCCACAATTCAAAAAGGATGTGGAGAAGCTTGAGAGAGTCCAGAGAAGAGCCACGCGCATGATCAGAGGTCAGGGAAGCAGACCCTACGCTGACAGGCTGAGAGCCCTGGGGCTCTTTAGCCTGGAAAAGCGCAGGCTCAGGGGTGATCTGATGGCCACCTATAAGTTTATCAGGGGTGACCACCAGTATCTGGGGGAACGTTTGTTCACCAGAGCTCCCCAAGGGATGACGACTAGGTCGAATGGTCATAAACTACTACAAGACCATTTCAGGCTGGACATAAGAAAGACACACCTGAGGTGTTTACTGTCCGAGCCCCCAAGGTCTGGAACAGCCTGCCACCGGAGGTGGTTCAAGCACCTACATTGAACAGCTTCAAGAGCAAACTGGATGCTTGTCTTGCTGGGATCCTATGACCCCAGCTGACTTCCTGCCCTTTGGGCAGGGGGCTGGACTCGATGATCTTCCGAGGTCCCTTCCAGCCCTAATATCTATGAAATCTATGACAGTATAGACCAGCCCAGGGGTGCAAAGCATCTGGGGATGCTGGAGGACCGTGATTTTTTAACTTGAACCAGGAAGGGGTCTGGGGCAGAAGCTCCATAAACCAGTTTAACCTAGATCAGTTAAATATGATACTACATTCAACCAGGTTTATGTTAAACTAGTTTCAGACATTTTGAAACTGGTTTATGTGCACTGAACTTCTGTTCTGTTAAAGGTTTAAACTAGTTACTAATCACTTAAACTGGTTTGTGTGTAACTCCTGTCCCTAGCCTAAGAGGCCTAGGTTAGATTGGTAGTGAACTAAATATGTTTGCCCTTTGGTGGGAAGTGGGGGGGGGGGGAGTGAGGGATACTTAGATTGCCTTCAGTGACCAAGGCCAGCAGGTTGGGGGTGCTCCTGCATGCCTCCCAGCATGCCCCATAGGTTCCCTGGACTGCCAGAGACTGCTGACTGCCACCAAGCACTCAGACCACCCTTGATTGGCTGCTGGGCATGGGAAAACACATCCCAACCCACTGCCACATTACCGCAGACCCTCCCCAGTACCCAAACCAAGGCTTCCAGAGGAGCCTCGGAGTGACCATCTTCTGTTGTGAGTTGCATGTACCTCCATGTCCCAGCCTGCCCACATCCTGCCACCTGATCCCATTTAGGGAGACGAGGGAGCTGTGACATGTCCTGGTTGTTGCTCTGTACAACTCACACCAGAGGCTGTGGCACATCATGCTTGCCCAGCTGGACATGACACAACAGCTTGTTTCCATAGCACATGGCTGTGCCCCAGAGCCAGCAACCAGACATCCCATGTGGGGCCACCCACCACAGCCTGCACCTGGCAAGTGTCCTGGACTAGGCCACTGATTTTCATGTGGCTGATGAGAACAAGGCCACCCAGAACTCCTTGGAAGTTAGGGTGCTCTGGCACCACCTCCAGGCCATTCACCACCAGTTCTGGGCCTGTGTCACCAGCACCAACTGGTGGGAGTGGATCATCCTGGGCAGCTCAGATGATAAACAGTGGCTTCCAGACCACCTGCATGTGCTGGGCCACCTTCATGGACATCACCACCCAGCAGGTCTCCCTCATCACATGCTAGGATATTTGCATGCAGCAGCTCTTCACTCTGGAGAAATGGGTGGCCATTGTCATCATGAAGCTGGCCACCCGCAGCAGTTACCACTATGTTGCCAACTAGTTCAGCATGGGCAAGACTGGGGCCAGAGAGGCCATCCAGGAGATGTGCCTAATCATCCAGGACATCCTGGCCAACTGTTTCATCTGCCTCATCAACCTGCAGGAAGTGGTTGCTAGCTTCCACTGCATGGGCTTCCCCAACTGCCTTTGGGTTGTAGACAGCACCCACATTCCCATCATCTTCATGGCTGAGGCTGCCCAGGTGTTCATGAACCTCAAGGGCTACTTCTCTATCAACCTGCAGGATGTCATCGACCTCCAGGGCTGTTTACCCACATCTTCACCAGCTGGGTGGGAGGCACCCATGATACCCATGTTTTCCACAACTCCCCACTCCCTATGCTGATGGAGAGTGGGAACTATGCTCTTGATGTTCCCAATGTTATCATTGGTGATGTCTCTCCCCTCAGCATCAGGGACCTGGTTTACCCCCTCATGCCCTGGTTGACCACTGGAAGGAGCACTTCAACTACTGCCCAAGCAGGTGCTACATGATAATGCAATAACCTTCAGTTGCCTCAAGGAGTTCTGATGGGTTATCAGCACACACCATGAGGTGTACAAGGAGAACCTGCAATGACTCACCATCACCTCATGTGTCCTTCATAACATCTTCAAGACCAGGGGGGAGGTCCTCCTGAGCAGAGAATTCACAGTGCATGGACCAGGTATGACAGGCCATGCATATTTAGTGCATGGATGGGGAAGAGAATGTGCCCCATGCTGATGGGGCCCCAGCCTCTCACTCTGGCAGGCAATTCAGATCTGTAAAGCCCTGGTCAACTACCTCATCATCCTGGAGGACCAGGAGTCTTCCTTAGATGATTAGAGCAAGGGGCCTTCAAGTGCCCATGCCCTGGCACTGGGCCATGGGTCTCTTGTCCCGGGCTCCTCTGGCCCTGCATCCCAGGCAATGCTGCCCACACCTCAGGCTGCCTGCCCAGGATACACCAGGATGCAGGGTAATGCAATGCAAGGAAGAGATGTGACACAGTTTAAAATGTTGCAGCTGCCAAACTTTTCTTGTTTTTAATAAAGAAAAGCTGTTGAACATTGCCCAGGTCTCAGCTTGGTCCATTTTCCCATTGACACAAACCAGCAAACCTTTGGAGGGGGTGGGAGAGGTTTGTGAAGCAGGTGAAATAACTTGGAAGAGGCAGTTAGGATGGGGAAGAGTTGGGGGTTGGGGTCAGGGGAAATACTGCAGTAGCTGAATTCAACAAACACAACACCTTGGAGGGGAGGCATGGGGTTAGGGTACTTTTGACCTGGCCAGCTAATTCCTGGTCTCAGTATTAAAGACCAGAGACTTTTCCAAGTATGAGCTGGACAGGTGAGTGATCCTAGACCCATTGTACATATGAAAGAGCTGCAGGGTAGGGTCAGGAATGGGGGCGGGGGCAAGAGGCAGCTTCTGGGTTGGGATGGGGGAAGGGGCTGTGGGGTGAGACACATTGCCACAATGTTTGCCGTGTACTCCTGGCTCTCCGTCATGTAACCCTCAGCCCCTGCCCCCAGGGCCCAGTCTCCCTTTTCAGGGATCCCAGCCCCATGATCCTTGCCCACTCCTATGGCTCATGTTACCCAGCAGGACTGAGCCTAGGGGCTGCTTATCTCGATCAAGCCTGCACTGCTCCCTTGCAGTGCGACTTGGACTGGGAAGGGGGCCGTGGGGAGCAGAAGAACCTCCCCCAGGTGGATACAAAATGGTCCAGGACCCTGTCCATAAATTCCCTCTCCAGGCACTGTGACTCTGCCAGCTCTGCAGAGGCATGAGTTTCCTCCTTGAAAGAGCAGATGGCCATCACAACTTCTTCTTGTGCCTTGGAAGCCTGGGTGTAGGCATCCCTGGGCTGAGCATGTCCTCGCTCCACATCTGGAGTCTCTCCTTATGCTTGTCCCACAGTGCACCCAGAGCTTGGATGTGGTGGTCAAGGCCCTCATCATCTCCTCATATGGATCTCCCTCATGCACTCTACAGCTGTGCAGCCTCCTGGCCTTGCACTGACATTGCATGGGAAGCCATGCCATCCTTCCTCACACAGGTAGTGTCTTTGCAGTCAGACAGGGTAGACACAGAGCAGAGCATTTGTGTGAGGCTGCAACTTTTGCTGATAAAAATTAAGTATAAGAGCAGGCATCTGGGACCCTCCCAGCACTGACCTAGGCACACATGCAGCAATAGCAAACTAGCTATGGTAATTCTCCTGCCTGGACCCTTTCGCCACCTGGGAGCAGGAGCTGTGTTGCTACTCTCCACCTGGCACAGTGAAGACTGGGGTCCTGTCTGTGCTGTGGGTGGGCAGCAGGCCCTACAGTAGTGCTGGGGAAGGTGGGCCTGGGTCCCTTGACTGGTACTGTGGTGGGCACCTGTACACTCCCTCAGAGGGTCTGGAGCTCCTGGGAACTCAGACTATACCCAGAGCAGACAGGGACTGACTGCTGCAGGAAATGCTTGCAGAGCTCCTAAACCAGCTCCTTCCCCCATGCTTCCCTTACAGGAGAGGCATTTCAGTGCTGTGTCTGTGTGGGACTGGTACCTCACTCCCAATGTTTCTCTCATTAGAGTTGGCTGTGGCCAGAGGAATGAGCTTTACCACTACTCCCAGGGGAATGGCAGCCAATATGCCATGCTTCTGCTGCGGAAATTGGTCCCCCAGGAGGTGATAAATAGCTGGGAGGGGGCCCTTTACTTTGACAGTACCCCAGGAAAGCCCAGGTTGCTATTCAGCGTATTTGCCTCATGTTCTACCTGTGACCTGCTGCGATGAGCTGATACCCCTGGACAAGTTTGCAATCACCATTGCTATTGACAAGCTGCTGAACAAGTGACCTGACCCCAGGAGAGGTTCCCCAGACCCCAGCTGCCTAAGAAAAGTCCTGCCATGTACTGCCCTTAGCTTTCCAACACTGTTCTTCAACCATGAATACTCCAGGAGGGGGTGGGAGTGGGAGTGGAAGTTGCTTTGCTTTCAGGGTTTGGGGTGGGGAGGGTGTCCAGCACTGAGATGGGGCAGCAATTGTTGGAGGGTGGTGGGGGTTGCCTTGAGGGATAGATACCATGACTGTCCGCACCATGAGATTTGGAGTCACCTGGAACCCATGGACTTTCCCCAGGGATGAGATCAGAGGGGAGGAGGAAAGTGCTAGAGTGCCAAGACTTTCCAGGTGCACAGCTTGGGAGTCACCCTGGCAGTGGGACTGGATCAGATAATGGTTCCCACATGGGACTCCTGACATCACATCAGTGCCTTCCTTGGACTGGGAGGGAGAGAAGGAAGGAGAGGTCTTATTTGGCAAGGGGGAATTTGTTTCATTCCCACTGTACTGCCACTCTAGTAGCTCTCATAGATAAATAGAATAATTAATATTAATCTAATAACCTAATCTAATTAATTTAGTTGTTATTATTTGTTAATATTAGTTGATCACTTAGACCGATCTAAGTGAATATCTCATTGATTTACCCCTTATAGGCCTCATGTGGCCCATGGCCTGTCAGTTGCATAACCCTGATCTAAGATAAATAATAACCCCTTTTTCCTGACATCATCAAACTTTTGAGAGTGATGACTATGGTAGGCACCTTCTTTATCTTTGAGGAGAAACGTCTTCTCTAAAGCAGCACAAATACCACTCTATGCTGTGGTTACTCTTACCTCAAACATTTAAACAGTGTTGTAAGGTTTGCAGAATTGTGTTGCAGGAAAGTACTTGTAACAAAACAAGTTATTGTGTTGATGAATATCAACTTTGTGTAGGGATGGTGATATACTTTTGAGTTAACTGATGTGCATATGCAGTTGTCACGTTGTATCAGACGAGCAGTCCATCGAATCAACTTTCCTGTGTCCAAATGATGTTCCAGGGGATCCAGAAAGAAGAAATACAATGGTCTCCATATAGGTCTCATCCCCATAAACTGGCTTAAATCCTGAATTGCCAGATTTGATATCCCTTACAAATACTTTTGTGGTAATGAGTTTAATATATTTAGAAGTCTGTGAGATTCTTATAAATATCCAATTACTTTTTGATCTTGACTCAATCACTTCCTGTAGCAATGAATTCTTGAGCTTACACAGTGTGTGTGTGTGTGTGTGTGTGTGTGTGTGTGTGTGTGTGCGTGTGTAATATTTCTTTTTATGGCTTTTCCCAACTTTTAACTTCATTGTATGTCCCTTTTGCTATTGTGTTATGAAACAAGGAGAACAGAAGATCCCAATGCACTGTCTCCATTCCATTAATTACTTTACTCATATTATCCCATCCATTTTAATTTGGCTTTATTGTAAAGGAAACAATTCAGGACTTTTTGGAGTAACTATACATACTAACTATAATGTAAATAGTAATTATAATTTCAATTCAGAATAAGAGTGTCCATAGAGTTTCCAAGTTTTACAGGTGTAATAATAGTGTATATAATTCTAACAGACAATTTTTCCGTGTAGGTAAAACCAAGCTCAGTATGGTCTCTAGGCTCTTTATCATTTTCATTGCTCTTCTCTGAACCTGCATTAATTCTGCTACATACTTTTGTTGCCCTGAGGGGTCAGGCCAATGCTCAGGATCTCAATGTTGCACTGTTAGACAGGAGGGTGTGGTGTACAATTGCACGTGCACACATAAAATCAATTAAGCGCACACACACTCACTCACCCCTACTAGGCATACACATTCACACTAGCAACTCAGATACACACACGTTTAAAATAACCAGTCTAGGTTCATGCACACCTATCACCAGTTTAAGCCCATACACCCTACACACACCAAATTTAGACAGAATCAGTTACCAGTTACCAACACCTGCACATCCAATACTCATACATGGATTACTAATTCATATACCACACACACACAATGATATCTATATATGTATATATGTGTGTGTTCACTAATTCACACACATACCACCCACCTACACATATACACACAGGTGAGTTCCTAAGTTGGGTGTTGTGATGTGTATGTATGTATGTGCTTGGTCTACTTGGGATACCTGGGGAAAGGTTAAGGTAAGAAAGTAGCAGTGTAGGAAGTGAAAGTTGCTGGGAGTGAAAGTTACTGGGACCAGGATTAGAACCGGTAGACTAGAGGGGCCTGGGCTGAAGAACTGAGGCTCGGGGATAACTTTAGGTTAATTGATCTTAATTGACTGACAATGCCCAAAGGGGAGTGATGCCGGCACAGTGGCTGGGACTGTAGCCAGAGCTATGGGGGAGCTGAAAAGGTAGGTGCGGAGAGGGAAAATGGGACTCAGGGAAAGTGTGGGTGTTGAAGAGGGGCTCAGGGTGTGGGGAGCCAGAGGATGGCTCTGGGGCAGCTAGAGAAGCTGCAGGGAGTGGCAGTAGGTGCTGGGAGCTGGAAAAAGGCTCCAGCTGCTGGAGAAAACTGCAGGACAGCCAAAAGCATCTGGGAAGTTGCGGTGGGGGAGGACAACAGAAGGTGCAGGGGAAGCCTGAAAACAGAGAGACGGACAGCAGAAAATCACAGGAAAAGTGGCAGGAGAGACTGAAAGGTGGCAGGGGCAGTGGAAAAGCAGGGAGAGGCAGCAGAAAGTTGCAGGGAAAAGTCAGTAGATGGCACGGGAGGCTGGAAGGCAGCAGGAACAGCAGGAAAGCAAGGGGAGGCTGAGAGGTGGCAGAAAAGGGGAGACAGAATGGATAGGAGATCGGGAAACTAGCGGGGGGGGGAACTGAGAGAGAGAGAACGAGGCTGGAATTTAAGATAAGAAAGGGACTGGGATTCAGTAAAGCATGACCCAACTTGGGGTTGCAAATGACAGTGGTTTTATTGAACAGGGGAGATGGTGACACAATGTCTTATTGGTTCCCTTGCACCACCCCCCCACACAAAATGGTAGCAGGAGTTAGAGAGGCTTGGTGCAGGGGCTGAAGACCACTGAAGTCCAGGAGGAGAGAGAGAGATAGAGAGAGAGTCCAAATTGTAGGAGGAGGTGTGTAGGTAATATCTACCTATCCCAGGCTGGAAGTTGATCCTCAATGGCCAGTTGGGGTCTCCTTCAGCTCGATGTTGTCCAGAGGGGGTCGCTGGCAGGGCCTCTGGGGTGCTTAGGTGACATAAAGCTGGTCTGGTCCAGATGGAAATGACGTTCCCACTGGGTTTGTCTTCACTGCCCCTTTTTATAGGGGCAGACCTTGTGTGACCCTAGTGACAGGAGGCATGCCCAGGCAAGGGTCAGCCCCTGGCATACTGAGCATGTGTGCTCCATGTAGGGATGTGCAGTTTCAGGTGTCTGTAATGGTGGGGTACAATGGTAGAGTTGCTGGCTCTGCAGGGTCTTTTGTCTTTCAAATGCCGGGTTCTTGTCTCTGTTCCTGGGTGAGGTCCATGGTTCCTGGATGAATCAATGTGAGGTGATGGCCCAGTTGTTACAGGCCATTCAGTAGAGGCCTGCTACCATTGTATTTCAATCATTCCCAGTCACTCTCATTCATCCGGGAACCAATTTACATGGGAGGGGTACAATGATACATACAGTTGCAACACAGGATGACCGGGCAGAGGACACAAGATGTAACTTGACATATAAAACAGAAACTTGACATGACTTTGGTTCACTTACAAACACAGGCCTAAACCATACAATATCCATATGAAATAATAAAAGTCAATACAAAATGATGATAACATAATATACAACAGTAAAAATCAATACAAACCTAATAATTATACAGTATAAAACAGTGGATGTCCAAAACCAAAAACTTGCTACCAAAATAAAAATGTTAAAGCTAATCCTAAGTCTGAGCTCACTTATACTTGTTTATAGGGAATAGAGAGGGAGAGGAAAAGTCAGAAATAGTAGGGGGAGGGGAGGGAATGCATATCTATCATATATATGTGTATTAAAAAAGAAAAACTGGGGGTTTTGCTACACTTTTGAGACTGAAAGACTAGTGCTATGCACAGTATTCCATGTGTAATTATACCATTGATTTACATAAAGGCATTGTAATATTTTTGGTGTTATTCTCCATCCCACCCTTTATGCACTATGTTGGCTTTTTGATTCAGCTCATTGATCAGAGCTTTTTAGAAGTGACATTGAGTTACCTTTCTTGAATGCAGTTTGCTTCCTGGATAGCATTTATTTCTATACCTCTCTACACTTTACTTCTTCTTTCACAACAATGTGGTAGGAGACTTATTACTTTGTATTAGTAAACTAGAGCATAGGAATTACCTCATTAAGCACCTAAGAAAACAAAGCCATATATTTTTCTTTTCTTTATGTTCTTCACTCAAATACTCTAATAGTAGCGAAGGGATGAGGACAGTTCATGTTTATTTGTAAAATAATGCTGCTACAGTTATGTATATCCCAGCCTCTTTCCTAAAGCACAATTGACGATAGAGATCCCAGATCCAAGTATTTGTGAATTTTCACAAAATTCACATTTGGATTGAACTTTTTCAATTGACTTCTATATCTGTATGACCAACACTAAAATCTAGGTTCAACTCGCCTTTCTGAGAATTTCCTGTCTGTAAATCAGACATGTGGGTTGTTCCCAGTTTTAATTTTAAGTGGTTTATTACTTTGCTGTTAAGAAAGTTGTCAGAAATTGGCTGATATAACTGCCTTCCTGATGAGAATTGCCAGGAAATTTAAATAAATGCAACTGCTTCAAGATGATCATTAGTGCAGAAGTAAAACACAAGGTTATGATTTTTCCATAGTTTTTTGTTCAATGCAAACTGGTTTTATGTATCTATTTTACACTATCTGTCACACAGCAATTCCAAAAGAAAAAAAGAGAGAAATGAAAATGGGTGCTGACTTATAACTATCCAACCGAGAATTATATACCTTCCCTGCCCTTATTCTGCCACCTGTCTCAAGCTCACTGAAGTCCTTGGAGCAGCTCATGTGTGTAAACATGAGCCCTGGATATTTTCCATTATTAGAAATCAAGTATGGTCACAGATACCAAAGAGGCAGAGGAAAATGGAGATTCCCTTCCCTCCTACTATCTGTATAATTTCCCACAACCTATCAGAAGCTATCTAAGCACTCAGAGCAGATGCAGACAATGTATTATTGGCTTCAGAGAGGCAGTATTAACAACTATCATTGTGATGAGATTTCATGCACACATTCTCTCAGTCTGTCATAAGGCAAAACTATTTGGAACCTGGAGAGAGCTGTTAGAGGCAGATGGAAATCATAGAATCATAGAAAATTAGGGTTGGAAGGGATCTCAGGAGGTCATCCAGTCCAACCCTTTACTCAAAGCAGGACCATCCCCAACTAGATCATCCCAGCTAAAGCTTTGCCTAGCCTGGTCTTGAAAAACTCCAAGGGTAGAGCTTCCACCACCTCTCTGGGTAGCCTGTTCCAGTGTTTTACTACCCTCCTAGTAAGTAAATTCTTCCTAGTATCTAACCTAAACTTCCCTTGCTGCAACTTGAGACCATTGCTCCTTGTTCTGTCATCTGCCACTACTGAGAATAGCCTAGCTCCATCCTCTATGTCTTGTGGCATAGAATGTAGAAGAAGATCTTTCCAGTATCCTGCAGAAATTATGAACATTTTTTTTAGTTACTTCAGTTTATATCATTCTGAATGAGTCAAACCATTCTGCTGTCTGGATGTCAGGCAGTATTGTTGTCAGACATTCTACCCTAGCAGACATCTCTATGACTGAAGATGGAGGATGTCATAGTATTTATATTTCCCATCAGTGTAATTTCTGTGGCATCTCCTTAATTTAAAATACACTCCTACCTTTTCATCAAGAAATATAGTTGCTGGATAAATAATAGAATCAAATTTCTATTTGGTTTGTCATTATTCTTGAAAAATAGTAATATAAGAACAGAGCATAAATTTAGTTCAAATGAGTGAAACACAGCAAGTTTCCTGCTCTAATATGTGCTGAAATATAATAGACTTATTTTCAAGTCATCTCCACAGTCTTTATTGTGAAATTTCTGAAGTCTTTGAACCAGCTGCTTCAGCAGATGTTTTGGAAAGTCCTTTGCTTATTAACAAAAAAGGAGGTATGTCAGAATCTTTCTATCTTCAATAGAATAGAAGCATTATTCTTCATTGTCAAAGAAGAGGTGATATGGAGGAGTTCAATGATGAGGAAGTTTTAAAACAGAAGCAAAACCTTGTGTGTAGCCACCATCATTATAGGTGACACAGATAATGATGACTGTAGGTAAGGTTACCCTGACACTTATTGTTATAAGATTTTTTTTCCACTGCTGAAATTTAACAGTGTGGGCTGAAATTTCTTATGGTGGGTCTACTTCTAGCTGTGTATTTATTTATTTATTTTTTTAAGAGAGCATTTCAGCGTAAATGGTTTAGTCATTGCTCAGAAAAAGTCTAGGGAAAATAAGATTTTAAAAATTTGGGTAAAACTTTTTTTCGAGAAGCTAGAGCACCACGATGATTTGAAACAGGGATGTGAAACTTGTCATGGGTATCACTAGTGCAGTAGTTCTCAACTTTTTTAGACCTGAGGCACCACTCAGTAGTCCCAAGGCACCCTTCAAGAGTCTCAACACACTCCTTGGAAATTTCCAGCTCTTAGTTTTCACTTTTTCTTGACTACATAAAAATAATAGAGCAATTCTTTTGTTGCAAAGAACTCAGAAAGATCACAACAAGTCAGAATGCTTTAGCAGTATTAATTCCTATTTGAAAACTCTGGATTTATCTTGTGACTCATACTTGCACACCACAGTGCTAACATTGCATGACACATGTGGCACTTCGAAAGAATCTCAAGGCACCCCAGGATGCCATGGCACCCTTGCGGAGAATCACTGCTCTAGTGTCAGGGTTAATGGTCCTAGCCCTTTCTTTGGACCGTAACCTTGTCATGGTAGAGAGGCCTGTATGTTTCAATGACCCTCAGAGCTATGTTGTCCGGAGTTTTGTACTTCTGGTAGGGTCTCCCCTGGTGAACAGATCTATGGGTGAGGTCCCAGACTAAGCATGGTCCAAACTCCTGAAGACCCCAATCGTGGAAGAGGCATACTTGAGGACCTGCTGGTTCTCTGTGGCTGTGAAGGTGGACGAGGGCTGCAGCAAGTTGTCTTGGACATCCCTGACACTGGGTTCAGGGCTCCTTCCTGTCAAATTGAACATAGGATTTGCTATGCCAGTGTATCCTTTGGATAGCTGCTTCGCTGGGATTTTGCTGACTGAGATCTGCAGATGGAAACTAAGGTCCTGGTCTACAATGCACTGGTTATACCCATACTCCTCTATGGGTGTGAGACGTGGGTGACATATTGAAGCCATTTTAAGTGCCTGGAATGGTTTCATTAGTGTTACCTCAGGAATTTCCTTTGCCTTATATGGGAAGACCACTGCACCAAAGCCAGCATCCTCTCTGCAGCTAACATAACCAGGATTGAGGCAAAGATCATGAAACATCAGCTCCGCTGGGCTGGCTATTGTGTGTGGATGGCTGATGCTCATCTCCTGAAGCAAGTGCTCTTCTCTCAATTTAGTCATGGTAGGAGGACCCACAGAGGACAGAGGAAGTGCTACAAGGACATCCTGAAAGCATATGTTAAGAAGGGTGGCATCAACTCTACAAATTAGGAAGTGCTGGATGGTAACAGGTCTCAATGGCATTGCAAGGTACAGCCCACTTTGAAGAAAACCATCTTGCTCAGGAAGCTGAGAAATGACAAAGGGGAAGGAAAGTGCACAATATCCTCGCCAACAGTTGTGGCCTCCCTCCCCTCCCTGCCCCAAGGCACCACTTGTCATATCTCTGGAAAAAATGCAGACCATGCCTTGGACTCTTTAGCCACCTTAAAACTCATCAGTAACCCCCCCCCCCCCCCATCAGACATCATCTTTGTACCAAGGGATAGCTGATGATGGGCTGTTCATGGGGAAATTTCCAAAAAGAGACAGTTTGCCAATTAAATCCTTTAAAGACTGTCTGTCCTGACTATACTACTCAAGGCTGCAGGAGCCTAGCTGGCCTGTCTACTTGACACAGGAAATTAGATCAAAGAGAACCTCTTCTTTGACTCTTTACTATATTCCTCCAGGTAGAGCCAGTGAATGGAGGGGAAAGAGTAACAGCCTGATTGAATTGCAAAGGTATAAGGATTTGGGCTGGGTATGCTGATACTAGGAAAGATTGCCTAATGTAGTTGAAGGGGAGTGTGGGGCTAAGGTTGATGCAGCAATCAGGGTAGGATGGACTGATAAGGGCAGTCTCTAAGGCAAATGGGTATAGCATGAAGGAGTGCTGAGAAATAGGGACTTGAATGGGTTAATTTGGAGCCAAGCAGAACCAGGTGCAGGGCCTGGCAGGCAACTAATACCTGGACAAGGGCAAGTTGCTGAGGGAATATGTGGGACAGACTTTGGGATATGGCCCTAAAGGTGGGGCTTGTAAGGTTTTTTGGCTCTGACATAGGCCAGTTTATGATGCAGTATTACAGTTATTACAGTGTCTATCTCATCTCCTTCTAGCCTGCTGCTAGTATCGCGGTGATAGAATAGTTGGATCACAACTCACATTGTGTTATTTCAAGCCTGCTGGAGAGCTGGTTTGTATTTGTTTTGCTTAAAGTGGCTGCCTTTATTACATATTAGTATTATTTTCTCAGACCTATGCTAATGCCTAGCTTTCGATGTTGATAATACCAGCTAATCAGAATGTCAATGCTGCTGAATAAAGACATACCCTAGATTTAAATCCATGGGTCAGGCACTGTAGGGTCCCCTGCTGTTGCCTGCCATAAACATCTAGAAGCAATTGCTGCTAATGCTAGATCATCTTGTTAGTGGTATCCATAGCTTCCTAGAGGAGCCTATTCATTGCTGCCAAATGCTAAGCATCATTAACAGTTATTTCTTGTTGTTAAATGGCAGCCTGAACCCAGGTCTCAAGCCAGAGGCAATTAAGATATCCAAGGCCTGTGATGCCAAGGCCAGTGGAACCAAGTGTGGGAGCATTTAACTCACGCGGAAAAAAATGATCCAAAGGGCATATATATAAATTGAGTGTGGGTGCAATTCAGTAGGTCTGTAGGGAGTCTCCAAGCCTCAGCAGAGGGGGAGCTGGGTGGTCATATGTCATATTCTGGTGCCTGTCTCAGAAGGGTGAGGCTTGGTTTCATGAGCAGATTTTGGAAAAATGCCTTTATTGATTCTCTTCCTCCCTGCCTCTTTTGAATTTGGATGTAGATGGATAGATATAGTAGATGTAGGTAACACAAATCTAAAGAGAGAGCTTTATTTTTTTGCAAGAAAATGTGTACTCTTATTTTCCTTTTCTCATACTAGTTCAGCTCACTTTTTTATTGGAATTTTCATGGTATCAACACTTTGTACGCCACATTTGACATTATTCATAGCCTATTTCAAAGAAATGGATGTCCATTACAGACTTGTAAGCTTCATTACATTGGCCAACAACCTCTCCTGCTGAGAACCTGAGTACAAATGAGTAATAGGCAGTCCTGTGGCTGTTCTTTTGTCACTACTAAAAGTAGTGCAATGAGAAATCTAAGGTATTTTATAGACAACAAATATAATCAATGTTCTCATGGCAACGCAAGCAGAAGCTATTGTGTTCATGTGGCAGTCATCCCAGTGTGGGCTTGTGAGGTAGTGATATTCAAGGAAATAAATGGTGAATTCTTTCCTTTGATTAGGGCTGTTCTGTAGCCCTCCATTCTTTCCTTCTCCCATTTGTGCCTATAAGTATTTAAGCTTTGTGATATTTACCATAGAATAATATTCCACACAGATCTTGATTTTTTTTTCCTTCTTTGGCAAAACGACCTCTGACAAACCTATGCAGTACTTGTCCCTCCCTCCTCCACCAGTAATCACAGTTCATTCTAGAACTGAGTGAATAATTTGTAGAAAATAATTTATTCAATTAATTTAGCTCATTTATTTCTTTTTGCAAATTATCCATGAACTGTTTATGGCTGCCTCATTTATACTTCATATATTATCAATCATTAAGGATCCTGGTTTTTTCTCTTTAAGAGTTGCAAATTTTCTGATAAAACATCCTGAATACTCTGATTTAAAAACCCCAAATCCTCATTTTTTTATGATTAAAATGAAATAGAAGTATATAGACAGGTATCAATTTAACACAATGTTTTATTGATATATACAATTTTAAAGCAAATTGGAAGCCTACTAGTATCTCAATCACTATAATAACGTAAATTTAAAATATCTATATATTTTGGCATTTGATTTTGTTTTGGTTTTTTATCACGGAAAATCAGAGCTCCGCCTTCACTCACCAGGATGCAGGTTCAGGTGTGCCTGTCCCCTCGCTGCTATATGGCATTGAGCAATCCTGATATGCCAGTGCCCTGCCCATGCTGTTGCCCCTCACTCCGAAGCCACAGCTCCCCAAGCCTTGCCACTGCCCCTCGCTCCCAACTCACAGCTCCATGGCCCAGCTGGTACCTCTCACTCCCAACCCGCAGTCTCCCACCCCCTTGGGCCATACTGGTGCCCCTCACTCGCAACCCACAGCTCACAACCCCTGCTGGTGCCCCTGTCTCCTGACCCACAGTCCCCCCATCCCTCCAGTGCCCCTCAGTCCCAAGCCAGAACCCCCCAGCCCTGTTGGTGCCCCTTACTCCTGATCCACAGCCCCCTGCCCCTCCACTGGCTGTGCCAGAGGTGCTCCCAGCTGCCCCTGTCCTGCCTGAGCTGGAGCATGGTGGTTCTGATGCATGCGGGTAGTGGTGGAGCAAGTCTGACCCCAGCACAGGCTGGACTGAGGAGGGGAGGCCTGTGGCACCCTGGGCTGGGGCTCTTGCACAGTGCCAGGTGGTGTGGCCATTGCCTCCCCAGGCAGTGTCTCTTGGCCACCCTGCCCCAGTGCTGCCAGTCCAGCCATACAGCTCCCTGCCAACCCTAAAGGGCCTCCTCACACCGTTCCTCTGCTAGAGGGGCAGAAGCCTTCCCACACCTCCCTGCCCTGCCACAGCCACAGCCACAGCCCCAGTCCCCAGACACATTCCCCCAGTGCCGGCAGGCACCTGCCCCCCTTTATACACCCATCCCTTCCACACACCCCTGCCACATACACACACCAACTCACATTCCCCACCTACCCCCCCCCCCCAGACAGTACCTAAGCCTTGGCCCTTCAACCCCTGCCCCCCACAGACTTACCTGCATGGAGCTGCTTGGGCTGCTCCCAACACCCTGCCTGGCTGTATTGCTGGCCATGTGTGTGTGTGCATGCACACATGCACATGGCACCCCCTACCTCCAGTTGCCTTCTCCTCACTCCCCTTCACCCTCAAGCAGCTCCTTGTAGGCTGGAAGGTTGCCAGCCTTCAAGAGAAATGCACAGTTTCCGAAGTTTTCTGCTTTAAAGAGGAAAATCTGTGTTTTTCTCCTTTAAAGAGTAAAATCTGTTTTTCTTCTTTAAAAGAGAAAATCCACATTTTTCTCCTTCAACTGAGAAAACCCATGTTTTTCTCAGCAAACAGAAAACTCAGATCCCTGTTAATCACATACTGTCATGACTGGTCATAAGGAGTTTACTCGGCACATTCCATATTTAAAATTTAGGTTGTGTTAATTAGCTTGGATTGGTCACCTGGACATCACACCATTTCATTTTTACTCCCTGATTAGGTGACCATAACTACTAGAACTCCTGATTTAGCAAAATAATCAAGCACATACCTAATTTTAAGGACGGGACACTCCACCTGACTTCAGTGAACTATTTACCTCCTTAATGAGAGAGAGATGCAAGACAGAATCAGTTTTCTAATGTGAAATACTTCCATTTATCTGTTCAAATGTGTTTTCAGTGTATATTTTCAAATATTTGCCTAAAATTTGCTTTTTTTCAAACTTTCCTGCCTATAAACTTGTTTGCTTTCTGTGACTGTTCTGACAAACACAAGAGGACAAATATAGCTAGCAAGAATAGCGCTAGATGTTCACAGAACATGTTGTGAAGTCTCCATCCACTACTAGCCAATTCCTGTAACATAGTTGGAAAATACAGGAGAAAATGATACTAATTATGTTTTCCAATTATAATAGAAATTATGATACTTTGTAATTACCTCCCCCATACTTTAATTTCATTGCTGGTTTGCCACAGTTCTGCAGGCACCTTGGGTACTGTATATAAAGAAGGATTTGGCAGAAAACTAATTAGTGACCAATTTTTGTTGTTATTCCTAAGGCACAAAGCAGGTGGCACCTAAAAGACTGAGAGCATCTTTTTTTAAATTTTTCCTACCTTCAGCAATGAATTCACATGACTGGTCAGGATAGTGTTCCCTGTCTAAGGATTAACAGTCTGCAATAATCATGCCAGAGGCACCTCCTATGGATCCCTGGTGATTTCCCCTTGGGTTCTAACAGCTCTGCCTTTAGATACAATTTCCAGGATTTTGAGAGCAGCCCAATGTGTATTTTCATTCTTTCAGCTTCTGGAATGGACTATAGCCTGGCCCTATACTCCCTCTGCTATGAAGAGGAATTTGATACTGGGACTACATGTAGAACAGGGACAATAATTGCCTTTCTACAGAACACCTCTGCACATTTTTAAAAGGGTGTTTTTATCAAGCCATGTGTAGCTTCCAAGGTCATCGTGTATGACATGGAGATGTGTAACTTTCCAAGGGCCATTACTCGGAATAGGAATTATGAACATTTTTCACCCACAATCAGTTCCTGGGGTCATCATGGAATATCAGAGTCTGCTCTCTGAATATCTGCTCTCAGTGCAAATAACATCTATGTATCACTTTCCCTGGCAAGAAATTCAGAAGTTTTATTGGACTATTGCAAAACCTCATTGAACATGAAAGAAAAGGAGGTAGAGTTGATTTGATAAGATGTATTTTGGTTTTATGCTTAAGTCACCCAGCACTATGGGGGGTTGTTCCTATGTACTGCAATGATGCAAATAATAAATTATAACATGGCGTATGTGCTATACTGGTTCTGAGATGGTACTCTTCCAGACACTCCTTCATTTCTTCCTTTTCCCCTCTATCTCCTGCAAACTTGATTTAACAAGTAAAGCTAATATCTATTGCCAGTGGGCAATAGATGTTACTAAAGGAGGCATAGCTAATATTGTGTTGTTTTACTCAGGCTAAAGCTCCAGCTTATGTAACTGAGCTTGCTAAATATTTGTTTTCATAGCATTTAAGATGCCTGTGGTTCCTGTTGATTTTTGTTGTCAGAATAGAGTTTTTTTGGGATGAGACAGCAATGGCTGAAGGTGCATATGTGTAAAAGGGTTTTAATTTGAAAATGCAGACTGGGGATTCAGATTCATTTGAGCTTCTGATGAGAACAAGCTGTAGGATCTCTGATCCCATTAAGATAGACTAACCATCGCTAAAGGAGTTCTTTGTTGATCAGGATAACCATTTAGGTAACTGTGATTTAGTTTTCTAGATCCTGTGCTTGCTCTGTCATAAATTTTCTCTCTAAGCCAAAAGATTGGACTTTAAAACCCTAAACTGAGGTAACAAATATGCAAATTTGTTACAAGTAACCTATATTTGTTTTGCTCAAATGTGCCTAGGGTTAGGGTTAGGAGGTCACTGCGCTAAGTATGGTACAACCCCAGTGCAGGAAGTTACATTCTAATTCCCAAATGAAGACAGGACATTATAAGTGCATGTTACAAATATTGGGAAGAGGTAGCAGGTGGGAAAATGAAGAAAACATTTTTAAGACCTTGTAATACCAGGTATATAACAAGATGATTTAGAGGGGAAAAAAGAATTGGATAAAGCATACCTAAGATTAATATCAGATGTGTCTATTGATCAAGGAACTATCTCATCTCACCTGGTAATTTACAACAGACATCATAGCAGAGTGAGTAAATTAGAGTTTACTCATTTGAATTGGAGTAGTTTGGGGATTACAATGCCTATATCCAAACAGATTGTATTTTTGTGTGAAATACCCCTGGCACATAAATATACATTTTGATCTTTTGCATAATCCTATCTCCTCATTCCTGATGTTTTAATTTCTGATCATTCTTCTTGGAAAAAAAATGTCATGTGGAGCAGCACTTCTGACCCAGTCTTGCTTGTGTGCCATTGATAGGTAATTATTCCCACCATATAGTCTATATTTAATCATCACATTAACATGAGATTATTGAATGGCAAAGTTATTTTTATCTAAATGAAGTAATTGCCAGACTTTTGTGGTGGTCATTCATCATTAACCCTGTTTAGGCTAAGATCAGTTCCTACAGAGGCCTCATTTATTTGCTTTTGATGGCTCCAAAAACAGGGACAGGATTCAAATGACTGGATTCAAGTGCTTTGGGGCTGGCTACTCAAATGTTGGATGAGCTTACAAAAATGTATGAGCAAACAGATACAGTTGTCAGACTTGGGCCCCAGTTGCAATTTATAACTGATAGATTACTGAACTATTGAAAACTGGCCTTGCCAGCAAATTAACCTGTTTTTACTTGAATGGTACCAAATGCTCTTAATAGAACATGTCTCACAGTATCATTACAAGTGATGGGTAAAACTGTTCAGGTAAAATTATTTCCTAACTGTGCAGAAAATAATATTCTCCCTAATGTGTCCCCATTACCCACAGTCAGTAGTTTAAGGCTGAAACTCAACCCTTGATGTTAGAAAAGTTTAATTATTTTCCCCCTTTGTTCTATTTTACTGTGGCTGGAAGTATTGGAATACAAGAAGCTGTTCCCTTGTTTTTTAATTGAAGGTAAGGAATTGCAAGACTTTTCCAAAAAAATCTTGATGTACATATGTTCTCATGTTCCCACTTCATGGACTGATCACAATACTGGCACAAAAATAATAGAAGGTTTACTGTCCAGGGTAATTTACTATAATAATGCTTTCTTGTCCCAGTTCCCTCTGATTTGTAGATGGAGTATCAAAAAACTTCAGATTTGGTTTTGACAAAACATGTATTGAAGAAAATGTTTTAACAGTGGACTCGGGGTTGTAAGCACCTGGAGTCTCACCACTACCAATGTCTTCAAGTGATTTCTGTCAGCATACAGGACGGCCTAAGGGTGCTGGCAATGCCAGGGGGAAATACATGTCAGAGTAATAATTGCAGCTGCCCTGTGGTCAGTTCAGGTTCTCTAAAAAATATCTTGCATATAGGAGGATGAATAATGCCACCCATTCTCAAAATCTTACTGCTGAAATCAAGTTGAAGGACACGCCGTGTAATTAGTCATTCTGGTCCCCATGGATTCATCTTGGATTTATCTTTACACTTTGTACTGGCTTTGGCTCTTCTGGAATTTACTTGTAGTATGCAACCCTGAACCAGCTACAAAGTAATATTTTTGGCAATTAATTAGCTTCTCTAGCTAATTTCTAGGAATGCTGGTGTGATTTTTGGACCCAAGAAGTTAGTTTTCAGGGTTTAGAGGGTTGTTTCCATTAGGAGGAAGAGACCTTGATTATAGTCAAATGTTTCTGCTATGTATTCCCATTTATTTACTAGAATGTACATAAAGACCTGTTTCCTTGAACACAGTAGAAACCAAAGAGACCAACTGGTCATAGTTCAAGTTTCTTAGAGTCATCAATTTACTCAAAGACACTCTGTCAGTATTTCCCCCCTCCCCGAACGTCAGGCTACCAGTACTTCTCTGGCTGTGTTCTGATTTCCTTTGCTTCTTACACAGAGCACACAACTCCACCAGCCAGTGTGGCAGCTCCTGGTTTTTATCTCTGGAAACCTCTTGGGCCACAAAGTTTTATTTCTTTCTTTTATTTGTTTGTCATATTGTCTATGTTTTGTGTGCTGGCCCATATTCTTTCAGTTATCTGATTCCATAAAGGACCCTGATTTGTTTCTTACATTTATACTGCATAAGGTCACTCTCATCAGCATCATTAAAGCTTTGTCCACCCCCCTAGCATAATCAAATACTACCAAAAAGATCATTGGCAGTTCTCCATTCTGTTTTTGCTCATTGGTGTACAGACCTTTAATTTTCCTGAGTGAATGTAAAAGTCTTTCCTTATTCATCACTCTGCTCTGCCATTCCCTGAACTGTTCTGCCTGTTCCTATCATTTAGGATCATATATAATTAGCCTCGCCACTCCTATTTATGAGAGCAGAATATTTTAATACCCACCGGTTTAAGTTTGCAGTCTGGGTACTCTGCTCAGTTCTCTTGTCTTATGCATTTTATACTAACAACATGGAACAGCTTGTACCTGGATTTAAAAACAAAAATAATGACACTAATTATTTCAGTTGGATGTTTGTTAAATCAATGCAGATTTATTCAAGTGTCCTTTTCATTCAAATTACTCAGGGGACTCAAAGAAACAACTGCTTTCTAAAGGAAAAAGAAAAGCAATATTTTGTGCAAGTACTATGAACTCCTTTTGCTTGCTGTTGCTATGCAAAAAATCACTATTTTTAGTATTTAATCCAATTGCTACAGTAAAATTTTTTTTCATGAAAATTGTGGAGCTCTTTGGGCATTTCAGCTTATATTGTTGGGGAAACATTTAAAATTTACAATGGAAAGACAAGTTCATTAATAACATACACTGTTCTCCATCGCAGTCTATAAAGCTATGAAGAACTGATACTGAAGGAAGAGCTGAGGTAGCAATGCAGAATTTTTTAGATGCATAGCTACAGCCCCTGATACATTTTTAAAAGTTTTTTTCTTACTAAGAGTAGAAAGAGTTAGTAATTTAACTAGCAAGAAATAGCTACTGGACCTTGGGGAAAGCCAGAATGTATGTGCTCCTTTCAGTTATCTTAACTGAATGACACACATTATGGATCCAGGAAATGAAATCAATGTTTATAACTAAAGAAAACTAAGCAAGAAATAGATCAGCTGATTTGAAAGTCATATAGATATAAATACTTACAATATTTTATATTGTTCTGTAAAAAATAACTGTCCTTGGCATTTACCATAATCGATCTATAGTAATTGTGAGTTCTACTCCATCTCTGTCTGAATCAGCAAGTTTTCTGCAATTTGCCATTCTGTTTACCTTACCTCTTATCTAGGACCACATTTGTCTGTTGTGTTGGTGATGAACCAACTTCATTACAATTTCAGCAAAAGACTTAAAAATGCGTGAAAGTAATGCTGATTAGTCAAAACACAGAAAGGAAAATTTGCCTTCCAGTGCAGAACATTAGCATGAGTGAATTGCTTAATAAGTCTTGTGCAAAATTCTTAATTTGCATAATCATTATTTAGTAGCACTCCATTCACTATTCATGTGCTATATCAGACTTCAAAACTGTAACATTTCTCTTCATGTGTGCTTCCAAAATGAGATAAAATTGGTGTGACTTCACTATACAGTTGGTTATTTTTAGATTCTCATAGAATTTCAAGAATAGAACAATTTTTCAAATCAAATGAAAGGCAGTTAAGGTACTGAGACAATCTTCACTCTACCTCAAAGTGATGTGTAAGCTTACCATATATTTATGGTTTATGCATAATAGTGTATTGTTCCAGATGAAACACATTTTTGAACATAGAAATTATTTATTAGATTTACATGCCACCCTTGCTAAAAAAGCTGAGGAAAGCTTACAATAAAAAACATATAAAAACAGAACAACATATCAAAAATAATATTAATATTTGAAGCTAATATTTAATATTATTAAGAAAGTAATAACAAAGCAAACTTTCTCTCACCTCAAATTCAAAAGCAATCCATCCCACCATACCCCACCCCATCCTGCATCAAGGAGTGTGCTACAACCCAAACTTGCTTCCCAGCTCATGTTAAATGTGTCTCACTGCTCATCATGTAGAGCAGAGTTAAGTTTGTATAGGCAGCTTAGCAAAAAAAACCTCAGCTGTATTATGAATCTGTTATCTTTGATACATTTCAGAATGATAAAATAGTACAGCCCTCTGCCATGATTTCTTCTCATTCCTCTAGATATCCATCACTAAATGGTCTCTCTACTGGATATTGTCTGAATGTCCATTTGGACAGCAATCATGGCAAAGAAAATCTTTTATGCAACTTGCTGGCAAAAGCAATTGTAAAAGTTTCTCATATATCAACTCCATGAAAATGCTACCTTAAAAAACCCTGCATTAAGTAATTTAGAAATAGAGCTTATAGCATGTTTAAACGAGGAAGAATCCCATTAATTTCCAGTATAATTCCAACAAAGCCAACAGAACTTACACTGGGGATAATTTTACCCCAAGTATCCAGAACAGCTACTTACACTGAATTTCATATTACAACACATTCATTCTGAAAGCTGTTTTTTGTGTATGACACCTTTACTAATGTGGCTCATCACCTCCTGGGTTTGGTTTCTGCTTCCTTGGACAATTTTTCTCCCATCCTCCTTTCTCTCTCTCTCTCTCTCTCTCTCAAGACCTTTCATTGTTGTTTTTGTTATTTACTGCACCTAGTTTCTGAATCACGATCCACTTCTGTATTAGCAGTTGTTTCCCATTTGTTCCAAATGTACTGAATGCTTCTCTTACTGATAAAGTGCCTCTGTGAAGCTTACAGACACTTTCTTTTCCTTGTCAAGCCAATGAGACTTTGGCTTCTTTGTTTCTTCTTTGGTAAAGTAAGGAAACATGTGCTTTGCTGTGTTTAGATGCATATTTAATAGGGTTTGGTTTTTTAATATTTGATACAAAACCTGGGAGTGAGCATTTTACTCTCACTCTGACTTCTTTACTCCAGGTAAACGGGTTAGAGCAATGTAAACAGGTTCTGAAAGCCCTGATTCTAACTGGGAGAGCATCTTCCTAGAATGAACCCTGCCGAAAACCATGAGGATCCCAGAAAACCCTGAGAATGTCATTGTCAGCCCTGGCATAGAAGACATGTTGGGGCTTGGTATGCTGCAGGGATTTGGAGCCCATTATGTGACTGGGAGGATGGAAAGGGAGACAGAAGGGCTTTTGACATTTGAACCACCCAAACAGCCCAGGATCAGGAGGTTACAAAGGCTGTCTAAAGTCCCTTTAGTCAGGTGCATGGGATCTTAGTATAGGGGTATATGTGTATTCGGCCAGTAATGGAAATGTACAGGTCCTGTTTTAATTCCTTCTGAAAGGTGACATGCCAGCTACATGTTCACCCTTTAGATCTTCCAATTTTCACAATTTTCACTTTACAATTTTGCATCTCGCAAAAGTAGAAAGAAAGATCTGTTGCCAGGTATTGAGAGAAATATGCTCTTTCCTTTGATGTTCAGGAACTGGAGAAGAGCTGGTAAGAACAGAAGGCTAAATTTCAAGAGGACGCGCTCTGGCTTGATGATTGCATTTGAATTTTAGGTGGCTGGGCTGCTACTACTCCTGTGGCATCATATGGGTTTCTCAAGAGTAATGGTTTCTCATTATCTCTGTTACAATGAGATCCCATTATTCAAAGCTGCTTGATTATGAGGATGGAATAATATTGATAGTAATGCTAAAAATCCCTGCTCTGAAATTATTTTCAGCTTTTTTATTACTTCTTTTCTAAAGTTATTACTGATTGCTCCTTTCACTGGAATAGGGAAGGGAGAAGTACTTGAAGCAATAAATTTATTTTTTTTTGTGGTCAATAGCTTAAACCAAGTGAAAGTTTAAGAGATTTTGATTAGAAATAAAATGTATGAGAAGTTTTTTGATAGTTGGGAGTAATTTAAAAAAAAAGAATTAGATACTGATGTAGAAACAAATGTGAAAGAAATAGGAAAATACATAAGTCTAACTGGTGCGCTTACATAGTCAAAATTTGTCAGCACTGAGTGACACTACCATTAACATTTGTGCCCTAAGTGAAGCTATGAAACATCAATCTGTAATTTTACATTGGACACACACACGCACTCCTCTTAAAAGGACCAAGAAGAAAGATATTACACTTTTCTAAATAACTCTGCTTATCTGAAGTCTTTGTAAATAACCTACAGAGCTCCTGCCAGTACCAAATGCATACACTTCTTCAATAGCACATGTTTATATTCATATTTTTCTGTGAAAGAAAAAGTAAAAAGGAGCTGCACCATTAGCCTCCTAATCAAGAAAGCATGTAAGAATGACATCTAAACTCTCTTCCCATTAAGACTTGCATATGCCTTTAGGCCTAACATTTTTAACAGCTTAATAAGGGAAGAGTGAAGAGGATACTAACAGGGGAGTAAGTCTCTGGGCTAGCTCTCCCAGTCAGCAGCTTTAGCAGTGTCGCTCGAAGGAAGAGCCAAAAGGAGAATTGGCGAGATGATAATTGTCTATTGGCTAAGTTGCCAAGTTGTCCCCATAGGAAATTCAGTCATTTTGATATGTTTTGGGTATTTCTCTAGCAGCACATTCAATTAAAAACCCAAATGAACTTTCAGTTTCTTGTCCAGTTATCAAAACAAGAACTGAATATGTATTGCCATGTTCAATCTGTTTGTGGCTGCTTCGTATAGTAGGCATGAGGAAAATGCGTTAGTGGTTAAAGTGAAGGACTGAGAATCAAAGTTCTGGAATCCGTCTTTCACTATACAGTCTTGCTATCACTTCGTGAGTAGTAACCTGGCCACGTGTTAATGCAATTAATGGTGTGATAAAACAAGAAGTAATCATATTACACATCTTTTGTGTATTAACTTTGTGGTAATGGGAACATTGCAACTTAAATTGAATGTGTGGCCTGGCATCAGCTGATTGGGGGCCCCAGTCTCAAATACGCATAGGAGCCCTTGACTCTGATGCATTTCCAGAGCTAGGAGCATTGATCAGCTGATTGGTACTCTCAGCCTCAGGGGTGCATTGAAGTCAAGGGCTCCGATGTGCCCATGAGACTGGGAGCCTCATCAGCTGACTGCCACTCCCAGGGACATTAGGATAGTGTCACACATTCAATTTAACACTTACTGGGCGTGTCCACACATAACGCTATGTTGCTGTAGCAACACACTACGGCAACATAGCGTTCATGGTCAAGAACCATGACGCCACAGCTACATCGCCATAGCGGTGCACTCCCCCCATTATAGCACATCACTATGGCAACATGTTGCCTAAAAATAACTGTTTTCAGCATGCACAGTGCAGTATGGAGTGTTACTATGCCATCTTTTAGTCCTTCCAAAAGGAAGTACTAAATGACAGCGCAGTAACAATGTCTCCATAGTGGCATGTGTAGATGCGTCCACTAAGTACATTTAAAACATGAGCAGACATATATTCAAGCATCTTAGAACATGTTAAGTATCCTTGAGGAATTGCAAAGTTGTTCCCTTTCAGGCAAGAGTTATCTCCTAACATGTACTAACTTTAATAGGTCACTGCATTCCAGTCATCTGCATCTGTTGCAAGTGAATGTGTGACACCACCCTTGCACAGGTAAGTAAAAAGGTATAGATTTCAATTTTCAAAGCAAAAGTGCATGTAAGAATGTGTATTACCTGGTTTTTAAAGACTTTATTTTCTAGGAAACAGTCAAATCAGAAAAGGACATATTGTGCTAGTCTATCAGTACCTTGGGGGAAAAAATAGTGTAAGAACCTAATGATCAGTCTCAATTTTTTCCCTTATCTCATTATTTCCTTATGTGAATGAACATGAAGGCCAGTGTTTAAATATTCCCAACTATCAAATATTTAAAGCATACTGTGAATTTGAGGAGAAACTCCAAATTTGGATAAATGTGGATATAACACTGCCTCTGTTGAAGAAAATAGCAAAACTGCCCATTGTCTGTAGTACAGCCAGAATGTCACCCTTTGTCCCTGGGCAGAACCATCAATCCTCTGAAAGCCCACAAACAAGAAGAAGAAATACAATATGGGGTTTTAAAACTATGGTTTGATACAAGACATACAGCTCTGACAATGTAGGCAAGTTTCCTAGTCTCAGTCAAAGCCCATGAAAGAAAATTGGAGTGGCTCTCTTGAACTAACAAGGGGTTTGTTCTGTTTCATCGTGAGGAGGTGGCTGTATGAATAGCAAAACAGAAGAAGGAAGGAAAGGATTGGGTTTAGATACATTTTAGCAAGGTTGGACATAAATCAGTCATTTTAATATCATTGAAAGAAAAAAGATATTGAAAAGATGGAAACACTTTGAATGGGGGAAAAATTGGAGAGCCAGACAGACAGCTGAGCATGATGATTTAAAAATGCAGGACTTGATTGTCAGTGAATGCTATTTCAAAAGTCCAAAAAATGTTATTAAAAATATCTTGCTGGGAACATGAATAGAAATATTACAGAGCAAATGTGTATCTATTAAATACACATGATAATATGGCTACCTGAATAGAAGCCTCTGATATCTTGGAATGTTACACTTAGATTCAACATCAAAGCAATGCTCTAATCTAATCTGTGTATGCATTTCTAATTTGCACCTTATTATGGCAGCTAGTGGCCAATTATATCTTATCTGAAAAGTTTTATCTCCGAGAGGCAAGAAATAATATGGGGGGGATGTTATTGTCATTGATGAAAGAGAGAAGTGAAGCATAATTTCATGCACAAAGGGATGGAGCCCATTTTTTCTTTCTAGTGAAACTCTGGATTATCTTTTGGATGAGTGATGCTTGATCTCTGTCAAGAAACCCTATCTGTCATCTGTTTTCCCTGCATCAAGGTCTCCAAGAGGCACAGGGGAATAGATCAGTATGCTGGCTGTGCACCACACTAGTATTCCCCACCCTGGTATGCCAGACCAAGGAAACTCTCTAGTAGGCAAAACCTCTGACTCTTTGACCACCAAACTGGCACGAAGGGACTATAAACCACATACTAATCTATTTCTATGGTAACTTTTATGTTGCTCATTACTTTTTTTCTTGTACCCTGGAGAAAGGAACAGGAGATGTATTCATATTTTCAATTATTGCATTATTAAAACAAATAAAGCTTTGAAAAGAAAAAATACAGAGATTTTCCCCCTCTGTCACATTTCATCCCAAATACAAAAGAAAAGCTTTATACATGTCTGGAACCTTCTAACCCCACCTGCTGGGAGCCACTACTGTTTTATTAAAATAAAAACTTGGTATTATTTAATGGAACCCATTCTGAAGGTTAGGTGAAATTTTAGGGCTTAGGGATTTTACTAATGTAACTGTTGCAGGTGACTGTCCTTGCTTTAGGGGATTTCAAAGATATGCAGTTTTATGAATATTACATGAAAACATCTCTAGTAATGGCTTCTAAATGATTTAATTTTCAAAAAAACAGCATCATTTAGAGGAAAAACAACCTTATCTACAAAATAATTTAGCTGAAGTGCAGCAGACCTATTTTAACAACATATTACACCTTAGTCACCTCTGTGTTTCTTCACTTTCGCATTACTGTAACTGCTGAGTTTAGTAGAGTTGCACTAATAGAAAACTGGAGTGCTGCTGAAGTAAGTCAAGTTGTCAGTTAAGAGAACTTCTACCAAGTAAGCAGTGTATTTTACCTTTTGTTTCCAGTTAATGATTTTAGGTCCACTATCCCCAAACATTATGGACTAGAAGTTAAAAGATGGACATCTTGATCTATAGAAAGTAAGCATTTGCTATAATGAAAAAGCAGTTGTAATATTTGTGTATATAGGGTGCTATAATTAGAACACACAGAAACTTTGGCCATTCATCATTTACTTTATGTGCAAGCTTGCAGTCCATTTATTATGAAAGGAAGTTGGTTATTTGAGCAGTTGAGGATAATGCCACACATTCAACCTTAAATATTACAGTTTGTATTTCAGTGGTACCTGATTTATTTATTTTTTACCATTTAAAATATTTTAATATTGATCAGAACATAGCTTCTGGTGCTGATATTCCAGGGTTCAATTTCTGGCTTTGTTATTAGCTGTACAACTTAACCTCTTCATGACTGTTCACTCATTTAAATGTAAAATGTGAACAATAATACTTATCTTCATTATAGTTTCATAGATATTAAAGTCACGCCAAACTTTTACATAGGAGTAGATGAGATAATGCAGCCAATGGAACATCACCAATTACCCATTTTAAGCAAATAACTAATTTCACTAAAACATATCTTCTAGAAAGTCAAAATATCTTGAAGCCAAGATAGAGAACTAGTACTTCCACTGTTAGCCTTTTTCAATAGTAAAGCATTATTGTCATAAGATTTAATTAATAACTGTACAGATCTCCTGGATTTTCCTCATGAAAAGTTCTATGAGTCAAAATGTTATAAAATTACTTTTGTTAAGTATTAATTACTATGTATTTTGTTATTGGTATTATCTTCCTCATGTAATAATAGGAAATACATGTTTTGTAATATTTCCAAATATTTCCAACTTTGCTAAGGAGGCTGGAACATTTTTAATTCCTTGGAATGAATGGTCACAACCTTCTAGTAGGACATATGCTCTAAAAATGTATCTCAGAGCAAGACTTTCAAAGCCAAATAAATAATGGCAGAGGCAAAAGGTCATTGTTCTGACTTAGTAAGTAGCTCATGGCAAACTCTAGACAATAGAGTACATAGTACTGGAAGCATTTCTCTGAAGTTTTCTCTGTAATTTGCAATTCCCTTTGTGCCAGCAAAGAATATAAGTATGCTTGACCAGGTCAAGTTTTAGTAATGTTTGACTTCTTAAGAAAAATTAGATTAATGTGGTTACTCTACTGTAGATTCATAGATGCCAGGATCGGAAGGGACCTCAACAGATTATCGAGTCTGACCCCCTGCCTAGGCAAGAAAGAGTGCTGGGGTTAGATGACCCCAGCCAGATGTCTATCCAGCCTTCTCTTAAAGACCCCCAAGGTAGGGGAGAGCACCACCTACCTTGGAAGCCCATTCCAAATTTTGGCCACCCTTACCATGAAGTTTTTCCTGATATCTAGCCAAAATTTGCGCTCTCTCAGTTTGTGACCATTGTTCCTTGTTATCCCAAGAGGTGCCCTGGTGAGCAGAGCATCTCTGATTCCTTGCTGCATCCCCGTAATGAATTTGTAGGCAGCCACAAGATCACCTCTCAGCCTTCTCTTGCGGAGGCTGAAGAGTTCCAGGTCCCTCAGTCTCTCCTCATAGGGCTTGTCCTATAAGCCCCTGACCATACGAGTGGCCCTCCTCTGGACCTCCTCAAGTCTATCAACATCCTTCTTGAAGTACGGTGCCCAAAACTGGATGCAGTTCTCCAACTTCAGTCTGACCAATGCCGCATAGAGGAAGAGTCCTGTGAGAACAGTGGGCATGAGAAACAAACAGAGGAAGTTTACTTTTTAGTCACATTAGATAGAGGCTTAAATTGGCTGGCGTCCTGCACAGCTGAAGGAGTAGGGCCAGATCTTAGGGCTCCTTCCTTGAAGGAGAGCAGAGTTCTTTGGCAGCCTCACTTCTAGTGGAGGTTCTTGTGCTGGGGTATGAGTCATAGTTTCACTTTTTAAAATCCTTTAGGTGTCAGGCAAGGCAATCAATGCAGTAGCCCAGGTGGATTAACCAGGGAATAAGGCTGCTTGCAGATGTGAACCCTCCCTGCCCACCCCCCATGACCCCGACACCCTCCCTCTCCTCCACAAAACAAAGCACCACGCTACCAGAAGAGGTAGTGTGTTAGTTTGACCTGGCTCTGTAGGGTCTGTATAGATTGGGAGCTTTAGCAGGGCTTTTACGCATTTTTATCCAAAGCTGAGTCAATCAGCTATTAGATAAAAGTGCCAAGAAGCCCTCCTGAAGCACCTGACTTTACAGATGTTGGGCAAGCTGGGTCCAACTAATGTGATGCCTCTTCTGGGTATGTGCTGTGCTCAGTGCAGGGGCGTGCCAAGTTTAAAGTGCCAATTAAATTAAAGTTTAATTTCTTTTTTTTTTTTCATGCCTGCAAGAAGCCTAAAACCAGATAACTAATGAATCAATTAGCTACAACTGGCTACAGGGGAGAGGGGCAAAGGGTCCAATCATGTGACCAGAAGGAGGCTGAGCTGGGGGACAGGTGGTCAGCCCTGCTTGCAGCAGGGAGAGGAGCCATAGCGAAGGGGCACAGGCCCTCACAAGCTGCCCCAGGGGAGATGCAGGTAAGATTGCTCTGATGAAAGGTAGGGCCTGTGGGCAACACTTTACCCTGAAGGAGGGAGACTATCTGTTATAAAGCAGTTGACCTGGATATTTTTTTGTTCCATTTTGGACTTGTTACTGAAGGACTGAGTTGTGGCTACTGGGAGGCAAGGAGGGCACAGAGGGGTGCCTGGTAGGGCACTCAGCATTAGGTAGCCTAAACTGGGTCAGGCACCAGAGGGCTGAGTGCTGGAGAGGCAGGCAGTCTGGTCTACAACTAAGGACCAGAGGGCTTAGGGCTGAAGAAGCGAGGGCTGGCTCAGAGCCCAAGGGCTGGCCCAGAGCCTGCAGAGGGCAAGACTGGTGGCCACAGGGCCCAGAGCCTGTAGAAAGCATGGCTAGTGCTGGGGCCCCAGGGCTTAGGGTCCCGGTACAGTGGACCTCGGGTGGAGGGACCCAGCAAGAGTGAAGTGGGCCAAGGCCAGAGGGCCCAGACAATTGTACCCCCCCCCCCCCTTCAGGGGCAGCTTCCCTGTCCAATCTTAATATCAAGGCATGGCAGAAAAGAGAACAGGCTGGGACCCTAAGAGACCAGAGCAAGCAAGCAAGATGGAGTCCAGGAGGCTACCAGGGGGTGCCTTTGCCGTTGCAGTGCCAGACCTTTCCATAAACACATTAATCCCTTGTGGGCTGCATGCAGCCCTTAGGCAGCCAGTGTGACAGTCCCACTCTATATCATTCTCCTACCCCTAAAGGATGTTACAATCGCTCAGGCATGTATACAGTAAGTACTTTGTTCCCAATCAAGACATGGGACTTTAATGGAGTGTCTCCCCTAAAGTGAAGTATATATTTAAATGTATTACTTTATTCTGGCCTTTGTGATTCAGCAGGTTTATAAAACAGGGTCGCATTGCCATTTGTCCCCAGCAACTAAGACATGTCTTCTGGAACTTCATAACCAGCAATATTGTTGAATTAAAAAAAAAAAGACCTATTCACCACATTTTCCCTGGACATCTCAATAGAACTTTGCCAGGGAAAGCAGCTGGAAAGATGAAACAGAGCAATTACATCTTTGTTTTCATCAACAGTTCAATGGGAAAGGAAGCATCCTGGACAAAAACTTGGGAGGTGAGTGAAAATTAAACTACTTTTCAAATGCGTTTTTAATTTTAAATGTATGTGTATTTTTAAAGTATTCCCACAGACCTTGCTAATGGCGTAGAATTTTAAACAGCTGTAAATATTTGGTCACAAATCTTTTCACCCTCTCCTTATATATGAATAATATTTGATTGGATGATGTTTTAGTAGTTCATCATAGGTTATATATTTCTGGCATAGCAACTGGAAAGGAATAACCACATCTCAAATACTCTGTGGGGACAGATTATATTCCATTTATTAGGCCTGTAAATGGATTTAAGTGCATTTCACCTTGTTCAAATCCCGAAAACAGTAACATAATGATGGGGAGTGGGCAGGGCATGATGCCAGGGCACTGCTTCAGGAGGTAGGGGGAACTGCGATGGGGGTCATTGTTTTGGGGAAGGACATTACCTTCTTTTTGCTGCTGAACATCAGTGTTTTTGAACACTGGACATACATATTTTTAGCAAAATAAGGAGATGACATCTCCACCAACAGCAGAAAAACTTAGGTCACTACAACAGCACTGTGTGTCTACACTGCTGCTCTATACTCCCCGGTCCCAGAGCTGGAGTTAGAGCCCTGCAGGAAAGGTGCAGGGTGTGGGGGGGGGAGGGGGGGGGCGGAGAAGGGACTGCCAGTGCCTATGGCACAGTAATGGCCAGTTACTCCTCTGCCTGGAGCTCCCTTAATGCAGTGGTTTTCTAAATGGGATACATGTACCTCCCAGAGTATTTGTTGTTTTACTAAGGTATGCATGTCTATATTTTAATCAAAGTTTGGAGCTTCTGATTTGGTCAATGTACAATGTGAAGTGGTGTTGCTGTGCCCTGATGTTGGTGTCAATGTTGGTCTCTTCCATGCAGAGACCTCTCAGGTATAGGGGCTATGAATGGCAATATTTTGCAGGTAAAACAGTATGTGGCAAAATATTAGAAAACCGCTGCATCAGTGAATCTACTTTTGTAACACGCCATCATTTTATCCTTAAGATTGAGTCACAAAAAAACAGTGAAGAGGATAACCCACTCTTTTACACTTACTGGTACTGTTTTTCAGGGACTTGAGCACCATGGAATAGGTGCACTTAGGCACTTGAGTCCATTTACAGGCCTAAGTGGAAAAGAATCTTTTTTTCCTTGCTCAAGCATTATTGTTATGATATATTTAACTATTACATAGTAGTGGTTCTGTTATTTGCCACGTGTTTATATTTTTTTTATATGTAACTGCTTATTATACTCTAATAGATTAATTTTTCAACTTGACATTGTGATACTGCAAAGATGGAATACACCGATCCTGAACTGATCAACTGTGACACAGTAGAGTTAGATATGTTATAAAGACAAAAAGCTGACCATTTTTATAAAACAGAGTAAAGTCAAAACATTTATTTTAATTGTAATTATTCCAGGAGGAGTGTCGATGGTTGTGTTGAGAAATGCTGCCTATCTATAATGAAGCTTTTGAGATCAGTTTTCAACTGACTGAAGTTTCTGAAAAATAATTCCACGCTCTAAAGAAACTTGAATTGATTCCTGCCTGAGCAAGCTAAATAGAGTTCTGGAAGTGCAGTAAGAAGAAAAAAACACTAGATATTTCAGCATGAAACAACCAAGATCATTCGTTCAAACAATTGCTACTAAAAGAGTTCAAAGTTTTTTAAAGAGAATATCCCAGGGACCTGAAACTGGTGAGCTGGCATATTGGTTCATCAAATTTTAATCCACTTTGGCATTTTCAATGCTACAGATTTCTACTGTAATATCTCTTAGGTGATATGAAGGTGTCATGAAGAAAAAATATTACAGAAAAAAGAATAAATCGCTATGGCTTATTCATTATGGTAAGCAACTGGAGAACATTTTCAGAAAAAAATACTGCAACTCCAGTAGCATTTCCTGTGAAAAATTACACTACTCTCAGCAGCAGAGACTGCTGCAGAAAAACAAACATATAAACAGAAGATTAGTCTGTCTTCTAAATCAGAGAAGATTTAAAAAAACCTAGCATTTTAAATTCATTGAACATAAATATTCATTCCACATCCTCCATATTACTTTTAAAAAAAATGCTGGATATTGCTTTCAAAACCTTGCTGTCCTCTAGACTGCCATGTACCCTAGGGCATGCTTATTTATTTTAAATTTGCAAGTGTCAATTTTCAAACTACAAATTTAGTGGATGTGGGCATTGTCAGTATTTCCTTTTACATATTTCTTACCAATCCAGTAAACCTAACTGCAATTTCCAAACCTTTTCACACTGTTTTTCACTAGGTAAAGTGTTGGGCAATAACAAATCATAGCCCCCTCCCCCCATCCCCTCCACCAGTGAGTCAAGCCTTTTTTCTTCCATTTACATATTGTAATATCTCCTGGGTAGATTCCTCTATTTATTTTTTTGTCAAAAGTATCCTGTTTATAGAGTGTAATAGAAGCCAGCTTGTCAGAACAGTAATTCAAATTAAGCTTATCAAAAATCATGACTATTTTAATAGCCAGTCTGTTGCCTATACCCCATTCCAAACTGCTCTTGCTTCCTGGGGTCCTGCTGCCACCAGGGAGAGCTTTAGGCTCCTCCTGGGTGCTTGCCCAGGCTGGCAGGGCTGAGCAGTGCTGGGATCTGGGGGACTGCTGGAGCTGCCCCCAGCTCCCAGACAGTGCACAGCACCCTTTTGAGCCACGCTGCACCTGCGCCACGGGGCAGATGCTGCGTGGGTGTCAAGTGGGGGGACACTTCCCCACTGCCCCATGCTGTGCAGGGGGCTCTGCCACGAGCTCCCAGAGGCCCCAGTTGCTGCTGCTGCAGCCGGTGAGTGTGGGGATTTTTATTTATTTATTTATTTATTTATTTTTAAGTGCTGGGAGGCTGGGGCTGGGCGGGGGATGGGGCCAGACAGGGCAGCCATGGGGGCTTCTCCCGCAGCTCCCCCCACCCGGGGAGAGGCAGGCACAGCCAGAGGAGCTCCAGGAGAACCTGCAGCTGCCCAGCTGTGCCTGCCTCTCCCCAGCCAATTTAAATCTCTGAATCTCTCCGATTCTTTTCTGAATCGATTTGGAGGTTTCCCTTTTGAGACTGGGTCTCCTGATTTAATTTGAATTTGGAGATACGGGCACTGAATCAGGCTGAATCTCCTCCAAATTGAATTGGCAACCAAAGCTTTGCACAGCCCTATTGAAAAGGCTACATAAAGCTGTCCATGTATAAACACAGGCTTACAAATATAAATACATATTTTGTCAGAAGTCTGACCTTGTGACTTGTTTATAGTCATAGAATAAGAGGGCCCTTGTACACGTGAGGAAATTTCCCCTTTGAGTGGTTTAGTTGCCCTTTTTAACAATTTAATTGTGTAACAGTGTACACATTCAGTGGCATGCTACGATTACATTTTGTACACGCTCAGCATTGTATTTTGATGTCAATGATTTTTTTACATAGCAAACAAAAACACATCCCATGTATTTTAGTTTGCTGTGTAATAATTTACAGCGATATACCTCCCATGTACAAGGGCCCTATCTGGAGAAGGCAGCAAGGATGGTGCATGGGGCACTGGAAGCCTGGGCATGCTTGGGAAAGCTCGGGCTTGGCGGGATTTTAGTGCCCCATGCACTTTCCCTGCCACCTTCTCCAGCTTCCACCATGCCCATCCACCGTCCTGCTGCCTTCCTGGGACAGCCAGACCATTCCTGGGCAGTCCCAGGCAGTGGGAAGGTTGCAGGGATGGTGCATGTGGTAATGGAAGCCCACCAAGACTGAGTTTCCCTGAGCAGGCCCAGACTTCCAGCACTCTGTGCACTGTTGGATTCAGCAGGTGCTGCCTGCAAGCTGGGGCTGCACTTGTGCAAGCTACCACCTCGGCCAGGTGGCCCCAGGGGGCACCACCACCGTGGACGGAAGCACTGGGGTCCCTGCAGCTCAGGGGCTGCATGACCCACTGGCAGCTCACTGTCCAGCCATGGGAGATGCAGGCAGGCTCCCGGAGAAAAAAAAATCAGGCCCCTCATCGCTTTTTTTTTCCCCCTCAGCATAGCCTGCCCGCATGAGCGGCTAACAGGTCATGCAGCCTCTGAGCTGCAGGGGGGCCAGTGCTTCCCGCAGTGGTGGTGGTGCCTTCTGGGGCCACCCGGGTGGGGTGCCAGCAGGTGGGTGCTGCCCAGGGGGTACCACCACCATGGAGGCAAGCACTGGGGCCCCTGCAGCTCAGGGCCTGCCAGCAGCTCACTCCCTGGCCACAGGAGAGATGGGCAGGCTCCAGGGGAGAAGAAAAAGGTTCATGATCTATAATAATAACATGCTTATTCTGTCTGTCCAGAGCACTCTGATTAGTTGTTTCAGTAAGCATTGTGATTGGCTGCTGAGACAACCAATCAGAGTACTACAGACAGACAGAATAAGCCTATTATTATTATTATAATAAGCCTATTGCTATTATAGATGCCTTTGAAATGTTTAGAGAGCCAGCTTTAAAAACATAACATGCCTTTTGTAATGCTCCAAAAGTAACTGAAGCACTTGCACTTCTTGAAATGAGGTACTATTTGAAGTGATTCAGTTCTTGCTGTGTGTATATATGGGGTAAGGCGACCCTTAGGTTCTTCAGAATCCCAGGAGGAACATGGTGGTCCTGACCAGGAAAGGTTGTGGCAGGACTGGGCACTCCTGCCTGCTGGAGGCTTATCTGGCATTAAGCATGTTGCCCAGTTCTACCTGGCTGCAATGGTGGCTGGATCCCAATTAAGAACCACTGGGGTAAGATGAGGCAAAACAACCATGGTTTTCAACCAGGGTGTTGTCTATTTTAAAAGATGTCCTGAATCTAAAAAGGTTGAGAACCACTTCCCTGAAGCTTGATTTGCAGAACTGCTGAGCATTCAAAACTGCCATTTAAGGCAATGGAAGGTGTGTTTGAACATATAAAGTGCTGTACAATTCTAAATATTCTAAAACATTAGGGTCTAAGTATCTCATTTGTAGCATCTGAAATTACTGAATCCTTTTGACATAATCTCTCCATGTCTCAGTGCCCTATTTGCAAAAAAAAGAAAAAAAAATTAAATGGGGTTAATAAAACCTTCTCATCCACCAGGTAATTTTTGAAGATAAATTACTGTTTGTGAAGCATTCTGATAGTATAATGAAGAGCACCAAAGAAAAGCCTTAGAGAAACATGAATAATTCTGTCTTCAGAGCTGGATTTGAATAGTGTACAATAAAAAAAGCTACGAGCAAGACTTTGAACAATGAAGATGAAACAAAATAGTGACCGGCTGCTTATTCATCTACTGTGATGAATGAGGCAGGGGGCTCATGAAACAAAATAGCAAATGATTACATAATTAATACAGTTATGTAGTTGGGGGAGAAAGCCAAACTAAGGCTTAATTATGGCATTTCCTAACTGGTAAGTGCTTGAGTTTACAATGTTAATAATGTTTTTTTAACAAAGTGTTTATATCTGAGTTCTTAAGAAAACAGAGAGCACATGAATTGATTTTATATTGAAACCCACATGGACCATCAACAGGGCTGCAACTTTCCAATCCATCACACATAGGTCTGTCACAAAGGTTACCAGACAAACTTGGTAAATGGTAGTAGTAGCAGCATTAGGTTGTAATCTTCTATGTGTACCATAACTGGGAAGAGAGACAAAAGGCTTTGCTGTGGTTTTCATAGATATTGCCTGATAACAGAAGAAAGTTGGGATCCATTCTAGGCTCTGAAGGGGAGAGTATGCTTCCAGTCCAAAGCAGGTAGAGCAACCAGCTTTGGGGATAGATTTCAAAGGCATGAATAACACATGGGTATCTAATTCCATTGTCAGTCAATGGAAGTTTACAGATTGGTTGTGTCCTTAGTACTTTTGAAGTCAATGAGACTACTGAAGTAGACAAAGTTCTTTGGGAAGACGTGATATCTATTAGACAAACTAAATAGTTGGAAAAAACATTCTTTGTAAGCTTTAGGGCACCAACACCCTTCTTCAGGCATAGGGAAAGGCTGTTGGTGTTTGTATCTATTACTACTAAAGTTCTTAAAGTTCTTCATGTTTCAGTGTCTTGTTGAATTTGACCTTAGAAATCAAAGGAAGTGTTTGACATTCCACATGGCACAGAAATAACTTTGCTGAGATATTCTGTATGATTTTGAATTATATTACTAAGAAATGTTTTCTGTGGATGACATTTGTGCTGATCCTCTATATAAAGGAATAATGGAAGAGTTTTACAATTTCCCACTGCTTTGACTACATTCTTGCCATGGACAACATGGATTTACTGCAAAATTAGCTCAAAAACTTTTTATATGTATATCTGTAATATTGCATAAATTTACTATAAAAACTGTAGATCATATCTTATGATGGCTTTATTATAGGATTATTTTATTGGTAGTAGCAAAGAAAGGTATAGAGGAGGGAAGAAAAGCCAATGAATGAACAAAAGAAAATCTGCTGAATTTTGTTGAATAGCCTAAATCTGCACTGAAAGGTACAGGCTCTGCCGCAGCTTAAAAAAAAGACAAAAGAAATACTAGGCAGGATTAATGGTGAATCACCAAGCTAATAGTTAAAAGAAATTGCAGTTTCAAAATATTTTAAATGAACAAGGCTCCTAGCCATAGCTAAAAGTACCTTTGTTTTGCTTTTTCTTCTATCTGTGAAAGTAGTGATAACATTTTCTTCCTGACTTTCCCATACGATGTACATTTAATCTTAGAATTCAAAGGATGAAAGAAAGCTTTTAAGGGTGAATCATAGATATATGTTATTTAAACTTAAAGGGGGGGGGGGGGGTACTCTTGCTGTTATAGTCCAAACAGTTTGGATGAAAGTTTCTGTATTCATCATAAAAGGAAAAGCACTATTTTAAAAAGGTAAGTTGAGGCATATTCTAATATTGACCATTAGCTGTAGGCTACCAAAACTGTATTTCAAAAAGTATATTATGTTCTGTCTCTTCCAAAGTAAGAAACACACCCCCCCCCGCCCCCATTAATTTAACTTCAATACAGTATTTTCAGGAGAATGTAGAGAAGTGTGAGATGGTCCACATATGAACAACAAAGATGATAAAGGTATTGGAAAAGGGAGCTGTATGAAGAAAGGTATGTTTAATTTGGAGCAAAGGAAATGGACGCAGGACACGCCAGCAGTTCTCAAACGTTTGAAAGAAGAAAGAGCAATAAAGAAAGATGGAACCACATTTCTCTCTCCTATCACAAAAGGCAGGGTAAGAGACAGAGTTTAAACTTCAGCAAAACAGAGTTAGAAAAACCTTCCTAACTATAAGTATGGTAGGACACTGGAACAAACAGCATAGAGAAGTCACGGGAGGTGACATTACCATTCAAACTGGTGCTTGTTAGCTGAATTATAGTGTTGAGTTTTGAGCTCAGCATTTAAGGAGGCTATATAGAATTGTGAGATGATCCAGATCTGAGTAATGAAAATGATAAAAGGATTGGAAAAGGGTGCAGTATGAGGAAAGGTAGAAATAACCAGGTATTTTTAGTTTTGAACATGAGATGAAGAAGGAATGTGATAGCAGTTCTCAACTATTTGAAAGGCTGTCATAAAGAAGATGGAGAAACAGAGGCAGCACAACAGATTAAGCTCAAATCTCAGGAAAAAACTCCCCAACTTTAAGAACAGGAGGCTGGTGGAGCAACCTACTTATGCAAATTCTGGAATCTTCCATTGGAGGTTTTCAGGAAGAACCTGTCTAGGCACACATCTGAGATGTTTTAGGAAGCGTGCATCCTAAATTTGTGTAGCAAAATGCACTAAATTCCCCCTGAGTTCCCTTCTAAGCTGATTCTGTGTTTCTACATTCAATGATGGAAATGGAAAGACTTTTATGTGTTTTTAACTATTTTATGCTATCTGTTTTCTTACCTGAATTTTTGAACAGTTATGGTAAAATGACTTCACTCCCTAACTAAAGTTATCCTTTATTTTCAGTTTATACAGATATAGAAACAGTTACCATAAAGTAATATTTATCATTTACATTTACATTTAGTTGGTATAGCTCAGGAAATCTAAGGATGTTAGGCAATGATTACACTGACAAGGGCCTACAGAGGCCAACAACCTGGTTTGTGCCCCTGTGAAATGAGTCCTGGCTCCAGGATAAACATTTCACATTCTATTACCCGCTTGACACATGAAGACATATCATTTATAAGTCTTTTTTTTGGCCTTGGAGGAGTACCACGCTCTGCCCCCATGCACTTCTCTTTCCTGACATGACTTTATAACTTGTTTGACATTTTACACAGGTCCTTCTCTACCTGGCTCTTCCTGGATGATTGGCCTTTAAAGAGGTTCTCCAGCATAAGAAGCTGTCTGTGAAGAAGAATTATTGTAATGTAGTATGGCAGGGCACTGTTTGTGCCTGCCACTTTAAGATGAGAGCCAAGCAGCTAGCAGGTGCTTGATTGTGGCAGCCATTTTAGATCCCTGGCTGCCTATATAAATAGATCAATTCCCTGCTGGCAGGCCAGGCAGTAATATTGCCTGGCTGCAAGGCTGCTTGGAACATTCTGGAGGTAAGGGAGGAGCTGTAGGGGAATGGCTCGGAGTCTCCTGGTCCTGGGCATGACCTAAAATTACACCCTGCTGGGAGTGGGTGGCCTAGTGGGGCTCTCAGTGGTGCGGGGTCCCCCAGGAAATGCCAGGCCAGTTACCACCCCGGTGAAAGGCAGGTTGGGGTGCCTTAACCCCAGCTCCCACAACTGGGTGGGTCACCTGCTACTAGGGCCCAGAGGGCAGACCCCAGGGGAGAGAGTGGGGCTAGAGACTCAGACCTGATAAAGAGAGTACCCTTGACTGGTCAGTGCTGGGGCCAGGACCAGAACGGTCAAAAGGGCCAGGGGCCCACCATGAGTAATGCCCAGAGCTAAGTGGGCCTGGGGTTTCTGACTGGCCTTGGAGGTGAGGCCAGGGCCTGTATGGCCAAAGGTCCCATTGGACCACACTCAAGGGGGGAAAATAGTTTCAGGGAGCTAGATAGCCTGAATGAAGGCAGGGTAGGCTGCCAGAATGGAGGGATCTTAGAGGGGTCCTGATTAGAGAAGTGTGGGGCCGACGAGATTAACATCAGCGGATGCCATCTGCGAGGCATGGGCTGCGGTGTAGGGAAGGTACGGAGCTGCAGACAGTGCCCCCTGGCATCGGGGCAAGAAATGGGCAGCCTCCCACCTAATTAAGATCATTAATTAATTAACAACAAGGCATGGTAGGAAAGAAGGCGGGCGGGTGGCCCAGAAACAGGTGGGCAGGCCAAAGGCATATTGGCCCTGAGAAGGCCCCCTGTTACATGCAGTTTGGTACTATCTGTGTTCTGAGATCATCATAAAAATGGCAGGGATAAAATATGTTGCTGTGTAACACAACATACCTGACTCCCAACCATACATTAATTCTGGCCATGTAGAAAACAACCTGAGATATTAGTGGAAGAAGTCTATTCTGTTCCTCTAATCCTCTAAGCTTTTTTAACAAGTGCACCCCTTCTGTCTCAAAGTTTCAACTCATGTACCCCTTTATATTAAAATTATTTGGGGGAGGGAGGCTGAGCACATGTGTGCATGTGCTTGCATGGCCCCCTCCCCCCCCCAGTTGGTAAGTCTGTGTGGGGAGGGGACAGGGCCATGTGGGGTGCAGATCAAGGCCCCGGTGGTAAGGGAGAAAGTGGGGCACAGGCAGGGGCTGGTTTTAATGGAGCCCCAGCTGGGCTGTGTTGTAAGACAATTGGAGCCTGGGCAGCCCATTCAGAGGCACAGGGGTCTCCTGCCACTGTGTGCACCCTGGCAGAGGCCCAGGGGGTACATGATCCCCCAATCTGTGTGTGGGGTGGAGGCAGTTTCTTCTGTGCACTGGGCTTTGCATGCTGCTGCAGCTTCCCTGGGAGCAGTGTGACACCATGTGTGTCTTGCCGGGGGGCAGGCAGGAGGCACAGTGCAACCTGGTGACAGCAAGCACTCTCAGGGCAGCTGCAGTGGCATGCAAAGCCCAGCATATGGTGGCAACTGCCTCCACCCCCCATACAGATCGGGGGGGGCACATGTCTCCTGGGCCTCTGCCAGTATGTGTGTAGCAGTGGGAGCTCCCCCATTCCCCTTACAACCTTTTAAAGTACCCCTAGGGGTACACATACCCCTGGCTGACAACCACTACTCTGATCCTTTCAACTTGGCAGAAAAGGTGAGATCCATAAATGGTTATTAGCCTTTGGGCATTGCCTAAAGGGATATGATCTAGATTAAAAATAAGATGATTTCCCTTTTAATCTGTATTAGGCAGAAAGAGAAGTTTCCTTTTTCTCTTGAGTATTTTTTAAAAGGAGTCTAACCTGTGGCAAGATCTTTAATCAATTCCTCACCTAGGTTACCTGAAAAAAGAAAACAAGTTCTTCCAAAAAAAAAAATCTATGTTCTGCTATTTGAAAAGAAAAGATAGAACAAGAAAGAATAATTTCAAGACTGGCCTACTCCAACACTTGCAGACAAAAATAATTGGATATATTTTTAGTAGCCTACATTTCCAGAAAAATAGAACTCAACTGTACATCTTTTTCAGGGCTTCAGTTCTTTCGAGAAAGAGGAGGTAGTGATTTAAAGTTTTAGAAAAGAGATTCATCAAAGCTTGAGGACAACTCAAGGTATACTTGCTGGCTCTGTATTTTAGAAAATAAATGTACATGAAGAATTCAATAGCAGCATACTTTGAGCAGAATATATATACACACACGTTGTCTCTGAAGTACATCTACATCTTTATATTCTGTTAAAGGCCAACAGTGTATTTTTCTGTTTCTTATAAAATGTCATATTATGAATGTAATGTTATGAAAGTGAGAAAAAATGTTGATCACTATGGTCAAAACAAAATGTTACAAGGCATAATGAAGAGGATGGAAGTAAAAGAGTGAAACAAAATAGTATGCCATTATATCCTCTTATATTCTATTATGGTATGTTTTAGTTCACGCTAAAAACATTGCTTCCACTAATCTTGGTAACATACATTAGCAACATAGTTTTGAGTAACTATTAGCATTAAATTAGTAATACAATATGTTATTAGTAACCCAGCATAACATAAATCTCTAGTGTAGTGTTTACTGCATCTTTCTTTGAAGCACATGATAAAGAGGTAGAAGAATGCTGAGCCAATTTATAATTAGTACACATTCCTTTTTTCACCTTAGGTTAATTTCCTGAAGTGAAGGATAGAGTTTTGCCTTTTAAGAATGTTTCAGAAAATAATGCATATTTAATTTCAGAGTTATTTTATTCAAAACCCTGATAAATAGGAATTAATCAGTCATCTTCCAAAGAGAGAATACCATACAGTTCCCTGGTAAAACAAACATTTAGTGTACATATCAAATATTATGTTAGTGTAAAACACAATAGTATTTTCAATATTTTAGGTAATTTTAAACAGATATGGCAATATACACAAAATACAGAGGTGTCACTGGCATTTTTGGTGACATGGGTGGAGATGCTGTCAAGTGCCCCACACTTCCACCAGTATATAAATTTACTCAGGGGCTCTTGGTGGTGGTGTTGAGCAAGGGAGGGACTGGCTGGGCACAAGAGTGTTGAAAGTGCAGAGCCATGTGGCTAGACAGCAAGCAGGAGTGTGGCCCCCTGCTGCCTAGGCTGAGCAGGTGCAATATACACCTGTGGTCAGCATCTATATGTGTGTTTAATTACAGCTTATTACTGCTGACTGTACTATCTTATGGCAGTGTTAATTAGTTTACTGCGGCCTAATACTGTCGCATGTATAGACAGTGACACTTTATTCTGCAGTTAATTAGTCTACTCTGCAGTAAAGTGCATGTGTAGATGTGGCCAGTGAGACTGATTTTGGCTACCTAATTCTTCAGTTCATGTTTATACAATTGTTTTTTATTGGTCAGGATACACAGCCATAGAAACCTGCTTGTAGAAAAGCAGGCAGTGTAGTGATTAGCTCAGAAGGCCCTGAGATTACCGCTTGCAAACATTGAACATATTTATTCTGTGTTTAAAAACTCCTTGAAATCTAATGGAGACTAGGGCTGATAATTCCTAGCTAGTTGTGCACCAGCTGTAATTTTATGAAAGAAGAGTCCTGCATTCACAGTCACAAGGAGTAAGATGATCATGAAATTTTGATGGGGGAAACAACTAATCTCTTCCAAGAATTGATATTTCTACTATCTGCCTGGAGCTGATACCTCAGGGCTTGCTCTTCACACAGGGCTGCTAAAGCAGTGAGGCTGGCTTCCTGTCTCCCTCCCTCCCCTTTGGCTGGTTCTGCTGCAACTGCTGGAGGGTGAGGGTGCATGCTGCCTGCTTCACAGAAGGCTCCTGGTTCCCCACAGGCAACTTGCTGCTGCTGTGACAGCCTGGAGTGGAGGTGTATTTCTGCATGCCCTCTGGCTCTCCACGCAGTCTGTGTACTGCCTTAGCTGCTGAGGCTGCACAGATGGCTCCACAGATACATATCCCACTACAGCAGCTGTGTGCAGTTTCAATGGGCTATCATTTTGGCACCCCTTCTTATTTGGTGCCCTGCTGTAGTTATGCTCCTGGCAATATGACGCACGTGGGTTACATGTGGGTAAAACTTTCTAGTAACACAGAGAATTTCAGTAGGTTTTTTTTAATGAAAGTTCTGGTTCAGTAAGGGGTTTCTTGAGGGTAGGAAGCTCTTGGCAAATTGCCTTAGTCTGAATTGGAACATGTTCTTGTGACCATTGCCATCAAAATTTCTGCCATTGATTTCAGAGACAGTAGAGCTGGGCTCTTATTGTGATTCAGCATATGTTTTCCATGAATATATTACTCTGTGTATGGCAACTAAAACAATGGCCAAAGTGTCAGCCTTTTAGTATTACCAAATCCATCTTTATGGGTGGATTAAAAAAAGAGCAAGTGTATGTGAGAAATTCCTTTTCAGAAGTGAAGTAAGAAGAAATCAAACCTTAAGTCACTCCTAGAAGTACATAAATGGTCACTCACAGGACCTGTTGGTCCAGAGTACATTAGTCTAGTTTGACTTTAATCCCTATTAGGTTTTATATTTCAATCATCTCCCATGCTTCTTGGCTTTGCTGGGTGCTCCTGCTCCCTCTTTCCACTACATTTGTCATGGTGCTTTTGGCTAGGGACAGAAGTTGCACATAAACTGGCTTAAGTGATCAGAAACTGATTTAAACCTGTAACAGAACAGAAGCTCAGTGCACATAAACCAGTTTCAAAATGGCCTAAACTAGTTTAAGATAAACCTGGTTGAAACAATAATGGCTGGCTCACTGGCCTCCCCAAGCAAACCCCAGCTGAGGCCTGGGGCCAGGGGCCAGGGAGGGAAGTTAAGTTCACCCTCCCCCGAGTACAGAGCTGTCCTGCCCTGCTAAAACTTAGTGCTGATTGCAACTGTGGACTACAAATCCCAGAGGCACCTGGAAGCAGGAAGAAGAAGTGATGAGCAACCCTGAGAGTCCTGCTGCCCTGACTGTGGACTGCAAATCCCAGTGACCACGGGGACAGCAGGAAGAGTAAGCAAACACACAGCCCAGGCTGCGTTTATAACTTTTCAGTTTATAGTTTTTCAGAGAGAGAACTATACCTATTCTTGTTCAAGCTTTTATGAATTCAGTGTTACTACCTTCTCCCTCCTACCCAGGCAGAACATGGGTTGGGGCCTGGCCATGACCCCTCCACTCCAGCAGGGCTTTCGGTCTTCCCTCCCCTTTGGCAGTGGCTGGAAGGTGTGCTATAATGCCTCCTAGCTTCTGGCTTGAACCACTGCAGGCATGTGGCTGCATTTCCTGAATCAAAAGTGAATGTGTGTTCATTTGCTTATTGGTTCAACCTTTGCAGGTTAGACTACCCTGGAAAGACTGAATCAATTCAGCCTCAGGTTTTTTGACTATCTGTACTTAGTCTTTAAGGCTCCCTCAGAGGCATTAGGTGTGGCTACAGCCAAGACTGGGGACTTTGAGTGGGGTGTGCCAGTGTTTCTGCTGGGACCACTGCCAGAGGTTCCTGGCTAGAGGGTCTTGCCCTTGTGCTCAGGATCTGACTGATCACTATATTTAAGGTCACGAAGGAATTTTACTCCATGGTCAGATTGGTATGGACTGTGGGGTTTTTTGCCTTCCTTCATAGTTGAGAGAAGGGGTGGGGGGGAGGCACGGCACTTTACCTGGGATCTCTTGAGTGTATACTGACAACATTTTATAGAAGCAGGACGTTGGTTGCCATAGTTCACCTGCTTTACCTGTGGCAGGTTAGGGTGCTAGGTCCATGTTGTATCAAGATTGATGGTAGTCTTATGTAAAATTTAGATCAGCAGTGGGCCATTATTTGGGCCCATTGGCCACATAAGTAGTTCTGGGGAGCTGTCACGGGCCCCAGCCCCACTGCACACCCAGGGGCAGCAGGACATGTCATGGGCTGGACAGTGCCTGAGTCAGGTGGGACCAAGGGACCTGATTCAGGCTGGGTAAAGTCCCTTCATGGGCTGGATCGGGCCATGGGCCATGTTTTGCCTACCCCAGTTTAGATTATGGTTTGTATAGGGATGATTCTGCCTTAGGCAGGGAGTTGGACTAGATGACCTCTGTAAGTCCCTTCCAGCCTTACTTTTCTATGAATCTATGATTCTCTCCCCTCCTTTCAACAATGGCATTACAGAAAGTTAGATTACTATAAATTTATGAGCAGATAATCTTTTTTTCTTTTAGTTCTGGCAATGAATATCCACCTCAATCAGAAGACAGATGTTTCTTTCCTCACAATACATACTACATATTTGTCAACTTGCTTTGTTATTTTCCCCTTACTTTCAGAAATGCCAGAATAACAAACACTTCTTCAGAAGGACTAGTGTCAAAACTAAAACAAAAGCAACATTCTACTAGAAAATAAAATATATGTGCCAGGATATTATAGCATTATAAATACTGGGGGAAAAGGAAATGGGACAGATGCTGTTCTGCTGCAAAATATGTTTCAGAGGGATATATTATATTAGTGGGTAAAATGCTGGTGCACATGATGAAAGATGCACAATAAATACATCTGTCACATAAGTAAGACCTTAATTTTCTGAATGTAGCAAAGGTACCTGGGCTTCAGGGAAGCATATTGTACAGTGCCATATAGGAATTCTTTAGTTCAACTGGTTTACTGGTGACCTAAACCTGGGAGTCATTATCAACAGAGAGGAGAATCAGAACAATAAACAAAAATACACGGATTTTGTTCAGGACTGGAAAAATAGAAATAGGATGAGCCTTAATTGCAAGATGCAAGTTCATTATCTTAGAGATTCATATTTCAGCTATAAACTGGAGGCTTCCATTGGAAGTGACAAAAGATAAAGACCTGGGTATGTTGATCAAAGGATAATTAGTAACCACCAATGAGATGCAAATGTGATTCTAGGATTTGATGAGGTATTTCCAAGGGGGATAGGGAAGTATTAACACAAGTACTGTTAGGACTGTATTATGGCTTAATATGTTAAAGAAAGATGAACTGAACTTGGATTCAAAAAAGGGCCAGTAAGAAAATTAGTTGCAAAAGCAGCTTATTACAAGAGCGTCCTAGCTGGCTTAGTCTAGCAAAACAAAGGCCTAGAGTGCATATTATTAAACTATAAATGCATTACTAGAGGGGAAGTAAATATAAGTTAATACTGGTAATTAATGTTGCTAACTATCAGAGAAGTGAAATAGGGTGAAGAGCTATTTAAGCTAACAGTGTTGGTATATGGACAAATGAGTACCACCTGAATATGAATAAGTTTAACTTGGTAATTGAAAGAAGGTTCCTAACCAAGAGAAGAGTGAGGTTCTAGGGCAGTGTTCCAGGGAAAGTAGCAGGGCAGGAAATAGAACTAGCATTAATAGGGAGCTGCATAAATTTATGAAAGTGATTATATGCAATGCTTGCTTGTGTCAGAAGACCCTTTCAGTCCTATGTTTACATGTAGAGTGTAGGAGTTCCTAATTCCCAGTCCTGAATTCTGACTATTAAACCATGCTTTTCTCAACACATCACAATTCTTTGGAAGAAAGAAACTGCAATTCTGCTCCCATTTCTGTAGATTTTTATGCCACTTTTAGAACCGCTGCAAATCAGTTGCATACTATTTTTATCTGAACCAATAATGACTTCCCTTGACCTTACCCCCTGCCTCACCAATTTTTGCCTTACAGTTCTATCTAGAAGATATTCCTAAATCTTATTTCACTTAGGACATCTGTTTAAGTTGGATACGTATGGCTGGTGAGCATCTGTCTCTGGCAGGTGGTTCAGCCAAACCTGGAGCTAACTGCCTCCCAGGGAATGAATTACAGGCCAATATACAGAATTCAAGAGAGAGGTTGCATCAGATAATGCTAAGATGAAACTTTCTGATCAACTGGAATACGGGGCAGCATTGTGCTGTTTATCTGAGTGAATGAGTCACTATCACCAAGGAACTTTTAGCCGTGATCAGCTTTATACAGTGTTATGGTAAGAAGGCCATTTGACTTCCACATGCTACTTTTACTTCCTATTTCTGCATAGCACTCTGCATTTGATCTAAAGCAAACTTTCCCAGCTAAGGAATAAATGTGCTATTGAGGCTGCAGTACCCATTGTAAGTTATTGCTATAAATCATTAGTATCTCCTTCTTGTCCCAGACTGTACTTAAGCTGATAGAAACAGTTTAGGAATTGAAAGTGTGTAGCTGAGAGAAGCCTTGACAAAAAAATATGTGCATCATAAACAGATTAATTTAACTTTGTTAGACCACTAACCAGATTAAAATTTCATCAACCCAAAAGACTTTTGAGTACTGTGAGTAGTACAGACTGTAAAATAAATAGCTCACACAATAGAAAGATTAATAGAATTCCCCATTCAACATCATCAGTGAACTGGAAGTAAATATGATATCACTGCTGCTAAAAAGTGCAGTTGACAAAAAGATTAAGGGGATGGTGAATAACAATGAGGACAGGGACGTCACTAAAGAGTGATCTGGATCATCTGGGAAACGAGACCTATTGAAATAAAATGTTTTTTAATATAGTAAAATGCCAGGTTATAGCTAAAAGCAAGGCATGGTCCATGCCTAGAGAATTAGGGATTCAAGTGGAAATAATTTTTTAAGGATTTTGTGCATCTGAACATGAGCTCCCAGTGCAAAGTGGTCAGGGAATGGGCTAATGCATGCCTTAGATGTGTAAACTGGGGATCAGAGAGTAGGAGGGTGGTGATTTCATCTTGGTGTAAGGTACTGGTGAGGCCAGTATTGGAACAGAACATCCAGTTCTGATAGACATGTTTTAAAAAGGATTTTTTTTAAATTGGAGAAGGTTCAGAAAAGAACCACAAAATAATTCAAGGATAGGAGAAAATGTCTACCAGTGAGAATTTTAAGGAGTCCTATTTGTTAGTTTATCAACAAGAAAACTAAAAGGTGACTTAATTAGTATGTATAAGTATCTTCATGGGGAGAAAATGCCATGTACAAAAGACATTTTTAATTTAGTGAATTCATACCAAGAAGCAACGGCTGGAAGGTGAAGCCAGATAAATTCAAATTAGAAATAGAGTGTGCATTTTTAACAGCCACAGGAAGAAACCAAGGGAAATATGTTCTTCATTTCTTAATGCTTTCAAATGAAGACTCAATGGCTTTCTGGAAGACCTGCTGTAACCAGACACACAAATAATTTACTGGACTGGATACAGGGATAACTGGCTGAAATGTAATGTCCTGTGACATACAGTTCAGACTATATGATCTAATGGTCCCTTCTGGCATCAAACTCCATGAATCTATGGATACAGTACTGATAGTTTCTAAGCTCTGGCACAGGCAAATACAGTTGCTATTAGTAACAAGTTAAGTCTTTGCTGTTCACTGACAGTGACACAGAAAAGTGAAATTTGATATTACATGAGGGAAAACAGTGTGTTCAATTACTAACATTCAAAAATAGTGGTAAAAATAATGAGGATATTTCAGACTTGCAAAAGGAAATGATAGGTAATTAACTTAAATTCTTGCAGCAAATCAATAGTTCTGGAAACGGTGATAATAGAAGTAGGTAAACTAAATATGAGAATTTTTATTAGGCAGTTATGTTGACACCAGTGGCCTCCTCTCTGGTGCTAAGCTATATACACATGAACCTCAGTGCAAAATGCATATCTAGAATTTTAAATCCAGGCAGTTTGCTAACATATTTGGAAACTGGAGTAAGTAATTAAATATTAGAATAAACAAATTTAGTTATGCACACTTTCAAGTTGAAATATATGAGTAGTCTCCTTGAAGCCAGTGGAGCTACATGGATTTATAAATTATAATAGATATGAACCTACGTGCATGTGCAGTAGTGACCTGAACATAGATTTGGAAGATAGGATCTCCTGAGATCAAGTCTTAGTCCTGACATTGTAGGCAAATCACTAAAAAATCCCTATTTTGGATTTTATACATATTAGAAGGGGTTAATAGGTCTTGTTTACTGTAACATTCAGACCTTGCAAAGGTGCTGGGAACATTAAAGGTATATAGTGTATGAAGATACTGTAGTAGAAATCAATAGCATTTCTCAATTTTTGTTGTATGCTTGTATTTTCTTGCCTGTTTTTCATCCATTGAATACAAATGCTATTGTTAATTTGATTTTATAACATTGTTCAAATAACCTATTTAATAGTTAACTCTTCTGCAAAATTATATCCAATATCTACTGCCTATTTTCTGCAATTTGTGCCATTGGTAAACTATTTCATTATACTAGCATATTACTGTTCACAGACATTTGCTGCACTTATCAGCCTGTTTTTATTTCTGCAATATTCTTATGCGCTAGTGTCAGTTTCTAAGAATAATTTGAGAACACTGACCTCAATTTATCACTAATACATTGTCAACACCTGAGCGTGCTATGGGAATTGGCTGGAGTCATTATAGAGCTGTTGGCAAAGGTATTTGAAGACTCATGGAAGATTGGAAAAGGTCCAATGTGGTGCCAGTCTTTAAGAATGGAAAGAGGGAGGATCCGGGAAACTATAGGCTGGTAAATTTGACCTCGAAACTGGGTGAAATTTTGGAAAAAATTATCAAGAAGTCCATTTGTGAGAGACTGGAAGAAGGCATGATGCTGAAGGACAGCCAACATGGTTTCATTGTGGGCAGGTCATGTCTGACCAACCTTGTTTCTTTCTATGATCAAGTAATGAACTGCTTAGATGTGAGAGATGCAGTTGATGTCACATGCTTGGATTTTAAAAGGCCTTTGATATGGTCTCCCATGATGCTCATATAAAAAACCCTGGGGGATTCTGAGCTGGTAGAGTGCGTGGTCAGGTGGATTGGGAACTGACTAAGGGGTTTAACCCAGAGGGCACGTCCACACATGCAAGCACATGCATTTGCAACAGCTCAAATAGAAACGGTGCAAATTTGAGCTGAAGCTTTTTGCCTCAGCGCACGTGCCCAGACATGCACTTTGGTGTGGGGCAAATTGTGCCACTTGTGGCAAAATAATCCTGCCTGGCTTCTCCTGGATCTGCAGCCAGGGGGAGCTAGAGCCCAGGGCCAGCACCTGTCCTGGCCCCATCAGTACAAAACGTTGCCCTGGCAAGCAGCTCAGGGCTACTCGCTCTCAGGAGCTTCTGGGGGCTGTCCAATTGGTACCTGCAAGAGGCATGTGCAGGCTTATCTGGATGCGCCCAGAGAGTGTTAGTGGATGGATCTGTATTGTCTTGGTGGAAGGTGGTCAGTGGTGTCCCACAGTGTTTGGTTCTTGGCCCTGTGCTGTTCAACATCTTTATCAATGATTTAAATGAGGATGTGGAAAGCACACTGGCCAAGTCTGTGGATGAGACTAAGTTATAAATAAAAGTAATCATACCAAAGGATGGAATGCAGATCCAAGTGGACCTGGACAAGCTGGGAAGGTGGGTGGAGCGGTTTACTGGAAAAGTGAGTGGAGCAGATGCAGTTCAATAAGGATAAATATAGAGTGCTTCATTTGGGGAGAAGTAACCAGCAACATGAATATAGGTTAGGAGGAGATGTCTGAAAGAGACATGATAGCTGAAAGGGACCTTGGGGTTATGGTTGATCACAGGATGAACATGAGCCACAAGTGCACCGCTGTAGTCAGCAGAGTTAATAGCATACTGGGATGCATTAGCCAATGCGTTGTGAACAGGGCCAAGGAAGTGATACTTCCTTTCTACTCGAACCTGGTGAAAACCCAGCTAGAGTACTGTGTCCAGTTCTGGATGCTGAACTTCAAAAAAGATGTGGAGAATCTTGAAAGGGTCTAGAGAAGGGCCACAAGAATGATTAAGGGCCTGCAGAACAAGCCTTATGAGGAAAAGCTAAGGGATCTGGGAGTGTTCAATCTGGGTAAGAGACGACTGAGAGGAGACTTGGTGGCTGTCTATAGGTATTAAAGGGAAGGGGGGGCACTCACCTGTTCCCTTCTTCCATAGGGCAGGGACCCCTCAGCACCTAGAACAGTGAGGCACCATCAGTGAGCCCTTCTCCCCAGCTCCAGTGTGAGATGCATAGTCAAAAGCCTGTTGCACCCTGGTTGAGCCCAGGGACCCCTGGGACTCCCCAGTGGGACTCCGACCTAGATTTCAAGCTCAGCCAGAGGTAGGTGGGGCCCGTGGCAGGGAGGGAGGGACCCTGACCCAGTCAGCTGTGGGGCAGCTGAGTCAGAGCTGAGGAGGGACAACCCTCCTGGCTCCTACTTGGCTCAGCCCCCAGGGAGCCATGTGACCAGAGCCTCGCAAACAGGCCACACAAACAGGGCGCTTGTCTGCCCGGCATGTGAGTTAGCGCGGAGTTTGCACAGGAGGCTGAGCAGGAGGGCCCGTGGCCCTGCCAGTGCACCCCAGGGTAGGTAGCCACAGTTAGCCAGACTACCACCAGTAAAATGAAGATGGGCATATGTTGTACCCCAAGGGTCCCCTTGGGGTCTGCAGCCCCCACCCTCTGGCTCCTCAGAGGCCTCTACCCAGATGGAGGCCATGGTTCCGGGCTCCATGCAGATGGAGCATCTGGCTTTCGGCTGCAGGGGCTGCCTCACACTTTTTCAGGCTGTGGGGCCTAGGAGCATGGCCACCTTCCCTTGTGACATCTGCTCCCTTTTGAGGTCTCTGGCACGCCAGCTGGAGGAGCTCTAGGCCACAGTCCAGAGACTGCGCACCATCAGGGATGGTGAGCGGGAGATAGATTCCTACTACCAGGCCCTTCACCCCCTGGAGGCAGAGGGTAGACCAAGGTCACCTTCCAGGACAAGGGAGGACTCGGGGACCTCCCATGCTGTCCAGCCAAGGGGCTGGACCAAGGTGGGCCTGCCGCACCAAGGTCCCCACCCCACTGGAGCTTTCTAACAAGTATGAAACTTTTGCAGCCCCAGCAGAGCCTGCTAAGCTGCCAGCTCCAGTAGGCAACACAAGCTCAACTGCAGTTACTGCCCCCACTCTCCCTAAGACAAAACGCAAAGTGTTTGTTGTGGGAGACTCCATCCTGAGGGGGACTGAGGGGGCAATCTGCCGCCCCGATTCCTTATCCCAAGAAGTCTGCTGCTTCCCGGGAACCCGTATCTGGGACATCGCGGAGAAGATCCCTGAGCTCCTCCAGCCCACAGACCACTACCCTGTGCTCCTTATCCATGTGGGCACAAATGACATGGCTTGGAGTAATCCCAGCCAGGTCATGAAGCGCTACAGGGATTTGGGAGTGGGACTAAAGGGGTTGGGGGTGCAAGTGGTGTTTTCTTTGATCCTCCCAGTCTCAGGCTACGGGCTGAGGAGGATCAAGGTAGCGAACCAAAGACTGCGGTGCTGGCGTCATCAGGAAGGCTTCGGCTTCCATGACCACAGTCCACTCTCTGGTGAGAGAAGCAGTGAGCTGCTGGGAAGGGGTGGCCTCCAGCTCTCTCTGCTGGTGAGGAGGCTCTTCTCAGCCAGACTGTTGACCTGCTACACCGGGCTTTAAGCTAAGCCCTTTGGGGGATGGGGGGGGGGGGGACTACCAGCACTGCTGGTCCACTAAGCAACCCTTGCAAAGGCAGCAAGCCAAGGCACTTAAGGGAGCCAACCCCTGCCCCAGCCCTGGAACGAGCAAAGGGACACTTGCTTGCCTGTACAGAAATGCCAGGAGCTTGGGGAATAAGCAGGAGGAACTTGTCCTCCTGCTTACCACAAACATTACCACAAACAATTATGACATCATAGGGATAATGGAGACCTGGTGGGACTCCATCCATGACTGGACCACAGGCATAGATGGCTATACCCTGTACAGGAGAGATCAAGTGGACAAAAGGGGCGGGGGTGTAGCTCTCTATGTCAAGGAAAGCTATGCGTCCCTGCAAGCTGACATTGGTGCCTGGGGTGGTCAACTGGAGACCCTCTGGGTTAAAATCCGTGGGGAACGTGGTACAGGGGACACAATGGTGGGAGTCTACTACAGACATCCTACCCAGGATCAGGAGCTTGACCAGGATTTTGCCAGGGAATTGACTAAAGCTGCACACTTCCAGTGCATGGTTGTCACGGGAGACGTCAACTACCCAGACATCTCGCGGGAAGAGCGCTCGGCCAAATCCAAATGGTTGCAAAGCTTTTATGTGTGGATGAGCTCTATCTGATTCAAGAAGTCAATGGGCTGACGAGGTAAAGCACTGCTCGACCTGGTACTGGCTATGGGGGATGACCTAATCAGCAACCTAACAATCAAAGGGAAGCTGGGTGATAGTGACCATGAGTTGATCACCTTCACCATCCACGGTTAAGCTGGTAAGTCAGTCAGAAATACAGAAGTCCTTGACTTCAGGAAAGCTGACTTTGACAAGCTCAGGAGGCTTGTTATTGAGGCCCTAAGGGGCCACGACCCAAAGGGGAGGGGAGTTCAGGATGAGTGGTTGCTCCTCAAGGGAGCAATCCTGGATGCACAAGCTAAGTCTATTCCATCTCAGAGGAAAGGCAGCAAAAAGACACAGCAGCCCCTTTGGTTCTGCAGGGAACTAGCAGACCTCCTGTGTCTGAAAAGAAAGACCTACAAAGGATGGAGGACTTGATCCACCTCCAAGGAGGAATATTCTACACTGCTCTGGACCTGCAGGGAGTGAACCAGGAAAGCCAAGGCTCTGACTGAACTCAAACTAGCTACAGGTATCAAGGACAATAAAAAGTCCTTTTTTAGATATGTGGGGAGCAAGAGAAAAAGCAAAGGCAACATCAGTCCCCTGCTAAACCAGATGGGACAACTGACAACCAATGCCCAGGAAAAAGCCAACATGCTAAATGGGTACTTTGCATTGGTTTTTCACCAGTCCCAAGGGATGCCTCTGCCCGTTACAGGAAAGGAACGCCTGGGTGATGGTGATTCCTTACCTTCCATCAATGCTGACCTTGTGAAGGAACACCTTGAGAGGCTGGATACCTTCAACTCAGCTGGCCCTGACAGTTTATACCCCAGGATACTCAAGGAGCTAGCAAGCACAATAGCTCAGCCCCTGGCACAGATCTTTGAGAACTCCTGGCACTCTGGTGAAGTGCCCAAAATTGGAAGAAGGCCAATGTGGTGCCTATCTTCAAGAAAGGGAGGAAAGTGAATCTGGAAAACTACAGGCCCATCAGCCTGACCTCTATCCCGGGGAAGGTCTTAGAAAAGATTATCAAAGAGACCATTCTTAACAGACTGGCCAATGGCAGCATCCTGAGGGATAGCCAGCACAGGTTTGTTGCGGGTGGGTCTTGCTTGACCAATCTTATTCCCTTTTATAACCAGGTGACCTATCACCTGGACAAGGGAGAAGAGATTGATGTCGTATATCTTGACTTTAAAAAAGCCTTGGTCTGGTATCCCATGACCACTTCTTAACAACACTGGTCAACTGCAGCCTTGGCTTCACCATGATCCACTGGCTGGGGAATTGGCTCCGTGGTTGGACCCAGAGGGTGGTGGTTGACAGAAGTCAATCATCATGGTGCACTGTGACCAGTGGGGTCCCTCAAGGCTCTGTCCTTGGGCCAACACTATTCAATATTTTCATTAATGATGTGGACATCAGTATCAGAAGCAGACTGGCCAAGTTTGCCAACAACACCAAACTCTGGGGTAAAGCGTCTACACCTGAGGACAGGCGGGTGATCCAGGCTGACCTTGATAGGCTCAGGAAATGGGTGGATGAATACCTGATGGTGTTTAACACCGAAAAATGCAAGGTTCTCCACCTTGGGAAGAAAATCCCGCAGCATGCTTCTAGGCTTGGCAGTGCTACGCTGGCTACCACTACGGATGAAAAGGACTTGGGGGTCATGATTGACCACAAGATGAACATGAGTCTTCAATGTGATGCTGCAGCAAGTAAAGCGAGCAAAACGCTGGCTTGCATCCATAGATGCCTCTCAAGCAAATCCCAGGATGTCATTCTCCTATTATACTCAGCCTTGGTGAGGCCGCAGCTGGAGTACTGGGTCTAGTTTTGGGCTCCACAATTCAAAAAGGATATGGAGAAGCTTGAGAGAGTCCAGAGGAGAGCCACGTGCATTATCAGAGGTCAGGAAAAGAGACCTTATGATGAGAGGCTGAGAGCTATAGGACTCTTCAGCCTGGAAAAGTGCAGGCTCAGGGGTGATCTGGTGGCCACGTATAAGTTTATCAGGGGTGCTCACCAGCAACTGGGGAAAGTCTGTTCACCAGAGTGCCCCAGGGGATGACAAGGTCAAAGGGTCATAAACACCTCCATGACCATTTCAGACATATGGAAGAACTTCTTTACTATTTGAGCCAAGAAGGTGTGGAATAGATTGCCACCAGAGGTGGTTCAAGCACCTACTTTAAACACCTTCAAGAGAAATTTGGATGTTTATCTTGCAGGGATCCTATGACCACAGCTGACTTCCTGCCCCTGGGGCAGGGGCTGGACTTGATGATCTTCCGAGGTCCCTTCCAGCCCTAATGTCTATGAAATTTTGGGAGCTGGGAGAAAAATTATTCACTAGGGTGCCCCAAGGGAGGACAAGGAGCAATGGCCATAAACTGTTAGAGGATGGCTTCAGGTTGGATGTAAGGAAGAAATTCTTTAAGGTAAGGGTGACCAGAGTCTGGAATAGACTTCCCAAGGAGGTGGTGCAATCCCTAACCTTGGAAGTCTTCAAGAGGAGACTGGATAAACATTTTGCTCGGATCATTTGATCTCAGCAGTATTCCTGTCCAGAGCATAGATTCATAGATGTTAGGGTCGGAAGGGACCTCAATAGATGATCGAGTCCGACCCCCTGCATGGCAGGAAAGAGTGCTGGGTTTAGATGACCCCAGCTAGATGCCTATCTAACCTCCTCTTGAAGACCCCCAGGGTAGGGGAGAGCACCACCTCCCTTGGGAGCCCATTCCAGACTTTGGCCACTTTAACTGTGAAGAAGTTCTTCCTAATGTCTAGTCTAAATCTGCTGTCTGCTAGCTTATGGCCATTATTTCTTGTAAATAATGTCTGCAGGGGGGTCAGACTTGATGATCTTTTGAGGTCCCTTCCAGCCTTTAATTTCTACGATTCTATGAATTTCTATGGTTCTATGAGGCAGAAAAAGGGGTCTCTCTGTCTCTCTTTTGTATTCACTGCATGATCACATCATATGTCATGTAATTTGATTTTTGTTTGCGATAAATATAATTCCCTGTTTATTAGACCATGATCATATCTTTTAACCTCAAGCAGTGAAACATCTTGTGCTTTTGTTCAAAAGAGAAACCTTGGTGTAAGCCAAATACTTTAGGAGTCTACTGGGGATATTTGATTTTTGTGAATAGAACACAAAAATAACATAATTTTAAATTAAAAAAAAACAAGAAGAGACTCTCATACAATATACTGGAAGTAATATACTGAAATGTTGTAGAGAATCATAAGGCTTTACACGAACTAGGGTTACATTGATCTAAGTGCCAATCTGTAGAGATGTTCAGGATGGTTAGATTGGACAAAAATGGCTGGTCTAATCTAAATTATTTCAGCTGAACTTAATTAGATTTGGAATGGGCTAGCTTGCTGTACTAAATGTCTTCACATGTTCAGAGCGCAGCCCTGGGGCAAAGAAAGCCAAGCCACTTGCCCCAGCCCTGGGGCTGCACTCTTCCTAGCCTACCCCCAACCCTGACCACACTAATTTTAGCCCTTCCCCCTCCTCCCCAATTTCCCCAGCCCAAGATGGACACTCCTCACTCATACCAAACACCCCCATACAGACCTAAATCTGTTCTTCTGCAATTTGAATTTACTGCTTCTTACCCTGTCTTCTGTGGAAGGGATGAAAAATGTTTCTCCATCTTCTTTATGGCAGCCTTTCTACTATTTGGGAATGGTTATCATGTCCCACCTTAATATCTTTACTTCCAAACTAAATACACCTATCCTCACACATCTTCCTTTTCCAAACCCTTTGTCATCTTTGTTACTCATATCTAGACAATCTCACAGTTCTGAAAATTCTGTGCTCAGAACTAGAAACAGTGCTCTAATGAGGAATAATATGTGCCAGGCCAACTCGTAATTTCACCGCCTGTATCATATTCAGTGCTTCTTTTAAAGAAGCCCACAAATGCATTTGTCTTTTTTTGCAGCAGCACATTGCTGACTCATGTTGAGTTTGCAACCCCCCATAACCCTCAATCCCATTCTCCTCCTCAGCAGCAACTGCCAGGCAAGTTATTGCCCATTCCTGATTCAGGAATGTATTTCATGTATTTGTTTTTTCTTTGATACAGTTGTCTTTGTTGAATTTTATTTTGTTGTCTGCTGCTTAGCTATCCAATTGATCTAAATCCTGAATTTTAATCCTGTTCCCCAAAGGATTTGCAGTCTTTTCCAGTTTTGTCATCTGCCAGTGTGATCAATACAGTCTATACCTGTATTCAAATCCTAAACAAAAATGCTATACAAAACTAGGCTTGGAACACATCTTTGTGGAGTCCCACTGGAGGTGTGTTACCAGTCTGCTGTTAATAGTTACTGTTTACACATAGTTATTCAATCGATTGTGTATACATCAAATAGTCACTCTAGCTAGCTCACATTTCTTCAGCTTACTCAAAAGTCTTGGTAAGGTCCAAGTGTGTATTATGTCCACTTTGTTCCCTTTATTAACTAACTTTATTAAAATGTCAGAAAAGGAAATGAAGTTGGTTTGACATTCATCAATTTGTCCTTAATGAATTCATGTTGATTGTTAGTGTTCCCACCAGGTTTAACAACACTATGGTGCCTGTACAAGTGTAGGACACCTACTCTGACACAGTCTAATTAGAACGTATCAGAGCAGACTTGATTAATCTAATTAGAACGCTCCAGCAGCCCTGCTGTCATGTCTTTTCAGCTTCCCTGCATTTCAAAATGGCGGCGGGGGCATTTTACCTAAAGCTCGTCAAGTGAGCTTTAGTTAAATCACCCCCACCACCATTTTGAAGTGCAAGACACTGACTACATGAGACACTGTGGGCATTTTAATTAGAGCAGGTCCCAAAAGCCAGTCTAATTAAAATACTATCCCTTCCCCTCCCACTCTGGAGTATGCATATAGGTACCTTAGGTTAAAAAACATTGTTGTAAATTGGCAAGGTCATCTGCTCCAACCTCAAATGGGCACAGAGTAGATAAAAAAAGCGTTCAATAAAGCTAATGGAAAGAGCCCACATATAGCTGCAGTATGTTTGATTAGTATCCTTTTCACCTATCCCTGTGGATAGCCCTCAGTGTTTACACAGCAGCATTTCTAAGGGCAGGTTGGAGTTAAATGCTTGGCTCCTGGGGACAAAGTAAAAAAGCTGCTTTCCTGTGCAAATTTCCAAGGAAATAAAGTTTCCAATGGTAGTTAATGGTGAATGCCTGCTGTGCTGTTTCTTTTTCCACTTAAAGAAATCATCCAACTCACAGTGAAGATGGGGGCAGAGTGAAGAGGAAGGCCCTTCCTGTGAATGGTTCTTTGAATTTTCAATAGCCAGAGGGAGATGCTCCCAGCTCCCTCAAGAATCTTTAAAACATTCCTCGGGAGAGGATGATGTGATGACATTTTTGCACTTCCCACCCCTTGAATATTCTTGTTTAATTTTTTTCCCTTTCCCTTATTGGAATGTGGGGTCATTTAATGAATATTAGAAAAATCAGTTTATTACTTCACCTGTCTTGTCTTTGCTTCAGTGTGTTGGCTTAGCCTAGGTTTTAAAATTGCAGAATCAGCGAGGGAAAGCTGAAGTGCGCACATCAAGAAAGAATGCTCATGATATTAATTAAAGGCATGAATTCAAAATAAAATTGACTCTATAAGATTAATAATTATGGAATTATTGACAATTATTTAATATTGGAAAGACAGAGAGAAGCAATTTTAAGAGTGCCTTTGTGTGCAATGTTAAGATAAATTCTCTGTTGCTCAAAAAGATACTAAAGATTGCTATGTGAAAGCTATGATAATTCATATCAGTAATATTTATCTAAGACTAGAGCTTTACTTGCAATGAGCCAGATTTTAAGCATGTCCTTAGTAAACAGTATTCAATGATGATTAAAGAATAACGTATACATGGAAAGGGGACTTGGCTTCTGTCATTTACCATACTTCTTTTGTCCTGCTCCAGAAATATAAAAACAGAAGAAGATAAGAATTGCCATTAATGGGGTCAGACCATAGGTCCCTCTTGCCCAGTCTTCTGTGTCAGAGAGTGGATGCTGAAAGGGAGAGTGAATTGGGTATGACCAGATTTTTTCCCATGGTTCCTTTCTCCTTGTAGCCTTCAGCATTTAAGGTCTAGGAAGAAAGGAATAACATGGATAAGAAGATCATATTTTATTCATGCAGGTTGAATGACAAAATGGCCCTGTTACTAGCTTACCATGTTTTTTCAATAATTTGGCTTTCTCCTTTAAGCATAATTCTAACACTTTTGAGCATTTCTGTTCTAGCCATATGTCACAAAACAAACTTACTTCTGTCAAATAGTTCAGCATAAAATCTATTCAGGGTTATTTATTACACTTATATTCTTCCCTTGTGAACCACACTGAAGCTGTGATATTAGAATCCTGAGGTACTTTTCTTTTTCCTCATTATGCTGGAGAATCTCTCAAGCATCATAACCTTGATGTGGTAGAGAGGCTTGTGTGCTACCATTGATCTTGAGAGTCATGCCATCTGGAATTCGTACTCCTAGTAGGGTCATCCATGGTGGCAAGGTCAAGAGTGAGGTTTCCAGACTAATAGCACTCCATAAACAAAAATAAGTCCTTAGCAGGGGAGCAGACAGATGAAGGATGAATTCTTCAGTGGCTGCAAAGGTAGATGAAGGCTGCAGTGGAAATCTTCTCCTGACAAAACATTCAGGATATGATCTCATCATCACACACTCCTTATCTCAGCAAACCAAAAAATGGAAGACCCCTCACCCCCACTCAAAACACTGGCACCTGATTAATTATGTCGTAGTGCATGCACAGGACTGTTATGATGCCCCTATCACCATGCATTGGTTGTGGAGCTGTATTTAAAGAGTGTTATTCCATTCCTGAACTTCAGAGGGACAGCTCCTTGTGTGCTTGGCCCACAGATGGTTTGGTTGTACTGAAGAAACTACACATCATGGCTGTTGGCAAACTTTTGCATCTCTTTTGCTTCTTTCCTTTTACCACTTGTTCTTTCACTCTTGAATCTTCCTCTGGGTCTCAGCTTTAAAATGGCAATAAGTGTTTTGATTTGGTTTGGAGTTTATGTCATTCTGCCAAGCTTTAAGGGCTCTCCCTTTTCTGTCAATGGGAGCTTGAATTTCCCCATCAGTATCATTGAACTAGTCCTGATGTTTCTTTGTGGAGAAGCCTAGAGATTCTTTGCATGCCTCATGAATGCCTTTCTTGAGGCTCTCCCAATGATCAATGGTGTCAAGATCATAAGGGAGGTCAGAGGCTCTTGAGATGATTTGGAGTAAACATCCAGTATCACATGCATGGCAATCTTGTTAATGTCAACCAGTTGCATTCCATACCCAAAATAACCAACACTTCCGTTGCTGATCTTCAATACGCAGACATTTGTGTCAAGCGTGGTCACTCAATTGAAGACCTCCTGGTCATTCTTGGTCACTTCTGTGAAATGTATGAAATGCTTGGACTGACTGTCAATTTCATGAAAACCAAGATACTTTAGCAACTCCTCCTCCATCCAAACCAATCAGCTGTTCCTTCACATATTACAATTAAAGGGCAATTCTTGGAGAATGTTGAGCATTTACCCTATCTGAGTCGCCAGCTTTCCCAAAAAGTAAACATAGATGACAATATTTAACACTGACCCTTGGATATTTTTGAAATTGTGTCTTCAGTGACCATGACATCAAAATTAAAACCAAACTTTTCATCTACCAGGTTGTTGTCATCTCTGCCCTGCTGTATGGGTGTGAAACTTGGATGACATAACGGAAACATGTGAAAGCCTTGGAACGTTACCATCAGCAATGTGTTCGGGAAATCCTCTGTGTCAACTGGAACAACAGAAGAATGAACACCAGTGTTCTGCTTCAGGCAAACACCATTAGCCATGTTTATACAGTACCAAATCTGTTGGACAGCACTTGTTATAAGGAATATGTTTCCTTTTTTGAAAATGTCAAGGGAGCTGAAGTTTCACTGTCCCCTTTATTACAATAATACTCATAAAATAAAAAAGCTGTAATTGGCTGAATAGATCATTCAAAGAGTGAGGCCCTCCAGGTATAAGCTTGACCCTTTGAATGAATTATCTCATTCTAGGAGGAGCATAGACACCTTAATACATTGCACAACCTGAGCTAACACAGCCTTCTTTTCTTACCAACTACTGCTCATGATACCCTGGTTAGCTTGTTCAGGGCAAGCTTAGGTATGTTTAGTTTGCACTGTGTTATGCTGTATTGCATGAATACCCAAAATAAAGACTTGTCAGCATTTCAGGTGTGGCAGCCTGACTGTAATGCAGTTTATAGAGTCAACATAATGGAGTCTGCAACCTGCTTTGGCACTGGTGAGGAGAGACTTAACTGGGTAGCAAGCTACTTTCTAGTTAGTATGTATGCACCACTGGAGCTGCAGATAAAAGAAAGAGAGGCATCTTAGTAATAATATTATTGGAAGCCATTTTGACGTGACTGGGTAGCTTAACAACCTGGTAGCACAGAAATCTGGACAGGAGGAGGACTAAATAGCATGATGGGTAAGGAGTCAAGAAGGCTATGGAACTGGAGAAATTAAGAGGTTAATACAAGTCAGAATGCCTTTCCTCTTTATGGACTAGAATTATAATTGCAAGTGATCCCCCTGGGGGGAATGGCAAAGAAGGAATGCAAAAATCTGGGAGGGGATTGGGAAGTAACCCCCAAAAGGCATTCATGCCAAATTCCACATGAAAACTAATTAACCTTAACACTGATATTTGAAAAATACAATTCAGAATAAAATGCTTTTGTTTTTAATGCACTTGCTTTGAATTATTAAAGCAAATGGAGAGAGAAGGGTTAGCTTAATGCTATCTTCATTTCTTCTGATAGTTTCTTGGTATCAAACTGAACCAGTATGTTAGTACCTTCTTTGATACTGGAGGTCTAAAGGTAAGGCAGGTGGATCATGAAATCCAACCTCTCTGAACCGAGAATTAGAAAGGATTCCTAAGAAACTAAAGAATGGAGCTTTTCTAAGCCAAGAGAAGCTTAAAATAGCATGGCTCCAATGTGTAGGATCTAAACCCAGCTGCCTTTTGAGTGTCCAGCAGAGGAAATCTAGCTGGAGATGTGAAAGAAGCATGAGGACCACTTATTTTTTCCAAGACAGAGAATAATACCTGGTCACCAGGGATTAATTCTGCTTCAGGACCTGATTCCAACCCAAGCCCAAGCAAAGAACAAACCTGCCACTGTTTGCCTAAGATCCTCCACCAAGATCCTTACGTAATAAAACAACACCCAATACATAGCACACCTTCCCAAAATGGAATATTTGCTCATGCTTTAAGAAAAGTACTTGAAAGATTATGTCATGTACCATCTGTAGATGCCTGTCAGGAAACACATTTCTTTTCAAATTTTAAGTGTTTTGCCATTTGACAAAAACCCAGTAAAATATACTAAAAATGTGAATTACTCTTGCATATTTAAACTGCATGAAGGTACATATGGTAAACTGGCTGTATATTACTCAAATGAAGACAGCATAAGAGTGGCCAGGAGGTCATGTGTTTCATGGGCATATGAAGGTCCTTTTAATGTATTGTATTGAGTACCTCACTTAAGTATTTGTGAAAAAATAGTGGTTTTTGTTTACAAGTTTCAGAAAGAATATTTTTTACTGTCACTAAGCAACAGAGGATATTTAAAAGCAAATGGTGGGACCTTATTCTTAAGGTGCATGCAAGAAATAAAAGATTAGAGAAAAGCATTGAGGTAAAAAAATAGGAAGTAAGAATCAAAAAGGAAGCAAATGAAAAAGAAGGAAGGAGAACAAAAGAAAGAACATTATAAAACTAGAGTTGCATTTACAAAGGAGCTTGAAGATCAAAGCTGAATAAAAAAAGAAAAAATGATAGAGAAAATCAAATAATCAATTCTTGTTGTAATTCCCATGGTAGCATATTTTAAAATAAGTATTTGTATTTAGATACATTTTATTCTACATTATAAGTAAGTACTCTATTAAAAATAATAAAAGTAGTCCAAGGATAATCTATCCCCAAATATAGTCAATATGTTATTGAAATACTACTCAAATATTCTCATTCTGGAAGAAACTATAATGTGGCTGCACTGTAGGGATGCAGCTATCTACATTCTTTCTGCTTCTAGTTTAGATCAAAAAAGTATACACTGCCATAAAAGAGAAAAGATAATACTTAGGTATGCTCAATTGTATGAATGCCCCAGGGGAGCTTTCTTTGAGGCTATTCCACATGAAAATAATACTAAATAACAAAAAAAAAGAGGAATGTTGAGTTATCTGTTGCTCATGGAAGTAAGGCAACCTTATTTTGCTGAGGGAATATATTTATTACTATGAATCTTCTTTCTCATAAAAAGGAAGAAACTTTTTAAAGCCATGGTTTGAATCAAGCAGTAGATCATTACATTTTTACATTTGAAAACATGAAGTCAAATCTTGTACTCAACTATTGTAGGAGTTTCATATTGTGGAAGTGTGAAAATAAAAAAAAAATCCTTTTGTTCCATAAACTCAGTTATTACCAAAAAAACTATGTTTTATTGTTAACTTCATATAATAATTTTAATTACCTAAACCAGCGATGCTCAACCTTTTGGCCCTGGGGGCCAGATGAGTGGCACAGAGCCCATCTGGCAGGCAGATTTGGCCCCAGTGCTTCAAAAGCTTCTGCCTAGCCTCATGTGCCAGAATTGGACACTGGGGCCCCACGCCATCTCTGCCTGGCTCCACATGCCAGTATCGGGCCCCAGTGCCCCACACCGTATCCACTTGGCTCTACCATACCAGGATCACACTCTGGGGCCCCACACTGCCTCTGTCTATCCCTGAGTGCTGGGATTGGGGCCTGAGGCCCCGTGCTACCCTACCCGGCCCCGTATACCAGGATCAGGCTCCGGGGCCCAGCACTGCCCTGTCCCACACTATCTCTGCTAGGTCCTGTGTGCTAGGATCGGACCTGAGGCCCTTCACTGCCCAAGTGCAAGTGCTTTGCTTAGGCCCCATGTGCCCTGCATGCCTGATCTAGTGCAAAGGCCAGATCTGGATGTGGCCCACCAGTTCAGGGTTGAGCACCTCAACCTAAATTGGTAAAGCCAGAAGTTCCTTACTCAATTTAGAAGATCTTACAATCCAAATTGAAATCAAAACAACACTTTCTTTGTATCTCTCTTGATGCTTCTTCTTATAGAAAACATGTTTTGTTTCAACTCAACTTTTAGCAGCTTTGAGTGTGAAGATATCCTGGAAACTAATATTAAGCAAGAGGCTCCCAGATACAAATATAATCTCAGTTTGATTTCAGGCAATGATCATGCTTAACTGCCTTCAAAAGCAACAAAAGGTAGCATTCTACCCAGGCACCATTGTCCAAGCAAAGTCAAGACTGCCTTGAAATGATGATGCTTTACACAAAAAATGATCCACAAGGGAATGTCACTGGAAATAAAAAATCTGCTATTTTTTAAAACTTCAATAACAACCTTAGTAATGGAAAAAATGCTAGTTTACTGATATATTAGATGTTTAAACTGGAGAGCCTTCAAGTACCTGTCTTCAGCTAATAGCCTATTACTATGTACTTTTCCTGGAGAAAAGCTATTTACCATATTTGACTTTTAACTCTTAATCTGAAAGAAACTAATATTGATTTTATTACAATATTTGTAGAATATTTACTCTTGTTGATTTTCTGATCATAACAGCAAAGGTATTTTTTAATGTCATCCCACCAATTATGTGTAAGCAGTGCTCATAAAGTGTGTTTTTTTTCTGCATGAGTTTTATTTTAAATATATAACATACAATGCACTGAGTAATAGCAATGCAAGAAATGCAAGCAGGATACTTGATTTCTTCTAGTCTTTCATCCTCTAGTAAAGTTTATGCATCTGATCTTACTAAATCTTATTCTATACCAAATGAATTCAGTAGAGTGACTCCTCATTTATACCAGTGCAAGTGACAGGGGAATCCTTCTCTGTTTTGCCAACTGGGAAGTTTGTTTGTCTGAAACTCTCCCCTTGTGGGCTATGGATTTCAGGCTGGGTGAAAAATCTGCTATGTGCTTACTTTGTTATCATGTTATTGGATGTTTTCTTCCAATGTGTCTATGTTTTCCTCTCTGCAAAGCCATAGGTAAAAAAAAACCCCACTGGAAGTAAGGTGGTGCTTTGTAAAACCACAGGCAAGATATTTAACAACATAAAAGACACTCGTACAAGTGGGATATGTACTGAGAAAGATGCTTCTACAGTGTCTATCTAAGCAGGCATAAATATAAGCAGACACACAGACATATACTTGCTTTCATTCTAATCTTTCTACACCTGGGAATAAAAACAATGATGACTTTGCTATAAGCAACTAATCATCAAAAACCTAACCAACTTTTTAGTTTTGCACTGGGAAAACAGTAAATGAAAGCAAGATACCTTATAAAGCTTGGGAAGGATGTTGAACAGAAGTAATTGAATCCTCTGGCACAGGCACATAACTGTAACTGTTTCTCTCGGCTATTTCAGATAAACAGGAAAAAGATTAAATGGAAAGGAATGGCTTAGAAAGAGAAACAAAGAGGGGAAGGGAATGGAGCCAGGAAATCTGTATTTTTGCATTATAAATTATATAATTACACCACAGTTTTATGGCAGCTTAGGTGGCACTTTTGTCCTTATCTGAATTGTTCAACACAGGCCAGGAATAGAAATGTCAAGCTGTGACAGCTTTATTTATCTAATTTCTGAGGGGCAAACGTGACCACCAAGTGGGCTGTAAGCCAGCACTTGTCTTTTTGCTCCCTTATTTAACTGTTTTTCTGAATCTCACTGATCTCCCATAATTAGAGCAGTAGCACTGGAAAAGATGCTTTGTCCTTTCAGAGACAGAACAGGCATTGCAATTATATACATTATCACTGCAAGTATATGCCAGGAGTGCATGCATGAAACCTCATGAGAGGCCTGATAGTAGATCCTGTTTGAACTAAGCAAGTGCTTGAATTTTAAGCACCTCGGGGCACAGACAGAAGTGACAACTTTTGCCCTATCTGGCCACAGGAAGCAGTTGATAGCTGTGACCTAACACAAGTGCACAGCTGCAAACAGCTTCAAAAATGGCTGATCAGGTGAAAATCTGACCCCTCATTGCATGAGGTATCAGATAAAGATGTTTCAAAATGTAGTGTCTTCTGGGCTTGTGTCTGTGGAGCTCCCAGCCTGTCCCTCTTTTCAGAATGGGAGGGGGGAAACAGAGCAGAGGGGGTTCAGTCTGGAGTTTTTTCAGCCCTGCAGGGTCGGGCGGGTGTATTGGAGTCTCCCAAGGTGGGGGGTGGGAGCTCCAATTCACCCAACCCACCCTTCAGCACCAGCCTGGGAGCCCCAGGAATGAACTTTCCTCTCTGCCTTTCCCCCCTTCCTGTTTTGAAAACAGCGAGCGCTGGCAAAGAGCTCTGGCTGTTGCTATGGGAACCTGGTTGCAGGCTTTTAGCCCCCCTGGAGCCAACAGTGAACTTCTGTTTAGTCTGGGGTAACGTTGTAACTCAGAACGCTTTGCAGAAATCATTCTGAGTTACAGCTGGGAGCTGCACTTCTGTCTGCACCCTAAGTTATACCCCTGATGTAAACTTACTAAGACAGTTCACAATCTCCGAGATGGTTGTCATTTTAAAGTTAAACACATGCCTAAGTACTTTGCCAAGTCATGGCATAAGCAAGAGATTGGACAAATGAGCAGCTTACAGGGCACATCTACACAAGATGCTTTACTGCATAGTAGACTAATTTGCTGTGCAGTACAGTGTCACCATCTACACATGTGTGGCAGTTAGGCTGGTGCAGACTGATTTAATATGCTGCTGGATAGTTCTGTCAGACACAAGTAGTATCTATCAGCACAGTAAATTACTGCATTTAAACACATGTGCAGACACTGTGTCCAGATTAGTTTACTCTGGTGCAAATTGCTGCATAGTGAATTCAATCACATTCATTCCACATGTAAATGTGCCCACAGTGAGATAAAAGCGAGTGAAAAATTATCAGCTGACATATAGGAGGCTATACCTGTATGCCTGCTTTTACCCCACAGGAAACTAAACCACATAATATACTTTTCAGTGAAGTAGGGATAAGGTATTCTGGTATCACTACTGCTTTCTTCAGGGTGGGAGCAGATACCTAATGCACAGTAAATCCTTGCTCTGTTCTACTTGCTGTACTTACTTTGTTTATTAATATCCTAAATAGCAAGATGTGTAGAAGTATTCTTGGTAGTTCTATATGACTTTTGTTTAGCTTATGTCGAGTTTGTGACCCATAAAACCTTAAGTAGCTTGAGGATTGCTTCTCTCCTTGGACCTTTCTGTAATTAGCAGAACTACCTGAGTTGGACTTTCACTTGTGTGAGAGAGGCAGTTAAAGAGAGAAAGAGAGGCATGTGCAATCTCCCTCAAGTTTGGAGTATACTCCCCCAGCCTAAAACATTCCCAAGGTATTGACCTTTCAAGCACTCATTTGTAAGCAAGTGAGAAGGCTCCAATATGAGAATGTAAAGATGGGTGTAGGTTGTAGCCATGTTGTTCTAAGAACAAAGGCAGACAAGGTTCTTTGGGTGAATCTGATATCTTTTATTAGACCAACTTAAATGGAACAAATTTTTTAGCAAGCTTTTGGGTTTAAAAACACTTCATCAGGCTGAGGGTAATGTCAGGCTGAGAATGTAAAGATGTTATTCTTGCTGTCTGTCTGCTGGTTGATAATGATATACACTTAATTATTAGTCAAAGGTGGGACTACAGTAGTCTGGAATTATGCATCCTGTCCAAAACTGAGGCAAAGAGTGCTAAGAGCAAGGGAGCATGGTACTTTGAACTGAATGTATGAATCAAAATGAATAAGTTTGGAGCAGCTTCACCTTGATCATATAGTTTCAGGTCCAGAAAACAGCCATAATGAATGACATGGATTCCATTAAAAAAAAACCCTAATCCACCAAAGTCATTGGCAGTAAGCGCTAGTATGCTTATGGCATAATTCTGGGAAATGTCAAACAACTCCTGCAATGTGCTGAGTTTCCTCAGTTTCCAGTGAAGTCAAATCACAACTTAGAGAAAGCACTCAGTACTGCTGGATTGGGACTACAGTAAATAAACCAAGTCAAATTTTAGTAGCTTTGAATTTCAATTTGTCCAGAAAAAAACCTGATGAAATAAAGAATATATACAGATGCCTCATGAAATTAGGAGGCACTTTGACTGTGCTAATTAGAATTCCAATTTCTTTGCTAGAATATTTCCTGTCCTTAAGAAACTGTGGCAAAGACTTCTTTCAGGGGGATTCCATTGACAGCTATGCCAGTTTGCATCCACTGTGGATCTGACCCCATATTTTCTACTACTGTTCTTCTCAGACATTAAACATAGAGTCAGAAAGAGTTGGGTACTTGCCTTACTTCTGGATTTTTGGAGACCTATGTTGTAACCAAGCTGCATACATCTAAGGAAGCTGAAATTTACAGGTGCTGAATACTTGGAAGCTTCCAGAAATGTAAATAGTTTCTAACTGTAAATGCCTCCACCTGGAATTGAATTAGGTACCCAGGTTTGAAAAGGTAAGTTATGAATACTTTGTTCTCATGTTTTTAACTATTTGTGGCAGTGCATATGCAGTGCTGGCCACTTTAAGGGCTGAGTTAGGCAGCCAGCAGGTACTTGATTGTGGCAGCCATTTTAGAGCACTGGCTGCCTATATAAACACATAAGTTTGCTGCTGCTGGCCCAGGCAGAAACATTGCCTGCCTGCGCTGCATGGAACATCTAACAGGTGGAGGCTCTTGGTCCTGGGCATGACCTAAAACTGCACCCTGCTGGGGATGGGTAGCCCCAAGTGGGGCTCCTGGTGGCCCCTGGTGGGGTTCCTGGTGGCCCCAGGAAATTTGAGGCCAGTTACCACCCCTGTGAAAAGCAAGAAGGGTCACCTTAACCCTAGCCCACATCTTCAGGTGGGCTTTGGAGGTAGTAGTGGGGCCAAGCACAGCTGCGGCCACCTGAGCCCATGAGAGGGGTTGTAAGACCCTGGGGAGTGAATGTAGTGGGGTCAGGTATGGCAAACCGAGTGCCACCTGAGCCTATGGGGGTGGTCAACCCTGAGGCCCTTAGAGAGGGTGGTGTAGTGAGGCCCGAGGGAAGAGGGCAGAGTTGTGTGGCCCTGCACAGAGTGGGGTTGAATGGCAGTAGGCCTGAAGAACTCTGCGTGAAGTCGGCTGAGTAGGGCTGAACCAGGAGTAGACCTGAAGGGCAGTCCCAGGGGTGCGTTTAGTAAGTTCGAACTGGGAGTAAGCCTGAAGAACAGTGCAAGGGCCATCCCCATGGGTAGTTGATTTAGAAAATGATGAGCAGACCCCAGGGTGGGGCATGGTGCAGAGGCCCTAGAGAGGGTATGGTAGGAACCCCATGTCAGAGGAGTAGGCCAAGGTATGTCTTTGAATGCCTGAGGCCATAGTTTGGGCCAGAGGTTGAGTAAGGGGGCTCAGTCAGAGAGACAGGGGTGAGTCCTGACCCCAGTAAGTCCGCCACCAGTAGGAGGTCAAGTGTGGGTCAAAAGTGAGACTTGTAATTGATCACAATGACCTGCTGCTCCTGTTGAGCCCCAGCTCAAGTCTGGGATCGTGCCCGGTATGCAGAGGCCAATAAAGATACCAGGGGTGAAAGTACAAAGAAGGTTTATTGCTAGCAATAAAAGGTGCAAGCGGATTAATTTCACGTAACAAGCACACCACTAAGCATCTTTTATACAGGAGTTTTCAAGTTCTCACCAGCGTATTTGTTTGCTGATTGGTTATAAGTGAGTGACGCAAGAAGTTCTTTACTGAGCATGTCTCTATACCTGTGTTTTAGCTATGTATCTCATTTACATACATGTATGCTTCATTAGCATACTTTTTCCCCACCTAGGGGCATGATTTTTAGTATTTTAATGAGCTCTTTGACCCAGTACTCTGATTCTGCTTTTGTTTTCAAGCCCCCTTTATCTAAGACTGTCTCCTCCTTATCATTGCAGATGGGCATCCGTCACATAACATTCTCTTCTGCTTTGTGTTGGGTAGTGTTTTCTAGGTCACTCCTTATATTCCCCCCTATGGAGCATTTTTAATTATTATTATGATTGCTCCATTCAATTTGGCTTAACACAAATCTTTCAGCATAATATAATTTTGTAAAATTTTCAAAGGGGTTGGTACTGCGATTAAGCATGAGGTAAAAACCAGGTGAGCATTGATCCCTCCCGCTAAGCAGAAGTCCATTCTATTTAAAATTTCCCGGGCCAGATAAATCCAGACATTTTCCTGAGGGTCAAATTTTTGTTGTAAAAGGTTTTCCCCTCTCATGAGAAGGAGTGGACAGATCAGGATACCCCACAATAAAACCTTGACCAATTTCATGATAAGGGCTGTAAAACTTGATCAAAAATTGACAAATTATTTAAAGTTCCTTTCTTCTGAATAGGAATTTTAAGTCTCTTATTGGCTCTACCTTCCACTGTTCTCTGCCTCCAGTCCCGGAGTCTGCAGGGGTTCCTTCTTGTTCTGGTCCAGCCACTGGCTTTAGGCAACTAGAATGTATCCAAGTCTTGATTCCCTCAAGCTTTGCTGCCGTCGGGGTCGTCAAAAGCACCCTATATGGGCCCTTCCATCTGGCTCAAAGTGGTTCCTCATTCCAGTCTTTCACAAGGGCGTAACTCCCAGATAATAGTCAGTTTTCCGGGGCAGGAGACTGATCCTGTGTCTGCAGCACGTCCCGTACCTGCTGATGGATGGAAGGCAAAACAGAAACCAAGGACCATACATATTCTCTAATCATTCCCTCTCCTAAAACATGTAACTGTTGTTCAGTACCCATGGGCAGACTCAGAGGGTAAGGTTTACCATACATTATCTCAAACGGGCTTAATCCCAATTTAGAATGTGGTGCGACCCTTACTCATAACAGGGCTAAGGGTAGGGCCTCTGGCCATTTGAGTCGAGCTTCTTGGCAAATCTTTGCAAGGTGTCTTTTGAAGGTCTGATTCATACGTTCCACCTTTCCACTGGACTGGGGTCGCCAAGGGGTGTGTAAATGCCAGCTGATTCCCAGGAACTCAGAAACCTTCTGAGTAATTTGTGCAATGAAATGTGGGCCATTGTCTGACCCTATTCCTTTTGGAAGTCCGAAGCGAGGTATGATTTCTCGTAGGAGCGCCTTGACCACCTCTCGGGCTTGAGCAGTCTGACATGGGAAGCACTCAACCCAATTAGAGAAAGTGTCCACAAAGACAAGGAGATATCTCATCTCTTGTTGCCAGGGCAACTCGGTAAAATCCACCTGCCATTCTTCTCCTGGCCCATTGCCTTTTCTCTGATGTCCTGGAGTTTCTTTTTTCCCTCCTTTTGGGTTATTTCTCTGGCAGACCGCACATGTCTCTGATACCTTCTTGGCAGTCTCTTTTAATCCCACTCCAGTTACATAGTGACTGATCCATCTTACCAGGGCCCTGGGTCCGTAGTGGGTGCCATGATGAGCGCTCTCTACTACCACACTAACCCAGGCAGCTGGGATGATAATGCGGCCATCCTTTGCTACTAACCACCCGTGCTCCCCCTTCTTTGCTTGAAACTCTTTTATCAATTGTTTGTCTCTTTCCCCATACTGTGGTGTCACAGGCTGGTATAGGTCTGGGAGGAGAGGTAACAGATTACTTACTTTGGGCAGCAAGTCTGTCTGAGGTCTTTTAGCTGCTCTCTTTGCTGTAGCATCAGCAAATTGATTACCTTTTGTGGAGGGGTCGTTCCCTTTCTGATGTGCCTTACAATGCATTACCGCTACCTCCTTCGGTTCTCAGACTGCCTTGAGGAGTAAACAACTTCCAAGGTTTCCAGGCAATCACGTACAAGATCTGGTGTGTCAGCCATAGGTGGCAACAGTGTTGCTGGATTTACAGTGCGAGAAATGGCCAATTTTATTTCAGGCTTATCGAGGAGGATGGCCTGATATCGAGCCATTCGTCCCGGGGTTAACCAGTTCCCTCCTTTCTGTTCCAGGACTGTAAGCACTGCGTGAGACACATATACAGTCATTTCATGGCCTAGGATTAACTTTTCAGCTTCTTGTATCAGCAGACAGGTGGCAGCAACGGCCCGAAGACAAGCAGGCCATCCAGATGACACAAAGTCTAACTGTTTAGACAAATATGCCACTGGCCGCTGCCAGCTACCCAATTTTTGTTCTCTGACCAGGCTGTAATTCAAATCCCAAATATGTTACCTTCTGGGATATTGACTGCATCTTACTTCTGGACACTTGGTATCCTTCCTGTCCGAGAAAATTAAGGAGGCAGATTGCTTCAGTGGTGGCTGTTAAAAGCAAGTCATCCACATATTGCAGAAGGGCACAGGACAGTGGCAGTTTTAGCCTACGTAAATCCTTGTTTAATGCAGTGCCGAATAGGGTTGGGCTGTTTTTAAACCCTTGGGGTAAGACAGTCCAGCAAAACTGAGTCTTAATGCTAGTATTTGGGTCTTCCCATTCAAATGCAAATATTTCCTGAGATTGCCTCTCTACTGGTATACAGAAGAAAGCATCTTTTAAATCAATAACTGTAAACCACTTATGAGCTGGGTTCAAGACAGACAGCAGGGTGTATGGGTTGGGAACAACCAGGTGTATACTCACGACCACTTTATTTACAGCTCTCAGGTCTTGGACAAAAAGATATTCGTCACTTTTAGGCTTCTTCACAGGCAAGATGGGTGTGTTAAAAGCTGATGTGCATTCACGGAGAAGGCCATACTTCAGGAACCGTTCAACTAACGGCTTCAGTCCTTTCCTGGCTTCCATCCGCATTGGATATTGTTTCACACATGGAGGCTGGGCCCCTGGCAAAAGTTGAATCTTTACAGGGTCAGCATTTTTAGCCTTCCCGGGTCGGTGACCTGCCCACACCCATGGAACAACAGCATCGAGCAGGGTTTGAGGAATATCCGGTGTACTTTCCTCTCGGAGAAGGCCGAGAAGGCAGGCCTGCAGGTGCCACCCCTTTTCAGGAGGCACAGTCAGGAACATTTGCCCATCCTGAAATGACAACGTAGCTTGCAGTTTACAGAGGAGGTCTCTCCCTAAAAGGGGAACGGGGCAGTCTGGCATATACAAGAAATGATGGGTGACTTCGGCCTGCCCAAGATTACAGGTCATTGGCTGTAGGAAGGGCCATGTTACTGCCTTCCCTGTGACCCCTACCACCGGCACAGTCTTTTTACTTAAAGGTTTCAGTTTTTGAGTTAAGACAGAATGAGTAGCACCTGTATCAATGAGAAATTCTACCAATTCATCTCTGTCCCCTAGTTGCATTTTAACCAGAGGCTCGTCAGGGGACACCGGGATCTGAGTTATCCTTCTCTCCCGGGCCTCTGGTCCCCTTCAGTCTGAATCCCTTCCAAAAGCAAACAGTCCACTGCTCTCCTCTTTTTTCTTTTCACCTTCACCGACTTTCTGATTGGGGCATTCCTGCTTCCAGTGTCCCTTTTGTTTGCAATAGGTACACTGATCTTTCTCTAATGGACCCCGCCTCTGAGGCTGTCTCTGGGATCCCTCATTTCTGGGTTTTCCCGTGATTGCAGCTGCCACTAGGGCTGCCTGCATTTTCATCTTTCTCTCCTCTTTCTTGTCCTGTTGCTTTTCCTGAACACTTTCTCGGTTAGTAAATACTTGGTAAGCAATGTCTACTAGTTGGGAAATAGGCATACCTGTTGTTCCGTCTGTCTTCTGCAATTTCTTTCTAATGTCCGGTGCACTCTGACCTATGAAGATCATATTTACCATGCGAGCGTTCGATGCATCCTCCAGGTCCTCGCGAGTGTATTGTCTGAAAGTAGTGTAAATTCTTTCCAAGAAAGCACTCGGGGTCTCATTCATCTCCTGTCGAACCTCATACACCTTACTGAGATTCTGAGGTTTTTTCACAGCATCTCTCAATCCTTGGAGGATATAGTCTCGATAGGCACGGATGGAGGTCATATATTGGTCTGGTTTCCAATCTGGCTCCTGGGTGGGGACATGATCGTCCCTATTTCCTTGCAGGTGCCCTGCGGTAATTTCATAGATTCATAGATGTTAGGATCGGAAGGGACCTCAATAGATCATCGAGTCCGACCCCGTGCATAAGCAGGAAAGAGGGCTGGGTCTAGATGACCCCAGCTAGATGCTCATCTAACCTCCTCTTGAAGACCCCCAGGGTAGGGGAGAGCACCACCTCCCTTGGGAGCCCGTTCCAGACCATGGCCACTCGAACTGTGAAGTTCTTCCTAATGTCCAATCTAAATCTGCTCTCTGCTAGCTTGTGGCCATTGTTTCTTGTAACCCCTGGGGGTGCCTTGGTGAATAAATCCTCACCAATTCCCTTCTGTGCCCCCGTGATGAACTTATAGGCAGCCACAAGGTCGCCTCTCAACCTTCTCTTGCGGAGGCTGAAAAGATCCAGTTTCTCTAGTCTCTCCTTGTAGGGCTTGGTCTGCAAGCCCTTAACCATATGAGTGGCCCTTCTCTGGACTCTCTCCAGGTTATCCGCATCCCTCTTGAATTGTGGCGCCCAGAATTGCACACAGTACTCCAACTGCGGTCTGACTAGCGCCCGATAGAGGGGAAGTATCACCTCGTTGGACCTATTTGTCATGCATCTACTGATGCACGATAAAGTGCCATTGGCTTTTTTGATGGCTTCGTCACACTGCCGACTCATGTTCATCTTGGAGTCCACTAGGACTCCAAGATCCCTTTCCACTTCCATGCTACTCAGCAGGTCATTCCCTAGGCTGTAGGTATGCTGGACATTCTTCCTCCCTAGGTGCAGCACTTTGCATTTCTCCTTGTTGAACTGCATTCTGTTGTTTTCTGCCCACTTGTCCAATCTGTCCAGATCTGCTTGCAGCTGTTCCCTGTCCTCCGGCGTGTCCACCTCTCCCCATAGCTTTGTGTCATCTGCAAACTTGGACAGAGTACATTTCACTCCCTCGTCCAAGTCACTGATGAAGACATTAAAGAGTATCGGTCCAAGGACCGAGCCCTGCAGGATCCCACTGCCCACACCCTTCCAGGTCGAAACCGACCCATCCACCACGACTCTCTGGGTGCGACCCTCCAGCCAATTTGCCACCCACCGGACTGTGTAGTCATCCAAGTCACAGCCTCTTAACTTGTTCACCAGTATGGGGTGGGATACCGTATCGAAGGCCTTCCTGAAGTCTAAGTATATGACATCCACCCCTCCTCCTGTGTCCAGGTGTTTCATAACCTGGTCATAAAAAGAAACTAGATTGGTCAGTCACGATCTGCCTGCCACGAACCCGTGCTGATTTCCCCTCAGCATAATTTGTCCTGCCGGGCTCTCACAAATGTGAGCCTTGATAATTTTTTCAAAGACTTTGCCAAGGATGGAGGTGAGACTGACAGGTCTATAGTTGCCTGGGTCCTCCTTCCTCCCCTTTTTGAAAATGGGGACCACGTTGGCCCTTTTTCAGTCCTCCGGGACTTGGCCTGTGTGCCACGAGCTTTCAAATATTCAAATATTTCCTTTTCCACGTACTCACGGGCTTTGTTTACTACCATCCTCCTTTCCTCTGGTGTCAACAGGACATCTAAAAAAGACTGAACATCTGCCCAGGTTGGGTTATGGGTTTTGAAAATCATTTCAAACAGGTTTCGTACCTTTTCAGGATCCTCTCTCAAGCTGGGGGTATTGTTCCGCCAGTTATACAAATCTGAGGTAGTGAAAGGAACGTGCACAAAGGTTCGACAGTAGGTTGACTCACCGTCATCTTCGAGGGGCCCGTGTGCCACTTGTTCTCTTAGGGGAAATACCCCATTTCCCTTCCCACAGCCAGGATCAGATTCCCTGTGATGTTTTCCCTTAACCCCGGAGTCTGCTCCTAACTGTACTCTCCACCCATCTCCCAGGGTTATATCAGGAGAAGTCAGGGATTCTGGAGATTGCCAAGCACCTGATGGCCATGGTTGGTGCTGTTCCAGATCCCTGGGTCGGGGAGTGTTTTCAACCTCTGCCTCGGGGGCGGGGAGAAAGCAGGAAGAGCAGATGCCAATGAGGAATCAGATGAATGAGGAGGAGGAGGGGGAAGAGGAAGAGAATAAGGTAGAGGCAGCAAAGGGAGGGGAGCCTCCGGCTCCGGACATTCCAGGACAGGATTTGCAGTTGGTCGAGCCATGGCCATCTCACAGATCCCAACCCCCTCCCCCAATCCACATTCCTCCAAAACCTTTCTATCTCTACAAAGAGACATAAACGCTTGTGCATACATGAATTTCCTCCCATTTACCATTCTGCCGGCAGAACAAAATCAATTGTAAGATGGTATTATAATTAACACTTCCCTCCGGAGGCCAATGTTCTTGATCATCTAGCTTATAGTGTGGCCACGCAGTTTCACAGAAGAACTTAGCTTTCTTCTTAGTCATAGGATCCCCACCAAACTCTGCCCAATGTCCCAATACACAAGAGAGGGGGGTACATTTAATAGTACCCATCTCAGGGCTGCCTTCCCGGTTCTGACCGTCCGACTTACCTGGGATCCAGGGATCTGTTCTTAGTCCTCGTCCTCACAGGGGAAAAATCACTGGTCTTGGACTCGGGCCAGACAGAATACTTACAGAGATAATCCCAGGCAGGCATACTGACAGTAGGCCTTATGCCCTTTCTACCCTCTCACCCAGGTGCCTGTTACTGGTACTTTCACTCTATGGCGTTGCACCATTAGGCTACTGCTGCCTCAGCGATCCAGCTCCTCCTGAAGCAAAAGTCTCACCGGGAAAAGAAATCCCGGGGCGCGCCTGACATTCACTTTGGAGGAGTGGCTGTCTGGTCGTCAGTTAGTCTGGGCAAAACTTATCTAAGGCAGTCCCATCTGGGTCACCAAAAACTGTTGAGCCCCAGCTCAAGTCTGGGATCGTGCCCGGTATGCAGGCCAACAAAGATACCAGGGGTGAAACTACAAAGAAGGTTTATTGCTAGCAATAAAAGGTGCAAGCGGATTAATTTAACGTAACAAGCACACCAGATCACTACCACTAAGCATCTTTTATACAGGAGTTTTCAAGTTCTCACCAGCGTATTTGTTTCCTGATTGGTTATAAGTGAGTGACGCAAGAAGTTCTTTACTGAGCATGTCTCTATACCTGTGTTTTAGCTATGTATCTCATTTACATACATGTATGTTTCATTAGCATACTTTTTTCCCCACCTAGGGGCATGATTTTTAGTATTTTAATGAGCTCTTTGACCCAGTACTCTGATTCTGCTTTTGTTTTCAAGCCCCCTTTATCTAAGACTGTCTCCTCCTTATCATTGCAGATGGGCATCTGTCACATAACATTCTCTTCTGCTTTGTCTTGGGTAGTGTTTTCTAGGTCACTCCTTACACTCTGGGGGGGGAGAGAGTGAGAGTCCCTGTGAGACACCATGTGGATGCCATCTGAGAGGCATAGGCTGTGGTGTAGGGGAGGTCAGAGCTGCAGATAGCACCCCCTGGCATTGGGGCATGTAATAAGCAGTCTCCTGCACACCATTCGTATATGAGAACAGCAAAGTCATGGCAGGCAAGACAGGGCAGATTGCCCCATAGAGACAGGAGGGTGGGCTGGCATGGGACCCGGCCCCTAGCTGTCCCCCTGTCACACTATTTTATGTAGATCAGTACCATTTCTCTTCTAATATTGGAACCGATTAACATTTATGTTCTGTACAGGATCAGTGTGTTGAATTTTGTACAAGAAAACAAATGTAGAATCAAATCCAGAAACTACTACATGATTATGTGTCTATTCTAGTGAAGGATAATTCAGAAAAAATCCAAAAACCTAAATAAGCTTTTATTTTTTAATTGGCCTCTGAAAATTCTAGAAGTAAAATCAGCAAGAGAAAAAAATTGCATTTTTTTTCTAGAAAATGAACAATATTTTTTCCCCCATGTGCTTACTTGCTAATTTCTCTTTTAAATTTTGTCCTCTTTCATAAAGTAGAACAGAACTAATTCCTGGGTGGTGGGACAAGCGGAGGACCAGGGGGCCCATGCCCCCCAGGTCTCCACTTGTCCACCACTCCCCCCAGCCCCTGCTCCTGCCTGTGCCCTTCTCCCTCCCTCACTGCTGGGGCCTTGATCTGCCCCTCCCTCCCATGGCAGTGAGTGAGGGAGTAGAGCAGGGGCAGGCCCTACACAGCTGGGGTAAGTGCAGGACAGCCATGAGCAGCTCATTTGGGGGGCACAGGGAGGGGGAGCACACATCCCGAGAGGGCATGGGGGGGTGGGGCAGGGCTAGCTGGGACCAGGGTGGCATGTAGCTTCGCTCTTCAGCCATGTGGTTCAGTTCTTGGTTTGGGCAGGAGTGGTGGCAGTGCTGGGAGCGGGGCTGCAGGGTGGGCTATAGGCACCCAAAAAATTGCTGTAGCTGCCTCAGCCCCTCCCAGTTCTACCACTGCCACCCAGCCCAACAGCCATGTGACTGAAGAGCTGAGCTGTGCGATGCCCCAGTCCTAGCCCACCCTGCCCTGCCCTGCCCTGCGTGCAGATCTGGGGGCACATGCCCCCCATGCACTCCTGGGCTGCGTGCCCCCCCTTCCCCATGCCCCCCCAGACAAGCTGCTTGTGGCTCCATCCTGCACCCACCCTGGCTGTGCAGGGCCTGCTCCAGCTCCACTGCTTGCATCACCACTGCACGTGTCCCTCCCCACCCCTGCTGCAGCTGCTGGAAGCCCACAGCCAGGTTGCCTTGCAGCCCTACCACTGCCCTGCATTTGTGGGGGCTAAGCCCCATTATCCCATTGTCCAAATTTGCAGATGACACACAACTATGGGGCAAAGTAAGCACACTGATGGGAAGAAACTGAATCAAGGTGGACCTGGACAGGTTACTGAAGTGGGCAGAGAACAATAGGATGCAGTTCACCAAGGACGAGTGCAAGGTGCTACACCTAGGAAGAGGGAATCACCAGCACACCTATAGGCTGAGGGTTGACCTTTTCAGCAGCACAGTGGCAGAAAGAGTTCTTGGAGTTGTTGCCGAATCCAAGATGAATGTGAGTTGTCAATGTGATGAAGTAATTAGTAGAGCTAACCACACTTTGTCATGCATTAGTAGGTGCATCACAAAGAGATCCAGAGAGGTGATTCTTCCCCTCTATGTGGCACTGGTTAGGCCACAGCTGGAGTACTGCATCCAATTCTGGGCATCGCAGTTCAAGAGGGATGTGGACTACCTTGAGAGGATCCAGAGGAGAACCACTCATATGGTTAGAGGCCTTCAGGAAAGGCCCTATGAGGAAAGGCTAAGGGACCTGGACCTTTTCAGCCTCAGCAAGAGAAGGCTGAGGGAGGATCTTGTGGCAGTATACAAATTCACCGGGGGGGCAGCAGGGAATAGGAGATGCTCTGTTTACCAGGGCATCTATTGGAATAACCAGGAACAATGGCCACAAGCTGATAGGGAGTAGATTAAGGTTGGACATCAGAAATAACTTTTTCATGGTTAGAGTTGCCAGAATCTGGAACAGGCTTCCAAGGGAGGTGGTGCTGTCCTCTATCTTTGCGGTCTTCAAGAAGAGACTGGACAAGCACTTTTTCCTGGCACGAGCAGGGGGTGGGACTCGATGATCAATTGAGGTCCCTTCTGACCCTAACATCTATGAATCTATAAATCCCCCCCCTTTCCATTGCCTATGCCCCTTAAACCCTTGCCACCAGGTGAATGGGGCCCCGGCTGGGCCGGGTAGCGGGGAGGGTTGGAGCCTGGGTGGCTCATCTAGGTGTGTGGGGGGGCTCTTGCTGGTGGCTGCAGCCCAGTGGAGGCCCTGGGGGCCCCTGCCCTCCCTTCTACCTGTGCTTGGGACAAGGCAGCTGCTGCTGTGGGCTGTCTACTGCACCTCAAGCACAGGTGGGAGGGCATGGGCCTCTGGGGCCAATACTGGGCTGTGCCCAGTGGTGGGAGCCCCACCATGTGCTCCTGGATGACCAGATCTTCCCAGAACACGCTGGGCTAAAGCCACCCCTACATGAGTCTCTGGTGCTGAGCTGAGCTGTGCCTACATATGGCCAGCTGCAGCAAGACTCAAGGTCCAGCAGCAGCTGGTCCTGCCATCTCTGCCCCTGCAGAGATGGGAAGGGAGCCGCCTGTGTCCCAGGAGGAGCCCCCTGGGCTCCAATCCTCCCACCACCCGGCTGGGCTGGGGCCTCATTTACTTTTCCCTACTCCTGGCTGGTCAGCCGCTCACTATGGGGGCCCTGATCTGGCTCCCACCCCTTTCCTCCCCCAGAGATTGATCTGCTGGGGCTGGGAGTGGTGAATGTGCACATGTACACATGCCCAACTCTCCCCCAGCCCAGGATTGACCCAAAGAGGCTCTGGGATTGATCTGCCAATTGGGATCCCCGTGTTGGTGACCACTGCTCTAGAAATAACAATATAAGAGTCTCTGAAAGTTATTTGATAAATCTACAGAATGGAGTTTCCAGAAAATTGGGGTTCCATTGGATGTGTTTATTACTGTTCTGATTAGAATGCTGCAGCATTTTAAAAGGTCACATGTACTAAGCCCTCGCATTTCCAAATGGCCACAGGAGCACTTTAACTAAGACTCGTCAAATGAGCTTTAGTTAAAGTGTCGCTGCCGTGCACTGCAGCGGGGGTGGGGTGGGGGGGGGCAGTCCGGAGCCTTAGAGGCCGTCAGGTGGGTACTTGTGATGCTTGGAGTGGAATTAATTAGGCGGATGCTTATCGGTTGCAAAGCAAGATTGTTTACTCACGCCGTCAATGTGGTGAAAGACAGAGGTCAGAGATACTTGGTTAGTTATAGCTTAGGGTTCATAGGTCGGTCTGCATAAGTGGTCAGATAGAAATGGTCGGGCAGAAAAATGGTCGGGCCGGCAATCGTTGATTTACATCTGAGATTGGGTCGAGACGGTGGGGGGCACTGGCAAGTGATCAAATTGCCAGTTACTCTGACACGTATGTTCAGAGGTCTCCAAGGTGCGTACGGAGGTCCCCCTTCTTCTTCTTCTTTGCAGAGTGTATGTGGGTTTTATTTGTATAATAGCCAATTGGTTTTCACCACGTCATAAATTTAATTAGAATCGCCAATTATCTAGTGGTTTTTACTAGGGTGTTTGTAGCAGGGATACTTCCCTGTCATTCTGACCAATTACAATGATTTATGTAAAGCAAAGAAGGCAAAAGTTTTATCTCTGTTAGTGGCGCAGCAATACATTTCTTTTTGACATGCGCAGCAAAAAGGCGGTTACTGGCAAAAACTTTTGTTAACCCTTAGTTAACCTAGTGCAAAATAAAACTGCTTTGAATGGTTTCGCTTGCTTGTGACATGGGCACTATTATAATTGGGTTGTGACATAAAGTACCCCCGTGGCCATGTTGAAATACAGCAGGGATTAATACATATGATGAGCTGTTTTAATTAGAGCACCTCTTCAGGAACTGCTTTAATTAAAATGCCCTTGATTCCCCCACCCATGAGCATGTGCATAGGCAGCCTTGGTGCCTGCTGTGCTTGTACCTCAAAATAAATTAATGGATAAATATGAAAATAAAAACAACCAGTTAAGAATATTTCAGAGATAATACATAGAAATAAATAGATATGCAATTACAGATGTAAACTGTTGCAGACTTGAAGGGTTAAACTGGTTTAAATCAGGTCTGTGTGTGACCGATGATTTTACAGTCTCTTGTAATTGTAACACTTGATTCTAAAATTGTAAAATCTACCCTCTTGTAAATTTTAAAAACTTTAGTGGGATTGGCTGTCTGTAACAGAGATCAAAAGCTGGCCTGCTATAAGTTGCATATGGGTTACACCTTGATTCAATTTAATTTGTATGAATCAGGAGCTACTACACTCAGAGCATGTCTACACAAGGTGTGTTAAGCACCTACAGGTACATGCCCTTAGTGTGCAAGAAAAATGGCTAATCCCAACTAAACTTGATACTTGCAAATGCAGGTATCAAATTTAGTCTCAGTTAGTTAATGTGCAGTATGCACATGCCCTGAATGCCCTGCCTCTAGGGGGCTGGTCTGGGCCCAGCCCCAGGTCTTCTGGTTGGGATTCTCTCTTGGGCTAGGGCAGGGGTGCTCTCTGGCAGCCACTAGCTGCAGGCTCTAAAAGCCTGCAGCTATTTTGTGCCTTGGGGCGCATACTGCACAGAAGCCTGGTGGGTCCTGTGCAAACTCCCAGGACAACTGCAGGCCTTGTGTGCTCCCCTGGGCAGAACGGAGGCTGCCTCTACCTGGCCTGTCCCCTCTCCAGGGCTGCTGCTTGCCACAGGTGAGAATTGCAAAGGACTGCAGCTTGCTCCACCTCCTGCCCAGCCCTGAGATTCCCCCCAGGACTACTGGGGGGCTGTCTTTGGCAGCGGAGCCAGCACCTGCTTCCTGCTGCTGCTCACCCCCAGCAATGTCTACTGTCTTTGCAGGTCTTGTGTGGCTCCTAGTCCCTGGCCATGCCCTTGCACTGGGTACTGCTAGCAGCTGTCCAGGGCCAGTATCATAGGGACAGCCATGCTGGGCCCAGAGAGCTGGCGTGGACATCACATCCTCCCCATCAAGCCTTGGCCCTGCCCACACGCTTACACCTGTGCCAACTGCCTGGGCCCCCAACTGGACCTGGGAGGAGGTGGATGACCTGGAGGTGCTCTGGGGCAGTGCCAAGATGCTGAGGCAGTTCAAGCAGGGTGGGTACTCAAACACCCACATTTATGAGCCCCTGTTAGATGGCATATAGGAGCAAGGGTACTCCTGGTTGGCACGGCAGTATTGCATTAAGGTCAAGGCCTTGCAGGCACAATGGATAGCTGTGACCAACTACAAATGTCAGTACGGTCATACCCATAAAACCATGGCCTTTATGCAGTAGCTGACCCAGATTTTGGATCCCGGGGACCAAGGCCACATTCCTGCAAGTGTCACCAGCATGTCACCAGAGACCCCAGGCCTTCAGCGCCCCACCCTCCCCTCCTCCCCAACTGCTGCATCCACTGGTGACTCGGGGAGCCTTGGCCAGCAGCTGCTTCATCCTCAGTGCAGCCCCAGACCCCACCACAAAGAGGAGGCGGCAATGTCACCACCAGCCAACAGCAGCACCAGCTCCACCCTGAGGCTGATTGTCCTTGCCCATGGGGAGGGCCACACTGAGCTGCCAGCCTCACCAACCTCAGATGTGTGATAAGTCCTGCACTGTCTTCCAGTCTCTGCCTCTGCCTCCATCTTGGCCACTGCCCGTGGCCCCTGCCCCCATTCCCTGCCAGGCCCACCCAGACTCCCCTGGCCCTGGGTTCCCCCTCCTACAGCACACAAACAGGCAGGACACAGTTCAGAACAGCTGGTGTGAACAGGATGATTACCCACATCCTCCATCTTGCAATGTAGACAGGACTGAAAATCCAAGGCTGTAGTTGGTTCACGAATCCTGGTAAAACACCATTGCCTCCTTCCTTTGTACAGCTTATAAGGTCTAGCTATATTTTACTGACATACAAGGACAGCTGAGTTGACACTACATCTTCCAGCACTGTAGCTGTTAAAGTACAGATTCAATTATTCAGCCTTACTAAGCTCATCTAATTTCAATAGTATCTTGCCCTTTTTTTATCTTGTACATCTTTGACTAGGTTGGCTGTTACTGCCTGGATAAATGAAGAATGGGAACAGACCTTGGGAGATCAGGGGAACAGAAATATGACTGAAAAAAGGAGGAAACAACTTGTGGTGTATGTCCTTTGCTGGGGGAAGGCAATTAATACTAAAAGCATTAACCTTGTCATAAACTGCAGCCACTTATACCAAAACTTAGCTCAGTAAATCTGGACAAAATGTTTGTAATAGGATATAGATTTTTTCAACTCAGGAATACTGGACTCAATGAATACAGATGAAGCTGTTAGTAATTAGAAGTCAGATATCTAGGGATTTCTTTGACAATCTGTTTGAAATGCTTTGGTATTTAACATCTAGTAATCATCCTACAAAACCCACCCTCCCTGGCACTAATTAGTACCTCTGCTAGTTTGATTCAGTGGAAAATGGACACATCTGCCAACCATTAAGGTGAGGACTTGAGGCACATTGGATGGGTGGTTTGGAGAAATCTTGCCCTGCTGCTGCTGCTTTTGTATGTGGCCTGAGGATGCACAGAAAGATACAGGAAATTCTTCCTGTAATGGGAACCTTGCACTATAAGCTTTCTTGGGTAAAGACTGTCTTTTTGCTATTTGTTTGTATTAACTTTAATTTGTAATTGGAGCCCCTTGGTGCGTCTGCAGTACAAATAATATTTTAGAACCTTTCACGAGCACATATGTTAAACTGTTGAGACTTAAATGTCTAAATTCATGCATGTAAATACAAATTAAGGCATCTAAGTGGACTGATTTTTTTCAAAGTTGTCCAGCAGCCACAGTTTCCATTCATTTAAAGCAGTGGTGCTCATTCAAGCTTTTGGCCTCACTAACGAAATGAGTGGGGTGGAGATGGTCCAATGGTCAGATTGTGCCCAGTGTTTCAGGATCTGAACCTGGGCCTGGCACTACCTCCTCCCTGGTCTGAGCACTGGGAATGGGCCCTGGGGCCCAAGACTATTCTCTCCCACCCTCTGAGTACTGTGGTTGGGTTCTGGGGGCCCAGTGCCCCTTCCTCCCACCCTCACATGCCTAGGTTGGTTCCTGGATCCCTAATGCTGCCCGCTCCCACCAAAATTGGCTTCCAGGAGCCTGGCACTGCCCCCTCCCAAACCCCCACATGCTGGGATTTGGACCTAGGGCCTGATGCCACTCCTGCCAAGACCAATGCACTAGGATCACGTGTAGATCTATGGACACAGGACCCGGAACTCCCTATGGATCCAGAGATTTAGCTGTTGGGGAACAGTGACAGTGTTTTACCATCACCCAATTTCTGGGCCCGTGGGGAGCTTTGCTGGCCAAATGGCACAGTGCTGCAGGTTGGATCTGACCTGTGGGCTTGGGGTTGAGCACCTTTGATTTATAGGCCTGCTTCAGATACTCAGCACCTCTTAAAATCAACAATTACTCATTATATACATTTTTGGGATATCAGAATCTGATTCCATGCATGTAATTCTATGCTAATATTGACCATTTTGTTAGTATATTATAATGTCTAGACACGCATATTATGACTTTAGATTATGCCACTTTTTTTTAGAAATGTGCCAGGACTTCAGCTAGGATCAATAATTGCAATTTAATAAGCATTACATGCAGGCACTGTTGCAATATGTGCCAAGGTTCTTATTTATGTGAGTGTAAGGAAATACTACTTAGTAACTTAACAGAGTATCAGAGGTCTCTTTCTTTAATTATCTGTTGCTATTTCAAGACTGTCAAGATGTTTCAGCGCTTGGACAAAAAATATATGCTATGTTGCACTGTGCATTGAAGCACATAGGATATGTAGCAATTAGATATGGGTCTGAGTTGCAGTTTGCAGTTTAAACTTTCTTTACGTCCAGGAATTTTCATCCAGTGATTTGGTTTAAAAGTCTGGCAGAGATTAATGCAACTGGCAAAATTTGACTCTCGACTGGATATTTTCTTAGGGTTAGGGGAAGTAGGATAGAACCAGGATTCTTGGTTGTTATACTCCGCTAAAAACCAATACTGCCAGCACTGTCATTTCAGTGCATGTTTATGAAGTTAAAAAAATATTCCAAAAAGAAACTATTGCACATGTATTAATTTTAAGGCATTATGACTTGAATATTTCAGAATTGTTTTGGGGCCAAAATGTTGGACCAAATACACAGTACAGTTTGAGGTAGAAAAAGTCAGACACATCTTTTCCTTTCTGATTTTTGGGAACAATTTAGAACAACCTCAGAGTTATTGAACATGTTTTGGGAGGTTTGAAGATGAAAATGTCTTAATTTATAATAAGTGTCTTTAAATTTAATCTCTGCCTCAGATTTAACACTTGCCATAGAAAGTTTTGGTTCAATCTATTTTGTTATTGACAGATATTGCACTTGTAAAATACACTGGTTTTGTCTGTGGAGCAGAGAGCCTGGGGGTCTCTGTTTCTTAAAGGGAGAAATAACCCAGTGAGGGAGCCCTGCAGGCCACACACGGCACAGCAGCTGCTGATTGCCATAGCGACAGGATAATGAGGTCGATTAACAGGCAGCCCAGGGAGTCTGCTGACCGGAAGGGGACAGGGCCCTGGGAGGATGTAAGCCTAAGGCTCTGGTTAGCAAGCTGGTCTCTCCCTGGCAGCCACAGGGTAAAGAGCTCCCAGCAGGGGCTGCAGCACTGCGTGTGGATCCCTGATGCGGCTCAGGGAGCTCACTAGGATACAGCCCAGGCTGGGAGGCTAGCCTAGCTGAACAGTAAGGGACAGTTTTCCCTCTTAAAGGGATAGAGGGCTGCTTCTCCTTTTGGGACTTATGTTATAGCCTGGGGGCTTATTGTTTATGCTGAAGTTATACCAGTGGTTTGGGTTGGGACTGTAGGGGCAGTACACAGAGATCCCATTAGTGCCTGTGGGGCACCCAATCACCCTGAGCCTTGCCTGGGCAGGTTCAAGGTCCAAGTGAGTGTAGAGCCTGGAGAGGGCAGTGAGAGTCCACAGAGCTACACAGGGTCCAGGAGCCTGGCACCTAATAGGGGTGCAGTCACACGGGGGCCAGGGACCCAATGCCTGAGAGGGCTAGGGCAGAGCTGGTGCCTCAAAGCAAGGTCCGCTACAGCGGGCCTGGGTTGGAAGGCCGAGCTAAAGGAAAAGGGCAATGGCCAAGGAGGCCAAAGCCCCAATAGGTGAACAATAGCACGGTAACACCTATGAGGCTTGAGGCATGGTGTAGGGCAGGAATGGAGCCATGCAATGAGCCCTTAAGCCCTGACAGTGGCATGATCTAGAGAGGCCCAGTGAGGGGCTTGAGAATAGTGAAGCCTGGCAAGAGGTTTAGGAAGAGTATAGTGGGACCAAAAGGGTCCAGCAGCCCAGCGAGGGGCCTGGGAATAGCATAATAGAGACCAATAGGGTGCCGAGGAACCTCATCGGGGATCCAGTTGAACTGGGGCCATGCTAAGGCCTGTGGGCAGCCTCCCTTTAATTTTATTATTCCATCAAGGCATGTCAGACAAGACAGAAGGAAAGGCACCTTGTGGGTAGAGTGGGACACAGTCATGGAGCTACCAGGGGGTTTCAGAATCCCTGCACATGCTCTTAGGAACCTTTTTCTGTGGCCCACCACCAGCACAGCTGTCCCAGCCCTGCTGAGCTTTGTCCCTGGGCTCCAGTCTGCTGCAGTCTCCTCAGGAGCTTCTGTCACTCATCACATCCAGCACCAGGCTGCCCTCCGCACCTGAAGCCTGCCTAATATGGTGCCTAGGCTCCATCCCTTGCAGCTAATATGCAAAACAGAATCCTCTGAAAGGTGCCATGCTATTCTTTTGCCTCCCCCTCCTTAGTAATAGCAGAGTGGCCTTGTTACAGGCAGTACAGATTTTTTGCAGAATACATTTATATTGTGGATTCTTTCTTTCCATTCACATGCTGAGAAAGGCAGATGATCTCCTGCAGACATAACAGAAATTACAATTAAATTGAAATCTAACAATGCAAATGTAAGTGGTAAAAAATCAAAATTGTTTATTTAAATGCAGGAAAAAAAAGAAACTGGCGTTTAATAGAAGTAGCTAAACTAGAAGCCCTTTCCAGGAAACATGCATCTTGCAGAAGCAAGAACATTCCAACATAAGGTGCTGATTCTGTCTTTAAAAAACACTCCCTGGAGATGATGGGGGTTCTGTCCTGTGCAGTGATAGAAGGGAATAGAGGTGGATATTTGCAACCCACAAGGAGCAACAAATTATATAGAGCCACTATCTTGCACCTCAAAGAGGTGGACAGAAAGTGCTAGGAGGTGGCAAGGGGTAGATGGAACCCTAGCTCCTCACCTTGACTATTGCTACACCAGCATGGCAAGGAGTGTGTGCTGTATAGGATGTATGGTTTCCCATCTATTTGCATATATCATCTGCTGAAACTGTTAACCCTTTGAAGCAGGGATTGGACCTCTTATGATTTTGTCAAAAAACTGGCATGCTTTTTGAGAGTACTAAAAATAAGGATGATATGGCACCGTCTTGAAGCTTATTAGTCATTTACAGCTATACAAAATGAATGATAATGCTACTACCCCCATCTCTGTCCTCTGCCCACAGACCATTTTCTTCATGCCTTGGGCTGAATGCAGCACTGCCTTGACTTTTGAGAGGAGATAAACTATGCAAATTAGAAGAATGAGTATTGTTTTCCTTAGAGAGCACCTCCCAAAGAGAAAAAAGATGATAAAAGTTGCTAAATCAAGAAATTATTAAGAGTCATAATTAAATTGTAGTCCATATAACCAGACCTGGCCTTAGCAAAAATGGTGCCCTGGCTGAACTTGTAGTTTAGCATCCTCCTGTTTCAGAAATAAAGCCATAATCTCAAAAGGTTTTTATTCACTAAAAAAAATACAAAAGAGGAAATGATATAAAATTCAATTCAAGTTTATTCAAATAATAAACAATATAGATCATAAAATAACATCATAGCTCAGTGACAAATAAACTAAACATTAAATTAAACATTTAACTAATAAATAACAATAATAACAAATAAAAAAAAACTTCACCAAGATTCCAAGACTCAGAAGATGACTCAGTGTCCCTTTTCCACCCCAAACTCTGATATCTGAACAGGTCTATATTTTGAGCCACAGCATTCTTCATAGGATGGCCAGAAAGATAGCCTGTCATCTCCCATGGTCTATTGCAAATATATTTTTATGAGCTTTCAACTTCGAAAATCTCCATTCACTGGTCATCACTGATATAGTTATTGTTAACATCCTGAGTGCTATCCATGTGTTTGGGAAATAAATTATACAACTTCTTGAGGTGCACTAGAGCCCATTGGAAGTAGACTTTGGAGATAGCCAGGTTCTTTACAATTTTTCACATCTGTAACTGAATTGACGCTTTTTCCAATGAACATGTAGGGCTGGTTTAAACATTCGATAAACAAGATTTTCAGCTCTTTCCTTAGCTGTTGTCAGACTTCCCTATAGATTACAATATAGTCAAAACAGGCATTTATCAAGTTTGTGGCTGCAACAATGCCATAGTTTTTCTTGCTTTTCATGCTTTTGCTTACCACATTGACTTGAAAAAGGATATTGCACCACACCACAATGGAGACAAGAAACTAAACTTAAATTTGGTGAGGTGACATGCCAGGATGAGTGCTTCATGGTGGATACCAGCATCTACTTGCTCAATTTTAGGCAGTGCAATGAGGCCTTTGCGGATTTCAGCTGTTTGGTATCTTAACAGTCTGAGACTCTCTGTCACTTTAAGGGAGAAAGACCGTAGGGAGAGGCCTGCAGGGGGTGGCTATCACTATCATGAGGCTGGACACCCTCAGAAGTTTCTACTATGTCACCAACCAGTTCAGCATGGGCAAGTCCATGGCTGGGGAGGCTTTCTGAGAGGTGGTTACCAGCTTCTGCTTCATGGGCTTCCTTAACTTCATGGAGGCCATGGATGGTATCCCCATGCCCATCCTCTCCTTGCCCCAAAGTGCCTGGGCATTCATCAACCTCAAGGGCTTCTTCTCCATCATCCTGCAGGGCATCATTGATTATTAGGGCCATTTCACCCACATCTTTGCTGGCTGGGTGGGCAGCACCCACAATGCCCATGTCTTCCACAACTCCTGACTCCCTGAGATGATGGAGAGCAGGTGCTATAATCCAGAAGCTTCATCATCATCCCTCTCATCATCAGGGACCCAGCTTACCCCTCATGCCCAGGCCCATGAAGTCCTAATTGGGGTAGCTGGATCACCAAAAGAAGCACTACTACTGCCTGAGCAGTTGCTGCATGACTGTGTAGTACATCTTCGGTCGCCTCAAAGCATTCTGGTGGACTCTCAGCATGTGCCTTGAGGTGGACAAGGAAAACCTACCATGACTTATCATCACTATATGCATCCATTACAACATCTAAGAGACTAGCGGGGAGGTCTGTCATGAAATGTAGACAGAGAACTCAGGGTATGCAGACTAGACATGGTACGCCAAGCATGCCTGACACAGGGAGGTTGAGGAGGCAGAGCTGCCCAGGGATGTTGGGGGCACTGGCCCTGCACACTGGCAGGCATAGGCAGAGGAAGAAAAATTATTTCGGGGGGGGGGGGCCTGAGCGTGCACGTGCATGTTCACACCTCCTCCAGGTAAGTTTGTAGGGGAAGGGGTACGAAGGCCTAGGGGGGTGCAGATCAAGGCCCCTGCAATGAGGCCACAGCCGGGCTGGGTGGTGAGACAATAGGAGCCTGCGTGGCTCATCCCAGGGTGCAGAGGGCTCTCACCACTGTGTGTGCCCCAGTGGAGGCCCATGGGGCATGTGCTTCCCCCATCTGTGTGTGGGGTAGAGGCAGCTGCTGTTGCATGCTGCACTTTGCTCCCTGCTGCCACTTTGCTCTCTGCTGCTGCTGCTTCCAGAGCTGCGCGATGCCATGTGTGTCCCACTACTGGGTGGGCAGGTGGCATGGTGCAGCCCAGTGGCGGCAGGCACATGGCGTCGTGCAGTTCCTGGGGCAGCTCCAGTGGGGCTCAGAGCCTAGTGTGGAGCTGAAGCTGCCTCCACCCTGTGCACAGATCAGGGGGCATGTGCCCCCTGGCCTCTTCTGGGGTGCACACAGTAGCAGGAGCCCCTGTGCACCCCTGGACAAGCTGCCCAGGCTCCAATTGTCCCATCACCTCGTCAAAGCCAGGTCCCCATTCACCTCAACCACTGCCCCACTCCCTCCCTCACTATGGGGGACTCAATCTGCACCTGCCAGCCCCTTCCCCTTCACAGAATAGATTGATACTTGTCTGCCATGCTGGGCAGCCAGTGATCCCCACTGGCTGTGATCCTGGCTGGGTGTGCACCCCTCCCCACCCCTGCTGTAGCCACTCAGAGCCTGAGGTCGGGCTGCCCTACTTGCTGCCCCACATTTGGGGGGCTGAGCCCTGTTAGCCCCAGCCTTCCGCTACCTATGCTGGCAAGGAACCAAGGTGTCTGAAGTCCTGGACAGGTGGGGACTGGGAGCACTCCCTGGATGAATAAGGCTGGAGACCTTTGAGTTCCTGAGAGCCTGTGCCTTATCATGAGGTGATGGATCTCCTGCCCCAGGCTCCTCTGGCCCTGTGTCCTGGCTGATGCCACTTATAAGCCTGGCTGCCTGGACACCATCCCTCACTCACCCTCTACTTCCCCAGGGGGCACACAGGATGCTGGGTAATACAGTGCAAGGAAGAGACATGCCTCAGTTTACAACATTGCAGTTTTCTTGTTTTTAATAAAGAACTTTTCTTGTTTTTAATAAAGAAAACCTGTTGAACACTGCCTGTGTCAGAACTTGATCCTTCCCCACTGAGGCAAACCAGCAAACTTTTGGAGAGGGACAGGGGCAGGGGACATGTACTCTACAGCTGTGTAGCCTCCTGTCCTTGAGCCAGCATTGCATCCTCCATGCACTGTCATCCCTTGCAGAGGTGGTGTTTCTGCAGTTTGAAAGGGGAAAGACAGAGCCCTGTGTGAAGTAACAACTTTTGCTGATAAAATGAAGTATAAGGGCAGGCATTTTTGGACCCTCTCAGCACTTGCCTGGGCACTCATGCGGAGACAGCAAGGTAGCTATGGTAAGTCCTGTCTTGGCTCTGCCCTCTCCCCGCCGCCTCCGTACCCCTGATGTTGGGAACTGCACCACTGTTCTTCACCTGGCCCAGCAAAGACTGGTTTCCCAGCTGGCTGCAGGTGGGCAGTAGGCCCTGCAGCTGTGCTGGGACAAGTTGCTGGGCCTTGCGGCTGGTACTTGCTCTGCTCTCTCAGATGGTCTGAGGGCCTGGGGTCTTACCAGGACTCGGACCATCCCCAGAGCAGGCAGGGACTCTGGGGAATGCCAGCAGAGCTCTTACACTGTCTCTTTCCCCTAATCCTTACCTTACAGGAGAGCTGTTTCAGTGCTCTGTCTGTTCAGGAGTGGTACTTTGCTCCCAACATTTTCCTGGTGAAAGTTGGCCGGGCCTGGAGGGATGAGCTTTATCACTATTCCCAGGGGAATTCTAGGGAAAGCTGCAGGCCAGGGTCCCCCAGGAGGTGTTCGACAGCTGGAGGGGGACATCTACTTTGAATGCATGCAGGGGAAGCTTGGGTTGCTGTTCAACATAAGAGTTCAGCTCATGTGCTACCTGTGACTCTGCTATGATGAGCAGACACCTGCAGATTAGTTCACAATCACCACAACTATTGATGTGATGCTGAACCTGAGACCTGATTCAGAGAGAGATTCTGCATGCACTGGCTGCCTAAGAAGAGTTCTGCTGTGCAGTGCCCTTCTGCTGTGAATACAATGGGAGGGGGTCGGTGTTGCTTTGCTCTCAGGGGCTAGGGTAGGGCAGTAGGATGTTGTCTGGGACTGGCTGTGATTGTGGGAGTAAGGGGGTTGCTTGAGGGACAGTGACTGCTTGCATCATAAGACTTTGAGATGCTGCATACCCATGGACAGATGGCAGGGGTGGGGAGGGGGGGGAAAGGGGGCTGGCATGTTGCTGTTGTGCCACCTGCAAATCTCTCCAGATGCATGACTCGGGAGTCACCCTGGCAGTGGGACTGCCTTGGCTGAGATAATGATTCCCACGTGGGACTCCTGCCATCACATCTGTGCCTTTTTTGGACTGGGAGGGAGGGAGAGGGGTTGTTTGGCGAGGAGCCATTTTTCTCATTCCTGCTGTACTGGTTCTCATAGATAGCTGTGTGTTATCTCCTATCCTGACCTCAATATCCTCTGCCACCCAGCCCCATGACACTGCCAACTGGGTGGGGTACAGAATGCCAGCACTTGTACCTGTTTTTTGCACTTTGCCTGCAGAGCTCAATAAACTCTTTTAGTGCATTTGTGTCAGTGCAAAGGGGATCAAAGGTGTTTCAGTGCCAATGTGCCAGGTGGCTGGGAGGAGGCTCTGCTTTTCCCAGGTTCTGAGTATGATCCTGAGAGAGAGGGTAGGCAGGTGTGAATGAGGCAGATTTATGTTCCCACAGAATGGGAGAAGGGCTTCTAGCTGCCCAAGGCTGGGGGTAAAGGGCTTCGTGTCTCAGCTGCACTCTAGGTAAGGAAGAAGGGAGGTGGAGGGGTGAGTGGTCTGCCCAGAATGAAAGACAGAAAACTTTTGAGAAATTAGCAGGCTCGGGGTCCTGTGATTTGGGCAGTCAAGGCAGGGTGATTTACTGCCCCCCTCAAACTCCTTCTGTACATTGGACCTCCCTTCCCTCCCCCCTCCCCACACACACACCTTCTGGGTTTCTCAGCCACAATGAACTGGGAGAGGACTGTGACTATGGGAACTGAAGAGTGCCTCCCTCTGGCCTCTGAGATGTGTACATGTGCCAGGGTCAGGGTTCAAGGGGCTGCCCAAACATCAGGGCATAGGAATCCCTGGCTGGGAGTGTGAGTGGATTGGGGTTCATGAGGCTGTGCCTGAGCTTGGGGACATAAGAGTCTGTGGCTGGGTGTGTGGGTGCTATGGTCAGGGTCTGTGGGGCTATGTCTGAGAACAGGGATATTCCAGGTCTCAGTATTGGGGTCTGTGTGTATGTTGTGGGATGTTTGTGATGGGCATTGAGAGTGCACTCAAGTGCCCCGGTTCTGGGGCTAGTGCAGGGGACACAGATGCCTCATGTCCTCCTGCTGCCTGCTAGCTGCTGACAGATGGTTGAAGGCAGGATGTGAGGTTGGGGAGAAGGGCTGTACTTTCTCAGTTCTGGGACAACCTAGGGACAGGGCCTGCTGGGCACTTCACTGGAGCAGCCAAGCACAGGCGGTGTTAGTGTGCTTCTCTGCGAGAAAGGGGTAGGGGGAGCCTCAAAGCAGGCTGGGATGCCAGAGGACAAAAATTTAATGTGAATCAATAGGGAGACAGTACAGAATTTAGATACGTCAGTCTAACCTACATTGATCTCAACTGAGTGTACCTTGCACCAGGTCTGAGATTGCTTGCACCATTTTTAGACCAGTCAATGTGTGCTGAACTTCTGTATGGATATGGGTTTAGACTGATCTATGTTCACTTAGACCAGTCTAAATGTAATGTCTGTACGTGCATTAAGAGAATAGTGGGGGGAAAGCAAGCTTAAAAGGCTGGTTGTATATTTCTCTGGTGTAAGTGAATTTATTGTCAGGTCTACACTAGTTGCTTTCCTACCTCAGCCTAGGTAGCCTGGAGATGGCAGGCTTAGATGGCATACTTTTTATTTTTGTGATGATCAGATCAGGCACCAGCCAACCCAGACTACAGAATTTAGCACATTCTCTTCACTAATTGCAGCTTTAAAGGCTTTTCTTCCTTCAGTGCTGGGTAGCATTGTATTTTGCAGATATCTAAACTCACCTACTAGAATGCACTTAGGCTCAGCCAATCTTGAGTGGTAACAGCAACTGAAGACAGGACTGATTGGTCACTAGATTTCTCTTTTCCAGACTTCAATCTCTTTTTCAGTGTACACATCTGAAGTAACTTATTTGCTTTTAGTGGAAGTTTTCCAGTGTTATATGGTTATAACTACAATCAAAGGCTGATGCTGTTCAATTTTTGGTATTTACTCAAGCTTCTCTATTTGATTCATGGCTATTGGATTCTTCTTGGATTTTATTTTCGCTATTTGTTGATGCTGACTGCTATCAGATAATCTTCAAAGTAGTAAAAACAGTTTAGGACATCACTGCTTTTGAGCATCTGATTTGTATGCTGTATCTGATACAAATATGAACAGCTTACAACTTCCATTTAAAGCAAAAAGGGCTTCTTGCTGCACAAAATATGGCTTATGACCTACAGGTGAATCTTCAAAACATGCATTGCCTAAGATGGAAAAAAATGTTCACAGTGTGTGGTGTTCTTTCCCTGTACCCTTGTTAACTTAGTTATTTACCCTGTAACAAATGTTTAATCCAAGGGAATTTTAGCACTGAGTTATGGCTTCATTTGATCTAGAAAGGGAGAGATGTATGCAGATACAGATGGCTACTCATCTGCCCTTCATAATTAAGCTGTATGTTCACACTCCAATAAGCCTAGAAATATACCACAAAAACACACTGATTTAAATATAGCCAATCATCTGAATAAAGAATAGCTAGCATCTGGCCATTATCACATCCCCCCCAAAATGGACAGATAATATTCGTTATCATCAAAGGTGGTAGCTTCTTGTCTAAAATGTGTTCCAAGAATCCTAATCTGTATACTATACTTTTGTACATACCATATACTCCCAAGTAAACCACACTCCTTGTTTTTTGAAGGGAGAATATAGAAAAAAAGATTTTTCCAGAGCCTTGCCCAACTGTGTGACACGGTAAGTCTTCCTGGAAATATAGGCTGCATCCACACGAGCGTGGATGTTTCTTTCCCTGGGGACAAGAAGCAGTACCACACCTTGTGCCACTGTTAGTTGTCCCTGGGGAATGCCTGTGCCATGAACCCTGTGGTGTGTGGCAGGTTACCCTGGGTGGGGTAAGGGAGCCTGGGGCCAGCCAAAGGGGCCAGCAGCCTTACCTGAGGTCCTGGGGGCCTCTTGGGGCTGCTGCAGTAGCAATCCTGCTGCTTGGATCATGGTCAGCAGCTGAAGCATGGCTCTGGCTGGCCAGGCTCTGGTTTTGGGTGGCGTGCATTGCCCTCATGTGCACCACTCTGCCTATTTTGGGCACAGGTTTTTTTGACCTCGGGATCTCTCAAGGTCAAACTGTCCCACGCTGCTACCTTGCAGCACAGACAACAGTTGAATGTGCAGTATATGGGGCCACAGACACGTCTGCAGCACCACATACCACACAGCCACGCTCGTCTGGACACAGCCATAGTGTCCAGGAAGTATGGCATCCCAGAAGACAGTCTGGGCGAGGCAGCAGAAACTTCCTGGTATGGCAAGATGGCAACAAGGCTAGGCCCCAGATCCTTGCGAGGGCAGTTGTGTGACTGTTACTTCATTCTTTATATCAGTTCTTGTAAATAATAAAGTGTTGTTTCCACACCACAAGCCTCATCAAGATACTACAGAGTGTGTGCAGCGGTTCACTTGTCCCGAGCCAGCTTAATTGCTGTTTTACACACAAGCTATAGTGCTCATCATCCAGTAGCTACTATGACGGTGAGAGGTTAAGACAGGGCTCAGCCCTTCCTGCTTGCTGGGGCTAAAGAGAAGTAGCGGCCATCTTGGGGCCCATTGGAAAACAGTATCTGCATGCATTTATTTCTCCACACTTTTCTTCCAATGAAGAAAAATCACCTTCCCTTCTGAAAACATTCCCCCAACACTTTTGAAAGGCTGATTCTGGGGGGAGAAAGGTACATGTGATATCCAAGTAAATACGGTAAATTCAACATGGAATTCCTTGTGTAGAAATGTGATTGTCATGCAAACAATTAAATATTTAGAAATGTCCTACTTGTAGAGTGCATATTGATTTAGCTTGTAAGTGGGAAATACATTTGTTAGAATCTCTTGCCAATCATCTGTAAAAAGTAGAGAGATCATCCACCACTTCCACGGAGCAGAAAGTGAGGAAGGAGAATTAACCCTAACTAAAACTAAACAAATACAAGGGAAAGCCAAGCCTGAAAAGAGAACACATTTTCATGTATTTATCTTAATTGTGTCACAGTTAGCCACAGAAGACTCTTCAGGTATAAACAAAGCACTTAATACACTGGGGCCTTCTTTGTCTACTGACTAATCTTACTTTTTGTTTTATTGTTTGTTTTTTTTAAAAGCAATTAGTATAATTTGTCAGCCCATTTCATTTTTTATTTCTGCAAATACAGTAAATGCTGTGGTTCTGCCTTATCCATCAGATTCTCTATATCACAAGACCAGGGTTGGTAATCCATTGTGGATTGCTCCTTCAGGTACAAGCTACAGTGCCCAGCCAATAGGTACTGCAGCTGTGAGAAGGTTAACACCAGTAACACAGGTGTAATCCATTGTGGCATAAAGAAATGAATGTGCTTTTGTTGGAATACATCATCCCTGTTGTCAGAAATGTGGATACGTTTCTTTGTGTGATATTGCACTTCAATCTGAAACCTTGTTTATCAGAACTGGACAGAAAAGCCATTCTAAACCCTGGAAAACAAGCAGTGCTCATGAAAAAACATTATAAAACATCTCTTGGTTTTGAAAGGGGGAGCCCATGAATCTTGCTGGGGAAATGTAAATTAAATGCACAGTATTAAAAGTAGTTTGTAGCAGTTTTTGAGAGGTCATACTCATAGACAGTATTAATGTGAAGTGCTATACCTAAGACTGTACTCTCGTAGCTCTTTACCTTTGTATGGACATGGGATATCAGCCAGCTATGGGATACTGGCATTTCTTCTCCAGGATGAATAGTTCTTTACAGGGATGGAGGGAGGGAGGGAGTTAGCCAAGGTGGGGCAGGGGCTGAGAGCCTGGAAATTCCTTGGACTGTTCCGCTAAGTGGTACTAGCTGCTATTGAGAAAATTCTGCCAAGGAGGAAGAGAGAGCGAGCTCTGGAGTAGCTTTCACAAATATATAAAAATGGATTGCCTCTTAGCAGCCTCAATAGCGGCCTCATTTCCAACAGTCTCAGACAACATTAAAACCCCTTGGAATTATTCAGCAGTCAAGACTGAGGATCTGGCTCTGTAAGCTTACTGGATGAATTGTACAGGAGGGTCTTGATTGAAATCAGGTAGAGGGCTGTAGTTAAAGAGGCATGTTCTTACTTAAATGAGCATTTTCTCAAGAAGATCAATGTGAGTTGGAGAAGGTGATTTTTAAATTGCCTTTTCTAATTTTGTCAGAGAAAATACAGGCTCAGGAATGTGAAAATCATTCTACAACTTAATAGCTTTGCTGTCTTGCACATATTTAAGTGGATACAGAATATTTTCCTCAGGGAAAAGATTTCTTGGAACTCTTTTTTTTCCTCAGAATAAAAAATGGAATCACGCACTTGCTTTTATCAGGTTAAGCGTCCAAAATATGTTTGATTATTTGAGTATTTCTGGTCATGTATCAGTTTGCCCTTTTCTTCTGTTTGTTTTTCACATTCTTCTCATTTAAATTAAACTCAATATGTGGAAGAATTTATTAGACTAAATACAATAATGGCATGAATGATGAAAGTCCTAGATATGCTTGTAGCACGTTGATCAAAATATAGGTGCTTAATGGTAAAGTAATGTAAGTAATTTGGCATTCAAAGGTTATGTAAAATGACTGAAACCATTTTGATGTTCTGCAGGAACCAAATGTATTTCTGGTCTAAGCATTTAATCTGATAGGTGTCTGCTTAAACCCAAAATGGATTTTAGCACCTGAAGTGATAGAGATGGCACAGGCCTAAGTTAAATAAGGAGTCCAGTTTTATTTTACTGTCTCTTGCTAGTTTTTTCCTGCTATATCCAACTTGTAATATAGCCATTCTTAGTGTCTGAATGGTAAACGAATGTAAGTTACATGACATTTGCCACTAATTCTTTTCTGTTTCAGATCAATGTACACACAGTATAACATTTTACATTTCCACTCACTACATTTATGACTTTGGTCCACAGACATCTCTCAGTGCTGCACCTTTTTTCTGTATTTTTCATTTGGCTAACTTTAGTCAATGCATGTACTCATGGAAAGGGAGTAGACAAATGGATATTGATCATTAAAACAAAGGTTCCTAAATGTCAATACAGATACATCCACTGGAATCAAATCAATAGGTCTGAAATTATATTCTGGACAAGCTAACCCCTCATCTGACCAACAAATATTGCTCCTTTTCTGGGTGAAATTCAATATCGGGGCAACGTCTATGCAATGTCTATGCAAACCATTTAAAAGGGCTGCACAGGGTATCAGTCCACTGAGCAGTACAAGCTTGATGGCATACTTCCTGCATGCCAAATACACTGCCCTGGAGGATTCTAATACAAATGAATTGAGACAGGAAACATATATATGGATATGATCACCCTGGCTGCCACCACTATTCAAGTCTATAGTCTATAATGGGGGTTTGTCAAACTTTTGCCACTGCATGTCATCCCCCCTGGCAATAAACAGATGTGGCGAAGGAACTAGGCAGAAAAAGGCAAGTACTGGGACCTTGCCGGGGGGTGATCTCTTCTGTTGCAACAGAGAAAATAAATTAAATGCAAGAGGCAATAGGATCATAGAGAAGCCTCCTCCTCTGATGTGACTAGATTGTGCTGCCATGGGCTGGATAGAGTCTCTTCAAGGGCAGGATCTAGCCTGCAGGCTGTAGGTTGCTGATCTGGGTCTATAATGATAGCAGTAATGAAGGACATGGGTGGTAAAAGTAGCTTCATGTCCAGTCCAGTGCAACCAGAGTTGATTTTACTTCCTTAACTGAGATTCCAAGTGGATGGAATGAATTTTGCCCTGTTAGCATATCAATTTAATCAAGTCTTCCAAAAGAGGTATATGTGTTTAACATACTGCATAAAAATATTAAAAAGTATATATTGTCTCCTGTGCTATCAAATCCCAATATATATTTCCACTCCAACTTCTCCCAGGATATAACGACAATGATGAATATCATGTATTTAGCAATATATTGTTCTAAAGGTTAAGGCAATTTGCAATGTGATTTGAGATATCTTCATTCTCCCTTTGCCACTAATAGAGACACCACCAGGTCAACACAGTTCCCACCTGTGTGGCTCATCAGAGTTCATGAAAGCTGTACAGACAAGTATCTTGTAGAGTAAATCAAGGATGATCATTTCTTATGATTAGAGAAGGAGTAATCCAGTGATTGGAAAGCATAAAGAAACCATTGCGTCTAGATGCAATGTAAGTAAAACATTATCAAAAGTTTCTTCTATAGACAACAAAACTAGAAGTGGTTTGAAACCCTAAACTTCTTTAACAGTAACACAGCTTTGTATCACAATATAGCAAAGACACTAAGGACATGTCCCCACAAGTGCACACATGTAGTGTTTGCAGGTATTTGCCACACTGCTAATTGGCAATGTGTGTTCCCTGAAGCCAGAGTCTGCCCAGCTGCCAGGGAGGCTTTGCATGCCTAGATTGCCACTGGTGGAGGCAATTTCCACATGCCAGAATATGTGTGAAGGGGCATTCCCTGGGGACAAGTAGCAGCGGCACATCTATGTGCCACTACTCTTTGTCCCCAGGGAAACACACATGCGCTTTCATCTGGATGTGCCCTAAGAGTATGAGAGCAATTCCTAATAATTTGAATGTAATTTGGGAAATGCTAACCCTGACTGAGAACAGCAAATACATATTCGTATTAAACTCCAAATAACCCAAAATGTGCATGCAGAGGTTTAACTTTGGGCCTAGCTGTGGGCTTCTTTTCTATAGAATCTGTGCTTGGCTTCTGTTTTGTTTTATAGAATGCTACAAATGTTGTCCGAGGTCTGGAGGTTTCAAACCAAAGCCAATGTAAAGGTTTTTCCCAGTGTGAAGCATTTTCTCTGGCTGCTTTAGCTGGAATGAGTTCATTTTTCAATAATGTTATATCTCTCAGTTCCACAGTTGTTGCTGATTATGAGCCTGTCAATTGGTTCAACAGAGAAACACAGAAAACAAGAGCAAGCCACTACCTTAGCTGTACGTGTCAGTAAGATCTTTCAGGAAAAGCACTGCTGCAGTCATTTTGGCTACAGTGCATGGCAAATGATGCATCCCTAAGAATCCTCCTTAGAGAAACAAATTTACCAGCTTTGCTTTTGAATAAAAGCAATCTTTAAATAGGAAATTGTTGTATTTATTAATTATTTCTTTCAAATAATTATTGTCATTCTGTTTCTTTTCTGGTGCCTAGCTTCTGTCTGAACAAGAGGAAACTGGAGTTTAAAACAAGCTAGAGGAGGTTTTAAAGAGTGGATAGCTCATTATGACACAGAGGTATCAACTACATGCATTTTGCAGTAAGTCTAATATTCCTTTTTTAAATTTGATTTTGCTTTCTAAACCTCACTGAAATGTATTAGGATCCAGGACGAGAACTCCTATATAAAGGCCACCCTGAATTCTATATGGTTTTGCCAATAATAGTGTTATCAACATTCTCTTTGGAATAGTGGTACATGGGTATTGCATTTGGTCCCTTAAAGTTTTGAAGCATGACTTCCCTATCTTATTGACTGAAATAATTCTACTAATATTTTCTCACATAGTTTTGGGGAAGTAATCCGGTCCCTGAAATATTCTTTCCAGAGTTTCAAGATTATATTACAGACTGCACTACAGACTTCAATAGCTTTGGACATGGTATGAGGTCAAGTCTACAGAATTATGATAAAACAAATTAGAGTACCTTCTAAACAACTACCTAAACAGAGAAGCTATGAATTCACGTTAAAGTTTGGACTTGCTTTTGAAAGATAAGAAAAATTCAAGTAAGTTTCCTTATTTTTAACTGTGCCTCTTTATTGTAGACATTGACCTTGGGGAAAGAAAAAAAGCAAGCAAACCTTATTTTATTAATGGAAGAACTACGTGCCTCATTTTAGGTGCTAAATGAGATTTTAATTTTTGTTCTGAGCAAAATGTAAGGAGAATTTAATTTATCAATAGCATTGTTACAATGGCTATTAATCTTGGTTTTCCATTTAATCTAGAAGAAACTATATGCAAATATAGAATGATTTTTAAAATGACTTTGAAAGGAAATTTGGGGTAATTCTTTGCATATGCATAGGTTACTTTTTCATTTGGCCTAGTCCAGTCTTGAAATGTATCTCCAAGTTCCAAACTCTAGGCCCTATTAAGTACTATAAGGGTTTAAAGCGTTAGTTTGTATTTTGTGTTATATTTGCATTGAGTGAAATGCACTAAAATCAATGAAAATGTTGCCACTAATTTCAATGAAAGTAGAATTTTGCCAAGAATGTTTTGTTTTCTCTTCTTCTCAGTAAACCTATAGATGCAAGAAATTTAATAAAAAATACCATTTAAAATGGTAAAAGATAATGAAATTATCATTATTACTTGGAAAGGAATTTTGCTATTAGATTTTCTAAATTACACTCACTGAGAAATCTTAGTATGTTTGCATGCAGTACTGTATTATGTTTGTGCTGCATGGATTCCCTTTCTAGAGGCCTGATCCAAAGCCTGCAGAAGAAATCAAAAGAATCTCATTGACCCAGATGCCTGATCCTGAAACTGGATGAGTGAGGACAGACTCTAGCATCCAGTAGACCTGTGCGAGTTGGCAGCGATCTGATCTGGCTTTGGATCTGGCCACTTGGATGGCCATGATCCGATCTGGAGCTCTGGACCAGGTTTCCACCTCGATCCAGCCCAAGTGACTCCGAAGCCTTGGAGCCACCTTGGAGATCCAGCCATAGGGTATAACGGGGAATCAATGAAATATCTATAACTTTGTTGTTTTTTGTCTGATTTGGATGAAACTTGCCTGATTTGGATGGTAGCCTCTGCTGAGAGCATGAAACCTGCCAAGTTTCAAGAAGATCGGTGCAGGGTTTGGGGATAACTGTACCCCAAATTCTTGAAAGCCAAACTCATGTCACGGCTGTGTGTTACAACACAGGGGGGTGAAAACTGCAGGGATGGTAGCTCGTACTGAGCCCACAAAGTCTGCCAAGTTTCAAGGAGATTGGTGCAGGGGCTTGGGGGGAACTGCACCTCAAGCTGCAAACAAGCAAAATCCATGCCAAGGGTGACGCTGTGTGCGCTAAGGTGCAGCGGGGTGACAGCTGCAGGGATGGTGGCCCCTGCTGAGGCCATGATGCCTGCCAACTGTCAAGGAGATCGATGCAGGGGGGTTCTGGGGCCCTGCACCCCTAGCTGCTGACAGGCAAAACTCATGCCAAGACTGTGTCTGTCTTGGGGCACTTGATTGTCTGTATTGATTCTTTCCTCTCCTTAGCCTGGTTTTGTAGGTGTTAATTGATGCTCGTTAAGTCCTTATGTAGTAGCTAGGTCCTGTGTATTGAGCTGGTCCCTGAGTCCCTGGTCCCTCAGTGAATCATGACTGATTGATTGGTAACTGGTAACACAGCAGCTTAGCAGCCAGGCCTGCAGCAGTGTCTCCCCCCGCCCCAAGACAGACAGTCAGTCCCACAAGCACCCATGGCACGAGTTTTGCTTGTCCACAGCTTGAGGGGCAGTTTCCCCCAAACCCCTGTGCCGATCTTCTTGAAACTTGACAGGCTTTGTGGCCCCAGTAAGACCTACCGTTCCTGTAGTTTTCACCCTGCTATGTTGTAACGCCTAGACGTGAAATGAGTTTTGCTTTCAAGAATTTGGGGTACAGTTTCCCCCAAACCGCTGCACCAATCTTCTTGAATATTGACAGACTTCATCCTCTCTGCAGAGTCTACCAACCCTAAAAATTTTATCCAAATCAGACAAAACTCCCCAAAGTTATAGATATTTTATTGTTTCCCCATTTTACCCTATAGCCGGATCTCCAAGGCGGCTCTGAGGCGGCTCCAAAGCTCTTCGGAAGCTCCGAACCACTTCAGGAAGCCTAACGAGGCAGCGCTTCAACCCGGATGTGCTGCTTCGGACCCCGGAGCGTCCGAAGCTTCTCCGGATCCGAAGCTCTGTCCGAAGCATCGCACAGCCCTAGTATCCAGGTAGGACAATACAGTAATCAACAGGATTCTTGTTATATGAACATAGTCACAGGTTTAAGACCCAAATTTACAGTCAACTAGTCTATGTTACCAGTGCATATTATTTGAGGTACCTGCATGCAACACAAAATGTTATACCAATCAATCATTCTGATTTTGGTGATTTTTAGATCTTCGGGCCAGAAGCGACCACTATGATCACCTAGTCTGACCTCTTGCATAATAAACTTTACAGAGTTATTTCTCCATTTAGTCCAACAGCTTGTTGTTCAGTTAGAGCTTATCTAGGTATTCTGCTTCAGTTCACAGAAACTCAGACTCAGTCAACTGGGTTTCTCAGGAATTTTTCTGATTTGTAGATAAGAATTAATCTATTAAAACTGTTATTACAATGTTTTGATACCTCATGGTAACCTCCACTTTGGAATGGTCTGTCTCATATCCTAAGAATATTCTAAAAAGCCGAATTTAAATTAAAATAAGAAATCCACTTTTGATTTATAAATTTATATTCATCAAAGAGTTTATGTTGCCATCATGCACCACTGTGCGCATAATACAATTCCACTGCTTGAATTATTGGCAGATTCAGCCACTTGGGAGATTTCAATGATGTACATTGTGATCTTAGTGGCTTTTCAAATTGTCTGTGTTCTGAAATCTTATTTTATTCAGGTGGAATACAGAGTCCTGGTGGACTCTGTATAACACAGTATAGTACTATATATTATAGTACCATGTATAACATTATGAACACCAGGATAAATTAAGAACTCAAAAGTAAGTTCCAGAGTTAGCAGATTCCAGTGTTCATATCCTATTCATCAGCTACAGTGTCAGAATTACCAGACACAGCTACCATTTATATCTGGCTGGAAGAAGAGAATTCTTTGCAGGGTACAGCTGTAAGCAACATATTCCTTTCACTGAGATCATTTGAATGCCAATTGAAATTATTATATGCATATGGGTTTAAGTCTTATTCCTCACACCTATGATTTACTTACCTTTCTGAATGTAGTAAAACAAGTATAAATTTTCATTAACCCACACCACCTATCGCCACCTGGAGTTGTCAAGCATGTGGAAAGGAGCTCAAACAAAAGTGGCAGTTGATCTATTTCTACTGTAGCTGAAAAATCCCATTAAGGGGGCTACTTTTCTAGGTGAGAAAATTGGTGTTTGCTCTTGTAATAGTGATGGTAAGTAGGTATATCTTTCAGTATTTTGCTTCTTTCTAAATAGCCATCTTTTGCATAAATGTAGTTCATATAATCATAATGATAATGTTCAAAGTTATAGAAAGATTGTCTCTGCTGTGCCAAACAGAAGGCAATAAAATGTTTATACCCACAGATGTAGGAGACAGAAAGCAGCATAAGGAAAGAGAGGCTTTGGGGGGGAAAAGGGGGGGGGGCAGGAGAGAGACAGGAAATATTAGGACATGGATAAAGAGGAGAGAAGACCAGTGACTAAGGGACGAAGCATCCAAAAACCTGATTCTGGCTTCCTCCCACAAGTAGTTTCAATGATTTTTTTGGAGACAAGAATGAAACATTTACTGTTCTGGCTCCAATATTCCTTTTCTGCATAAAAGTGATAAAGGAGTTGTTCCTGAATGGATTCTGGGTCCATCTGCCATCTTCTATTACACTAATCCCTTTACCTTCAGGCCTCAGGCCAGATATAATGCAGAGAGGGCACTGGTGGATAACCTCCAGGTAGCCAATAAAAGAAGACAAACATTCATGGTAATGCTGTTTTGCATATTAGCAGCATTTGACACAACTGGTGATGAGGTCACGACTAGATTTGACAAGTCTAGGAGGCCTGGCAGGGATATGCAGAACTGTTTATCATTCATTCATTGCACTCAGCCCAGTCTCAGATTATGATGGACAGCACACTTGTATCTGAAACTCCACTGACTTCAGTCCTATCCTGTTTCTAATGTATTGCTTCTCACTCCATGCCTTGCTGCATCAACTGATGGCAGAGCTGAGAAATTCTCAAGAGCCCTACTAAGGAAATTTGATTAGGACATTCCTCTTTGGACTTCCCTGCTTCCAGTTATCAGAATAAGTTGGAAAACATAGGTAGGCAACAACAAAGAGAGATTTATTTTGGAAAGTGCTGAGTGTTGCCAAAGCCTCATGTCTGTGGGTGATCCAATGGCTCCATGGGCTAGAGGCTGCCAAATCCTGACTTAGGAGATGGCTTTTGATAGACCATGAAGGCCCATGCAGTGTCATGTCTGGCACTGTAAAATGCTTCAGAGGCCTTCCTCAAGAGATGTATGAACTATTTTAGTTGTTTTTACCATTTACTTTATTCATCATCTGTGACAGGGCTACCCAATTTCTAAGTGGCTGGGGGGCCATGGGCATCTCAGCCACACACCTAGAGCAGCACATCAGGCATGTCATGTAGGCTGCATGCCATGCAATGTGAGCCCCTCCCCCACTCCCCATGCTGCAGCACATGGGCCATGGCACATTGTGCAAGCCCCCATGCCCTGCCACTGCACCATGTGGACTCTCCCCATCCCTGTACTGCCATACCACACAGGCTCTGACATACTACAAGAGGCCCTGGTGCTCCCCAAGGTCCCAGTGTGTAGATATACTGCACCACATAGGCCCCTCTGGACTAGGTGGCTACTTCTCTATGAATCACAATGCATAGTGCAGTCCTGCCATGCACCCCTCCTCCCCTGCTATGTAGTGAATGACTCCTGCTGCACTGCACTGGCATACCTGCTGAATGGTGTTCTGGGTCCCCCCCAAACCCTCTGACCACGGGCTACCTCAGCTCCACTGAGGCTGCACTTCTTCACCCTGCCCCAGGAGTGGGAGCAGGCAGTGTAAGCTGGAGGAGAGAATGGGAGCAATGAGATTCTAGTGGCAGCAGCAAGTGAGGAAATGGGGGAGTGACATCCAGAACAGGAGCACTGGCTCTGTGGTTTAAGCCCTCAGAGGCTGTATGCAGCCCAGGGGCCAACAGCTGGACAGTACTGATCTAGGAAAATACAAAATTTCTTAACAACTTTTACTGTGATTACTACTTCTTTTTTAAGAGGTAATGCTACCTCAGTTAATGTGAATTAATTATGCCAGTAAACCATGAATCAGACAGTAAAATAAACTTCTCTTTGATGATTTCCTGTTTGCAGTTATACTTTGAGACTTACTGGGTAGACCATTTTTAATCCATTTACTGTTCACCATATTCATTTTGAATAGTTCTAATTGCTTAAGCAAAATGCAGCATGATACTAAGTCAAATGCCTTAATAGCATTACTTTTATCAGCAAAATGTGCAATCTCATCAGAAAGATACATTAGATTGACATGATCTATTGTCCATAAACCCAGGTTTATTAACAATGATTATATAAACCAGCTATGATTCTTTAGTAACCAAGTCCCTTTGCAGCTGTTCCATCATTTTGTCTGGGTTTATTTGTCTGGTTCTCTTGCTTTACTTTTATTAAATAATGACATATCATTAGCTTTCTTCCCAATGCCATTTGTGGAATGCCTTTTATTTCCTAATACATGTACAAAACTACTTACTGCCCTTAACTGTGCTGACCACATATTTCCCCTTGTGTCCTTTTTTCTTCCCTTATCAATTTTTTACAGCCCCTAGTTTTTGATTGATATTCATTACTATGATCTTTCCCTTTCCTCCACTTGTTATATATTGTTTTCTTATTATAGATAAGGGAAATTATGTTTAATCTGTTAAACTTCGGTTGTAGGTAAGACTGTGAAGGATTTTTTTAGTGTCCTGGGTGGGGAATGAAATGCATTTAAAAATGGGTAAATGTGATTACATCACATAACTTAACTCTTTGAAATCCTGATTGAAAAGAAATGTGTATATTTTATTGCCAAATTGCTAAGTAAGTAGATATGAAGAATCTTAATTTCCTTTCCTTTGTCATTGACTTTCTTCATTTATGAGCAACCTTATCTGTAATTTAACAGTTTTTGTTAATAATTTCCTGTTGTGCTTTTAATGATGTTGGATTCCCTTTAATGTCTTTGTAGTTAACGTATAATGATATTCTGAAGCAAGCATACATTTACTCATGTTTAACAGAAGAATTGAATACAGCCTTAAACAAAATAAGGCTGCCATATTCCATATTCTTACTCTGCATGCACCAGAGGTAAGCATGGGAGACCTTATCCAGGAGAGCGAGACTCTGCACAGGTGGCAGGGATAGAAAAGATGTTATTAAATAAAGTATTGCAGTAGTGCCCTTGTAGCTTTAGATTTGGTTCAAGCAACAGCTGTGCTAGGTGCTGGACAGCCACAGAACCAAGAGCCCTTCCATTCTCCAAAGAGCCTTGGATGTTATTCTCCAGAAGCTACACCTTTGGACCCCATTCTTGCTCCCTTTCCGATGCTTAGCAAGGCAAGGACAATTAGGTGTGTATAACCGAAGGGGTTGGGAGGAGGTCGGAGTACCATGCAAAGAGGAGAAAGGAGGTGTTTTCTCTGTCCCAAAAGACCTTCCTCCCCCTTGCCTGCTAGGCTCTGGCGGGCAGGGAAAGGACCGGGATTCAAGGTCTGGCTGGTTCAGCTGGGCTGGCAGGCTGCTCTCCCACCCTTTGCTGGTGGCACCGCTCAGGCCAGGTGCATCTGGCACAGGTGGCAGAGAGCAGCTGCCAACCTGATTGCAAACCATGGGGAGCAATGCACTGAGCAGGGTAGCGGCAGATGCAGCATCAGCAGCAAAAGACGGACATTGGGCTAGGACCCTTGCCCTCCTGCCGGGTACAGAGCCTCTAATAAGCGCTAGCTCTTGTTCCTCTTGAATCTGCCCATGCAGCTAAGTAGGTGGTGCATGGAGCACAGCTGCAGCTAGGGTGGCTTTGTGCTGAGCAATCAGAGCAGCAGGTTCACAGGATCAGAGCCTGGACAAAGCCTTGCTTTGCTCCCAGTCACCCCAAGTACCTTTTGGCAAGGAGCAGGGGTGATGACCTGGGGGCTTTGTCCCCTGCAGGTGCAGGCAGGGCAACCAGGGGTGCAAACTCAAAGACAACTCACTGCAGCCTGTGCTGGGGAATGGGAACAAGAACATCTGTGTAGTGTCTGGGAGGTTGATATATTTCCCTCAGAGGGAGGAGGGTCTACCCCCCGCTCCTCTCCATGCTCCCCAGTCCTTGTCTCAATCATTGGCAGGGTGATTTTAAAGGAACATGAATGGATATTTTAAACAAGGGCACCCCTTGCCCCCAAACTGGCTTTCCTGCTCCTTCACCATCTACTTAATTTTAAGAAACCAGTTTTCAGGATAATGGTTTTGTGACCATTTTCCCTCCAGGCCTCTGTAGAGCTATTTGGCCACAGGCTACGGAAAGTCTAAGAGCTGCTGGCCTAGCTGAGCCTGTAGCAGAGCAGCTCCAGTGCTCCTACATTTCCATCAGTCATGTAAACCACATTTGTAGCTTTTGTTTTTTTGGGTGTGTTCAACAGGTGGCTACCTGGGAATATCTGTGGTTTCCACCTTGTCCCCATTCTCTCCCATCTTGAGAGGTGGGGGGAAGACAATGGGGAGGACTGCAGTATGGGAGGCACAAGTTTTAGTCAGCTGTTAAATGGGGGCTGAGGGACTGGCTAAAGGAGGAAGAGCAATGCAGTGTCTTGCCTCTAGGGCAGTAGTTCCCAAACTGTGGGTTGTGATCCCAAATGGGGTTGCAACATCAGCAGAGTGGGTTATGGGGGTGGGGAGCCGAGAGGGGCCATGTTGAGGAAATGGGGCCAGAAATGGGGTCATGCTGAGGCAAAGTTTGGGAAGCACTGCTCCAGGGCCTGTTGTGCTGCTCTTGCCCAGCAGATGAGCGAGCCTGTCCCCGCCAGCCGCAGCCATGGGGGCCCCTGCAAGAGGGCTGGAGGTGCGCGGGGTGCAGGCCCCCGTGGTGTGCACAGCGGGGGCTGAGGAACCTTGCCAGGGGCAGGTGGCAGGTTGCTGGTAAGATGGAGGAGGCTGAGGGAGATTCAGAGGAAGGGTGTAGGGGAGGCAGGACGGTGGAGAGAAGAACTGCAGATGTGGGGGAGCTGAGGAGATGGGGAAGGAGTTGGGAGGTTTGAGGATGGAGGGTAGCTGGCAGGTCGGCAGTGCCTGGGGAGGGGGCCGCTGAGGATGGGTGAAGGGGAGCAGAGGTTTGGGGACAGAGGGAAGCAGGCGAGCTGGTGGGAAGGGGAACAGGGCCGGGGGGGGAGAGGGACCGACCTCTGCGGGGAAAGTGGGGAGGAGGGAGCTAGAGGGAAAGGTGCGGGGAGATGAGCACGGGGCCGGGGAGGGGGATGCAGGCGCGCTGAGCCGCCCCAAAGCCAGGCACCTGCCGGCTGAGCCGCGCGGACAGGGGCTGCTCCCGGGGGGCCGCGGCTGGGTGGCGGCGGCGGCGGCGGAGCGAGCGAGGCTGGCGGAGGCAGGGCCAGGCGGGGCTGCAGCCCATCGCGCAGCGCCGCCCGCACAGACACACGCAGGCACAGGCACGGGTCTCGCCGCCGCCGCCGCCGCCGCCGCGGGGGAAGCGATGCTGGCCCCGGGCAGCTGAGCCCGCGCCACGGGGCGCTTGCACACGCGGGGTCCCGCTGAGCCCGCCGAGCCGGGGCAGCCGGGTGCGACTCGCCCGCCGGCACATGCGGCGATGAGCGGAGGGAGAAGGAGAAGGAGCAGCCGCTTCGGAGCCGCCGGGAGCCGCTGATCGCCCCCCGCCCATGTGCCTCGCTCGTGTCCGGCTGAGCAGCGGGGGCGGCCGCGCCGGAGCCCGGCGCCGCAGGGACGCGCTTGCTGCATCTTGCTGCCTCGGGTGATCGGCAGGGAGGGGTCGGGGTCGGGGTCGGGGGGGAGGGGGCTGCTGCCGTTCAAGAGGGGGCACCGAGCCGGGGAAGGGATGCCTTTGTGCCCGGTGCTCGCCGAAGGATAGCGCCGTGCAGGAGGAAGGAAAGAAGCAGAGGGGCGAACATCTGCTCATTTGATTGCAGCTAGTTTGCACGGAAGAAATCCGCTTCCCCCCTCTAACTTGCAGGTGCAGCAGGGGAAGTGGAATAGGAGAGGCAGAGGCGCGCAGGCAGAGGCAGGCAGCCTTGCAGGAAAGGTAAAACGGAGCCGGACATCGCTGCAGGGTCCCTGGCTTCAAGTGTATGGCGGGAGGAGGAGGAGGAAGGGAAGAGAGGGACTTTGCCTGTTAAATAGAGGGAGGAGGATTGGGGAAAGCAAAGGAGAGAGCTGGAGGGAGGGTGTAACAAAGCGGGAGAGCAAGGCAAGAAGGGACAAAAGGGAAAAAGAAAAGGCAGGCAGAGAGGAGGAGAAGGATAGAGGCACGGAGGGAGGGGGACAGGTTGAGAGTCAAGTGAAAAAGTCGGGAGGAAAGGGGTGACACGGATTCCCCTCCTCGCCCCTCTGTGCCGTGCAAAACTGGTGGTGCCTCCTCTCTGGTGACTCTGGCTGGTCTCTCCATATTATGTCTGCACTCCGAAGGAAATTTGGGGACGATTACCAGGTAGTGACCACCTCTTCCAGCGGCTCAGGCTTTCACCAGCAGCAGGCGACAGCTGCGGCCCCTAAGAGAAAGAGACAACGATTTGTGGACAAGAATGGTCGGTGCAACGTGCAGCATGGCAACCTGGGCAGCGAGACAAGCCGCTACTTGTCGGACCTCTTCACCACCCTGGTGGACCTCAAATGGCGTTGGAATCTCTTCATCTTCATCCTCACATACACTGTGGCCTGGCTCTTCATGGCCTCCATGTGGTGGATCATTGCCTACATGCGGGGCGACCTGAACAAAGCTCATGATGAAAATTACACTCCCTGTGTGGCCAATGTCTACAACTTCCCCTCTGCCTTCCTCTTCTTCATAGAGACTGAGGCCACCATTGGCTATGGCTACCGCTACATCACTGACAAATGTCCAGAAGGCATCATCCTCTTTCTCTTCCAGTCCATCCTGGGTTCCATCGTGGATGCCTTCCTCATTGGCTGCATGTTTATCAAGATGTCCCAGCCAAAGAAGCGGGCAGAGACGCTGATGTTTAGTGAGCACGCTGTCATCTCTATGCGGGATGGCAAACTTACCCTTATGTTTAGGGTGGGCAATCTTCGCAACAGCCACATGGTATCAGCGCAGATCCGCTGCAAACTACTAAAAGTAAGTGCAGAATCCTCTTGCCCTGGCATTGGCACAGGCACGTGCACCTGAAGCTCCCCTCTCCGCCCCCCACTGTCCACTGCTCTGCCATCACCAGTCCTCACACCACTTCATCTTTCCCTTCCACTTGCTGTCCAGGGTTCTCCCTGGCCTCCATCTCAAAGCCACTTTCACCTTGTCCTACATCCCTGACACTTCCACCAGAGCATGTGCACCTTCCTCTTTCTCTTTCCCTGACTTTCTCCTCCCTAGACCTCTTCAGGTCCGTCAGTTGTTTCCTTTCGTAGTATTATGACAACCTTCAGAGCACTTCATTAAGAACATTTACATGTCCTTTATCTTCCTGTTTCCACCCAGAACATTCATTTCTCCTTCCTTTCTTCTCTTGTTCAGTGCTCTTGCTCAGTGCATCACACTCCTTTTGCCCTTTTACCTTTTGGGTACTCAGATCACAATCATTCTTTTCCTTCTCTACTGCACTCTTACTTCCACCCAACCCAGAACTTATCTTCTTCTTCCTTTTCAAAGCAACAGATCTTGAGGTAGATTTCACTTTTAAACTGAGATGGATGGAGAGAAGTGTAAGCCAACACTTTTCTTTGTTCTGTGCATGGTGTTACTCTTTGGAATATCTCATTAACACAAGAATATTTTCCATAGTTGGCCTTTGATTTCTGGATTTGGGCCTCTTTAAGCTCTATTACTTCATGACAACCTTTGGTTATTGTTAATTTTTAGCATCACAATACACTTGAATGTTAAAGACAAATACAAATGATAGGTCAATGCCCTGAGGAGTATGCAGCTTATACAATTTTGAGTCACTTATTAAACAGGTAATATTCTTAAAGACAGCAATTTCCATCTAGAATCCTTCTTAACTTTCTGTGATATCTCTTTGAAACAACATTAACAGTTCTCTGGGAGACCCCTCTTTTTGCAGGTCTACTTTCATGAGTCTGAGTATAGAAGTTGTAATAATTGATTTGTACACTTTCTAAAGAAAACTGAAAAGGTGGCTTTTCTGATTGTTTAAACTATAATTTAAATATCCTTGTGAGACAGCTGAAATAGGCATAATTTACTAAAGGGAGAGATTCAAGTCAGTTTTCATCCTGTTTCATCCAAAACCTAGGAATACTTAAATTTTTTTCATTGTATTTTAGAAGACGGCATCCAACGGAAATAATACTTTAAAAAATAAATAGAATGTATGCATAAGGCGTTCAGTATTATGGTAGGGCCTCGTCTAAAGTCCACCAAAATGAGCGAACAGATTTCCTCAGCCCCAAGATCCTAGTTTGAAAATAAAATTGGCTAGAATAGGAACCTCATTGTAAGTGTGTATTAATTTTCCACTCTAAAAAACCAAAAATACTTCAAAAATATTTTTGTGGTTTATTGGTAGAAGAGACTAGGATTCCCCTGCATTCCCTGCTTGGTACCAAATCCTGCCCTCAGTTACTCTTGTGTGTTTTCATTATAGTAATGAGGACCCAGTCCTACAATTTAAATAGCATGAATGAAAACTATTGATGTGGGCACAGATATGTGTATGTCTTAGCTTTAATTAAAGGTATGGAAACCCACCATACAAGCTACCCCACAAGTCTGTTCCAACTGTTCCAAAAGGGGTTTCACCTGGGTAATGTGTCATTGTTCTTCAAAGTCCTGAGGAGGTGTGAAGACTGTTGTCCCTCCATGCCCTCAGATGTCCTTGGAGACCTTTGTTGGAACCCCGAGTCTCCTGCTTGTCTTCTATTTGGAGCAGGTAGACAATTAAAGAGGAGGGGAGCCCCATCCTGTCTGACACATGGAGGCATATCCCCTCACCATGCCTGCTCAAGGACTGTGGGCTTTCAGGATTTCAATGTGCATCCATATTAGCTTACTGATCTCACTAGGACCCACTGAAGTCATGCTGAATGTAATTTAGACCCTCAAACTTCAGCTCTGGGATCCTTAAAGGAAGGTGAAGAATCCACAGAATGATTTTGCAATATGGGGAATAATCCTTGTTAGAGTCCAAACAAGATGATGTCAACATCTTAGCCCACCCTCATTAGAGACCATCTTGCTAGAGCCCAAAATGGATACTCCCAAACAGACAAGACAGACACTACCTCCTTTTTTATCATCCTAGCTGTCAAAAAAAATCAGTCCATTATGCTCCCAATTGTCTAGTGGAAGCAGAAGTAGGCAAATTAGCTCCCTCTCTTGCCCCATGGTTCAGTACAACTGGGGAATGAGAGAGAGGTATCCTCCCCCTGCTCTTCTATACACTTAGATTGGGAGCCAGTGGGAGAATGATGGGTAACCAGGCATAGCACTTATGCCGGAGATCCCCTCCCCACTCCTTCCCCTAAGCCCTTTAGCCCAAGAGAAGAGACTGTATCTTCATTGGTGCTGTACCCATCAAAGATGTACACAGTATTGCAAGATTAGATTTAGGTGCATGTGTTCCTCTACATGGATCTAGTGGCAAGATTTTGGCATCCTGTTGCACATATTTTAAGATTCACTATGTTTAGTAGTGGTTGCGCAGCAAGTCCTTGGTTACATCCTGAATCATAGTAGAATCTCATCTCCAAATGTAGCATTGGCCCACACATTGTTTTAATTTTCAGTAATTATTTTGTTAGTATTGTAGGAGAGAAGACTTAGAAGAAATGACACTATTTAACTTGCTTCTTTATTATCTTGCTAGGGTGATTTTCATAGATCGACTGAAATAATTTGAGGAAGTACTCTAGCTTTCCCCCCAAGCATCTACTACAGGTATTTTTACATAATGAAACCAGATTTCAGTTCTGCTTCTCAATATTTATTAAAGGGGATTTTTCCCACTATTAATATCAGTTTAAATTACTAAAGTGAATTACATGTAAAATAGCCTAGTTAGTGTTCATTTTGTCTTTAGAGGGCACCAAAGCAAACCATCAAACTGCCTTATGTTATTAGGCAATGCTAACTAATTAGAGTTCAGCCTTCTGAATTTAACATACCTACATTTTATACAGGAGTTCGGACATAAGTTACATATCAGTCACAACAGTTTATAAATTAAAAAGATGCCTTGTCGTATTCTCATGATACCTCTGCAGAGAATTACCAAAGCTGAAGCTGCTCTTAAAATTTATGATTCCATAAAGAGTTGCAAATGCTATATGTATGAATGAATGAATTATAGTAAAAACTGTACTGTAGTATGTGTATATATATGGTGCTCCACAGACAGTAAACAGTGTTTGTGCATCATAGTAATAATGATTTAAATTGTCTTCCTAAAACGGCATCGATAGAAGAGTCCTTCCACATAAAATTTCTCTCTGCTTATAGAAGGAGAAGGTTCGATGCCTTTTGAAGATGGTCTCCATTATAGTCTAATGATGTAGGCTCTGAAGAGATCTTTGTGCAAGGATGGGCTACATTGGTGGTGCTCAACCTCTGAGTTACAGGGATGTGTAATCCAGCCTGCAGGGCTTCCCATGGGTCCAGAAATTTGGTAGCATGGGAATGGTGGCAGGGTTAATTGCTGCAGCTTCTAAGCATAGGGTTGCTCCATGGCTGGATCTAAGGCATAGGCCTGGGCCGGAGCACAGGATTGCACCCATAGAGCAACCCCACACCGAATCAAGCAGACTGCCCATGGGTTTCAGCCCAGGACCCACCCCCACACGACTCTTCTGGTACACAGAGCTGGAAGGTTTTGCATTATTGGGCTAAATCACTGGGTGGGGAGGGACTAGAAAAGGGTAAGTAATGGCCTTAAGCAGTGGTTTTAAACCTTTTCACTGTCCAGGAACCCCTATGCAACTTCTGTGAACTGAGCAGAACGTTATTTAACACACAATTTATTTATTACAGTGTTTACTTACCTTTACAGGGGCTGAGTGATGGGGGGACAGGAGGTTGAGGAGAGGCTGGGCATGGAACAATGTATGTTTACCTCTTCACATGCTGTTTGAGAGTATCTGGCCAAATTATACACATACATCTCAACTGGCTTTGCAGATTACCCACTGAAAAGTTAGGGACTTTGTACTTTGCATCTGTAAGATCCAGTTTTCCTGGGGGCTGAGTATACTGTGTGCTGGATAAACCTAGTTCAGCATAAAAATCTGAAGTCAGAATGATCTCGTGGGCAGAAGAACACTTTTTTAGCAAAGTATACTGTAATAAATGCACCGTCCTTTGAACAGTTTTCAATAGACGTATTTTGTATTTGCAGGATATTGCAATATTTCCATATTGAAAGGACTTTTCTCAGAACTTTGTGACCTGTGTGGAATAGTTTTTGTTTGATAAAAGCAACAAAACAGATTTCTTTTGGATACTAATGAACCTTCATTTTCTTTCAAGACAGAGTAACAGGGTTGGAATATCAAAGTAATCTTTACAGCTGGTCAATAATTGTATGACGAACTATTTGTTAACAATTCAACATTTTCAGAAAAAATCTCTTCTGGAGAATGGGGTCCTTTAAAAACCAAGAAGTTAAAATTAAAATATTTGATTTTATAGACCTCAAAGATGTTGAGGTTAAACCTCAAAGATTTTGCAAAAGAGCTTTGACAGAAGTAAAAACATCACTGCAAAAAAAAAAAAAATTCTGATGAACTCTAGTTAACTTTGCAAATCATCATAATATTCATTTGAGACTATTCCCATGCCACAAACATTAAATTTATGCAGGTTATAATACCCTTATTCAGACTGAATAGTACTTTAACCTCAGTAGGACCATTTGTGGATAATATTTGAGCTAGGATATCACAATCTGACTCTCAATGCTCTGGGTTTTCCATACTTAAGATTACTTTACAAGGTGAAAGATTCAATCCTTCATTACAGCATAGCTGTCTGTTTTTTTAATATATACACAACATACATAGTAACTAACATGAGTAAGTTATCAAGAACTACACAGTGAGCGGTAACATGGTCATGTAAGGGAGTAAAGAATAAATGCCACCTCACCCTTCAACATTTAGTTAGTTCATAGTTCCAGAGGGACACGAGTAATACATGTCGGAGGCAGTGTAAAATGACTTCTAAATCACAATGTAAATGATGTAGATTATTTGATTTAGAAAGCGTATCTTCAGATGAGACTTTGTCTGCCTTTTTCCAATTGCCTATGTCTTTTTATTCTCCCCTTCATTACAGCATTTTCACTTCATTTTTAGTCCACGTTTACCCTTTTTATTTTCTTTCTCCTGTCAATTGCATATGATCTGCTTTCTCTTTAAAAGCCCCCTTCACCTTTCTTTTCATTTTAGCTGATCACTAATTCAGAACATTTGCTACAATTAAATAGCTCACTCTGTGTAGACTGTTCCTGTTTTACCTGTCCCTGTAGGTTGAGTCTATTTAGATTGTAAATGCTTTTGAATAGGGGTTGTTTACACAAAGGGGGCTCATTTTTGGTTGTGCCTCAAGTACTGCTCTAATGAACACAATTTGTAAAGCTAATTTGAAAACATGGGTTCTTGCAACTTTGTCCAACGATTATGGATTTTATTTATAAATGATGTTTAATGCCACTACTAGCAGGGTACCTTATTTGAATTTTACAAAAGTGTTATGGACAAAACATGTTAAGTCTTGGATCCTGGAAACATTTAAGCAGATAAATAATTTACTTCATATGAACAGTCTCATTAACTCTAGTGGGACTACTGATGCATTCAAAGTTGTGCATGTGCATAAGCGTCTGCTGCTGCAGCAACTAATCGTGTTTATTTAACGTTTTTTTAAAGTTCTCTCATAGTGGTATAAAATCATTGCCATTTCAAAACAAAATTGGTTCCGTATTATTAATGAAACATTATTTAGACAAAGTTATTTTGTGTCAAGGCTCCAGACTTTTACTTCGTAGCATATGTGGACATTTTAATAATGACATTTTAAAGTTAAAAAACCCTCCAAGATATATAACCAGAAATTCTTCTAATGCTTAGGGCAGTAATTGAAGAAACAAGCCTAGAGCATCCACTTTGGCATCTTAAGACTATTAAGTAGGAGGGCAGTAAAGCATTAGCAACACTGTAAGCTGCTTTGAGCCTTTTGGAAAGAGCAGGATATAAATCTAAAAACAAATATAAATTGAATAATTTACATTTTAAAAACAAGTTTTAATAAAAAAAATCACTATGTGATCCAGGCTAGTAAACTCAAACAGTAGGGATGAACATGGAGTGGGCAGAGCCATGGCTCTTCTTTTTCAGCGTGCCAGCACACCTGAGTTGGCTAAGGGGGGCAAAACACATACTGTGTATTGAAAGCTCTATAGGAAGCACTCCCCACTTCTACTATAACTGGCATGTCCTAATCATCACAGTGCCTCTTGGATTTCTATGTAAGGATTGGTGGTGCTACGCTTGGCCCTCATGCATGGGTACTTGTCTGTAATGGAGACTCTGACACAAGATTCTTAATGGTGCAGTTTTACACCCAGGGCAGCTGTGGCAGCAGTAGCAGTGGCTGGGCCACCAGAGGCTGCAGATGGGACAGCAGGGAAGATGGCTGCTATTTTGTCCCCACTAAGTGCCTCCCCACAGGTATATCCTGATTGTAATCTGCCTGATTATGCTACCATCCTGAACCAAGACACTAGCAAAATTGGCAAAAGCTGTGCAAGTTCCAAATATGGTTGCTCCATTGTATCTCAGGGCCTTGTCACATGTTCACTTTCAATGGTTGCAAATCATTGGAATATTTTGATGTATTAAAGTTAGTGAGTGTTAGGAGATAGCCATCACCTGAAAGGGAGCAATGTTGCAATGCCACAAGGGCACTTAACACATGTTAAACTGCTTGAGCATGCATCTGTCTGCATTTTAACTGCACTTAGTAAATGCTAATTTGAACATGTGACACCACCCTTAAAACAGCTGGTATCTCATGCATCCAACAGGGTTGCATGAATATCTGGCAGTATTGTTGCTGCTACTGTCAGGAGCTCATGTTTCATGTGGGTCCCTAGTGCAGAGGTGTTATAGGACAGCTCCACATCTTGGGCAGCAGCTCCACATTGGGGCAGTGCTGGCTATTTTTGCACCCTCTTCCGAAGGCAGAAACTAGGGTTGCTGCCCCAATCATCCTTTTTCAATAACAGGCAGTGGCTTTAGGAACAGGAAGTGAGGGAAAATACCCATCTTTACCCCAGCCAATTAAAAAACAGCTGTACAAATTTCGCATTATACCCTATGCCATAGAGTTTCATGCCCTAATCCTGCTGCTGCTTAAATTAACAATAAACTGAAGGGCATAGTTACATCTGATTTATTTTCAGATGTTCAGATTACCTAATTACAATTAGCGTAAAACAACAAGAACAATATAATAAAAGGAACAGACCAAAATGTAAGTAAGAGATTTTAATGCTGTCGTGATGTAACCATGTCACCAGGAAAAATGCAAAGTCTTATTCAGCTGTGTTGTTATTTTTATAATATTAAAGTGACTGAAAGATTTCTAACAGAAGCAGTTGTCTTCCATTAATGTCCCTTAGCCTACGTGTATACATGTTTAGATAAAAAATACTGTTCCTTTGAGAAACATAGATGAGATATTTATATAAATACATTTTAAATACATCATTTGACTTTGATGTGTTTATGCAGGATTTGATGTCACAGACAACTCAGCCACTTTTAACTGTAATGGATCTGGATTCAATGTCACATTGAAATCCACTTTTAATAAAATCCCGTAAGTCTCTTGAGGCTTTTTGCACTAAAAAGGCCTATTTCACAGCTAAAACTTCAGGGCTTTAAAAATACAACCATTAGATTACATGATTTCACCAAATTATTATTTTCTGATGGACTGGCAGTAGGATTTTTGGTATTTTAAAATGTATAAAACCAGATCCGGAATAAGTCCCATAAGAAAATAAACAGACAGCTCCATTACAGAGCAATTTTTTTTGCAGGATTCTAATGACTTTAGAAACTGTTAGACTAACACATAGAGTTTTTAGAACTTCCTCCAATCTCAAAATGCAAGTATATCATTCCTATTTAAATTTATATCTATCTATCTATCTATACATCCACAAACTTTTCCTTTGCTACCTTTTTCCCAACAGATACATTTCACAGGTGACTCTTCATATTCTCTTTGCTTCCCTTCACTGACCTTTCCTTCACATCTTAGCTAGAAGAGTCCTTTACTTAGAGGCCATTATATATCTATATCTATAGATTTGCCAGAACAGATTCCTCTTTTGCTCCAAAGGTGGCTTTTTATTTCAGGGTAGCCAGTGTGCCTTCCTGTGGTGCATATAATTGGTTGGATCTTGCAATTCACAGCTGTGCTGACTACAGTGTCTTCTGCAGAACAAACCAAGGGTGCACATATACATATATATACACCAAATAAATCCATGTTTACAATCCTATTATGTTTAAGTATTGAAGCCAGATCTAAATAATAGCAATAAAATAGAGAAAATAATACAAACTGGGTTTTGCAAACAAGTAACAACATAATTTACCCAATGTATGTAATTTCATTGAACTCACTAGGATTATCCATTTGAATAAAGTTTTACGTAGGATGAACATTTACATCAGTAAAAGATTATTTTAAATTATACACATTTTGATTTAAAAGTGAAAATTCCTCTTGACCACATATGTAAAATGTTCTTGTTGATAGATATGCTAGTTTTCAACTCTTCTTTTCTATAAATAAAAGTAAACTAACTGTTAAGTAGTAAAAAATAAACTCAGCAAGAAAAAATGTGGTTACCAATAAGGGCTATAGTGATCTATGCCTGCCAACATATTTGGAGCACTAAGAAGAAGAAATAAAGAGTCAGAGCAGCAGCAGGAGCAGGGAACAAAGAAGAGAAGAAGGGGGAAACATGGCAGAGCAGCAGGCAAGGAGGTGTATTGAGTCAATAGGAAGAGAGGAGGGAGGGTGATATATTGTAAAAAAAGTGGCCTCTGTTACTATACATTATTTTTAAATTAGAAAATCAAAACTATATATAGGTTTTATTCTCAAGATTATGGTAATATTATTAAATCACTTATATCACACAATAAATCTATGGAGGCATTTGATGTAATTAAATGAATAAAGTTTTTCTATGTAGTGGTTGACAGTGGGATAATTTTCATATTACAACCTTATAATTCATAAGGTCAGAACTAACTGGAAATAAAACTGAAGGTCTCTCTGTAGTTAATAAGGCCAGAAGGGACCATTGTGCTGATCTAGTCTGACCTTTATAACACAGGCCATAGGATTTCCCTGAATTAATTTCTGTTTGAATTAGAATTTATCTTCTAGGGAAACAACTGATCTTGATTTCAAAACATCTGCTAATGAAGAACCCACCTACCAACTCCGGTAAATTCTTCAAATGGTTAAACATTGGCTGTCAAAAAGTGTGCCTTTTTTTTTGTTTAAATTTCTTCTGTCTACTTTAAGCTTAAACTTTATACATAACAGCAATCTGTTACACAGACAAATATTTAGGTTTTAGTGGGATAACCTAAATGTATAGGGACTTGTTGAATAATATAAACTTTATTGACTAATATAATATTGAAATCTAGTAACAAGTGCTAAAAAAGTGCTAAAAGCAGTTTCAGGAGTAACACCCTTTCCTTGATTCCTTCTTTCAGTTCTTGTGCAATTACAATGGGCACGGGCAAAATACAGCCTGCAGGCCAGATCCAGCTTGCCAAGGGATTTTATCCAGTCTGTGGCAGGTGCCTTGGCTCTGCTCAGCCCATGTGTAGGGGGCAGCCCAGGCCTTGGTGCATATAGCCAGTCCCACTACCCAAGGGTGCGCAGCCAGGCTGGGGCAGCATGGTGGCTGGACTCACTTCCCAGGAGCCCCAGCAGTGATGGCTCCTTCCAGCTGCAACTACCAGTCTCTGCCACTGCTTCTGGATCTGGCCCCACTGCTCAGGCACCCTGTCCCATCCACCCCACACTCATCACGGGGGGCCAGATGGAGCAGGTGGGCAGGGTCTCTTTGGATCCATAGTGCACTTGGCTGGGAGGATGGGGCCATAGGTGGGTGGGTAGTGGCATCCGGGAGCAAGACAGATGGGCAGGGCTGGGGCTGGGATTGGGATCATAGGGTGCTGGTTCCATGGGTAGGGCCATGGAGGGAGCAGATTGTGGCTCTGCGCCGGGCCCTAGCCCAGTGGTGTCATTGCTCTGTGATCCTAGCCCCAGCCCCTGCCTGCTGCCCTGCCCATGGTGTCCTGTGCCAACCTGTGGCCCCATCCCAAAATACACAGAGTAGCATAAATGGAAGTTCTAATTAATCAGATTTCAAAATATTTTTCAGCGCCCTAAGGATTATATTTCATTCTTATGGTTATTACCTTTTAAAAATGTAAAGCAGACACAGGATACTTATGTCTCTTTACTAACGGCAGTGCAATATGTGTATAGAATAGGCAAATCAGAAAAAGCAGGGAGCGGGGAACTTTGCAGTTTCATCAATATTTTATGCTTCTGAAGTTTCCCAGACTGCTTTAAAATAGATTCTCATCTCATGGAATTGCCTGTGATATTCTCATTATACCACCTACTGAAATGTTTTTCTAATGATATAACATTAAATCCCATTTTCTCTGCATTTCGTTGACAGACAGAATCATGCAACAGATTAACATGAAGGTAGAAACGTGACCTGGTTTTAATAAAAAAGTAGTTTCAAATGTTTTGGTTAAAGTCTTGTGATGAACTTGAGATATAAAACAAAGAACAGAAAAAATGTTAAAATCTAGACATACAAAAAAAAAATCTCAAACTTTATAGCTTAGAATTGCCATTGTTTATACAGATATAGTGAAATTTACCCACCTCCTTAAGTAAAGAGAAAGCTCTAAAAACTGCACAATTGCCAACCTTATACTTCATGAGAAATTTGGAAAACTCCACATGCCATGCATGCAGTACAACTGGGCTCTTCATCTGCTTTGCAAAAAGGTCATTGTGGGCTGTTGATGGGTGGCGCGGACAGGGGAAGCAGCAGCATGTCCGAGATTAGACAGACTATAGTTCGTTATTGATAATCTGCAATCTTTACTGTAATTTTGGGCATTTATACACATACTTCTTCATCCTGCGACGTGCCGGAGATCTGCTGCTTTGGAGCAGCACGTGAGCTGACGTGCACTGTGCTACTGTGCGTGTATCGCATGCAGCCGTATAAGCAGTGAAATGCGTAACAGCGTGCAGAAAATGGTGGTGCCCTTTTGAACTAAAGCATCTTCTATGTGTTTTAGTTCAAAAGTGTGCTGCTGCCATTTTCTCAGCACTGATGCGCATTTCACCATTTATACAAGTGTGAGCATTGCAGCTCAGGAGCTTTTCAAAGCACTCAGCACTGCAGAAATTGCATGTGTAAAAATGCCCTTAAATATTAGTCATGATTGTTTTAAAAACAACATACACTTAGCTGGCACCCTGAATTTCATGTTTTAGCTCTGAGAATAATTCAGCAGCCTCAAAGCAATTCTGTAAATATATGGCTTTGAGTATCATAAAGGACAAACATTAACTATAGAAGCAAACAGCACTTTTCAATTCATTTTTGTACCATTAATCATTGTTGACTAGCTTCCAAACACCTGTTTTTTGTTGAGTAAAACAGTACATCGAATGAGCTCTGATTATATATATTTAGTAATACGAAGCCCATAGTGGGTCATATGACTGTTTTTCTGGTTACGTTCATTGCTATAGCTTTAATTATGGTAAAACACTTTAGCTCTACTCTTCACATATGAAATTCACAATGAGTTGACATTATGCATATGGAACAACTGCAAAGCAAGGCAAAATATCTATAATTGCATACTTTTATACATTATACAGATATGTGTATCTGTAGATATAGGCATTATTTAATTATGATAATTACAATGAATCATCTTTGACCACACATTTTCTTGTGAATGGCCTGGTCTGCTCCCCTGACTCTTAAACGGCATGTCTACACATACTTTTATGCATGCCTAAACTTAATACATATTTGCCTAATGCACATTAAGGTGATTTAGGCACACTTCTGCATGTGCATGAGCTAAGGCACATTAACATGGTGTACAGACCAACTTGGGACTAAAGTTGGTCTCAAGTCAGCCGACATACGTGAATTAATGCACTTTAGAGTATCTACACTTGTATTAAGGTGATTTAGCTATGCACACGTAAATATGATACCTGGTTTTGCAGGTATCGTATTAAGCTGTAAATAGCCTAAAATCTCCATTTTAAGTCCTATTAAGGGAGCGCACATGTAGACCTGTGCCTTTAATGAACTTTAAGAATGGCTAATGTGCCTTAAATTGGCATGTGTAGATGCACCCAAAGAGTCATACCTTGCTCCTGATTAATTCCATGAACTTAATTGCAATGACTTGTCTGTTGGTAGCAGGTATGACATCCTTTCATCTACAAGAGATGGTGGAAACTGCAGCCTATGATGCAGTTGGTTTGCAATGTTTCATGTGAATGAATAGTCCAATCCAAGATTTGTATGATCTATGGCAGTGGTTGCAAATGTATGTGTTACAGTTGGGTGGTTCGGGAACTGCTTGCTTCTAAAGACTTTTTTCTCTTCAAGCTGTAGGAGCCAATTCAGAATTGAGCCTAATTATGGGAATCTTTGAAATTACCTTTCAGCTGTCTTCTTCAGCTTTTTAGTGAGTTCTTGCTGCTTGCTAAGTATTTATTTCAAACATGCCCATTTATACTGTCAAGTTTGACTTACTGGCAGTTTGCTCCTGTATGGATTATTTTTGGTGAAGCCATAATGTTAACAACTGTGAATGTGATACAGAAAAGCCTTGAAGGCACATTTAGCTTAACATATTTTCTTGCATATTACATATCCCAGAATATATTATACACCTTATTTTTGAAAGGCAGAATGAAGAAAAAAGATTTTTTCTAGCATTTTGGCTTCACAGAGAGGGACAGAGCCTCATCTTTTGCTTATTCAACCTCCCTTTCCTGCTTAACTAAAGCTAAAACCCTTGCTGATACTAAAGACTGGGCCCTATAGGTGGATCTATGATTTTGAAAATAGGTAAAGGGTTTCCAGGGCTGTGAAATAGAAGAGAGACCAGGAACAGCTAGTAGATAGCAAAATTGCCTTAAGAAAGGTTAGCTTTATAAGTGGAACATCAAAGAAGCAACAATCATTAACACCTCAATTGAAGAACAGTGAATCATTATGTCAACTGATTCTCTCAGCTGCCTGAATAGTAATACCACAGCAGCTGCACTGTGGAGCAGGAGTAAAACCAGGGAGCTAGTATCCTAGTCAGAATATCATCTTCCCTGTTCAATATATGCATCCCAATATTTTGGAAAGAGGTGCATGCACATGCAAGAAAATATGGTACTCTGATGTTATTTTCACCGCCAGGCAATGGTGATCTGGTGGTAGAACACCAGGTGATCTGATGGGAGAACACCATTGATGTACACTCACTTCTGTAATTTGTCTTAACAGCCATTTTGAGGCCAGGCATTTTTCCAAGATTCATGAGTTAGCAAGTGGTAATTATAGTAAGTTGTATAGTATAAATAATTCGTACATATTCTGTATGAACAACATTGGACTTCTGCCTATTTTTCTATAACATTGCTGTATAGTGATTTGTTTGGATTTTGTCTCAGATGACTGATAGTGCAAAATGTTGGCAATGATGTGAATCACTGTTGGGCTGTCTTGAAAATCGCTGTGCTAGTGGTAATTTCTTCTTTTTCTTTTCTTTTTTTTCCCCTGACTGCTTTTCTAGTCTCGGCAGACACCTGAGGGCGAGTTCCTTCCCCTCGATCAACTTGAACTGGACGTAGGTTTTAGCACAGGAGCAGATCAACTTTTTCTTGTTTCCCCACTTACAATCTGCCATGTGATCGATGCCAAAAGCCCCTTCTATGACCTTTCTCAGCGAAGCATGCAAACTGAACAGTTTGAGATTGTCGTTATCCTAGAGGGCATTGTGGAAACAACTGGTAAGTAAAACAACACAACATAAGGTATATGTATCACTTATAATTTTATTGCTTTTTCCAAAATTGAAGTAGATTTTTCTCTTTTCATATCTTAAATAGCATGGTATAATGTTGTTAATGAAGTACTATTACTGCTGATTATCTCCTCATGAGCGAAATGTTTGAGTGATCATTTTGAAAATTAAATGTATATTATACAAAGATGGTGCACACCTGCATACCCAAGAAGGTTGGTAAGTTAAATGTAGTAAATTCTGTAGAAATTAACTCAGTTCCTCAGATATGTTTATGTTGAGTTTTCCTGGAATTTAAAAAAATAAATGACAGATGCATGTAGGTGTACTTTTGTTGTAGTCTGTACTGCTTTTGTAAATTAAAGTATTTTGTGTGTGCTAGAGGTCTTCGTACAGAGAATATGTTAGAGTTCTTAGTACAGAGAATAGCCAGTAGGCTTGTGTAAATACTAAGGTGCGTGACCTTCATTGGAGAATGATTATTAGTAATAGATTTTAAAATACTTTATTTTCTACTTTTTCAGCTTATACATTTGTGCTTGTGTAATTCTGTGTTATTTAGTTACAATGATAGAGGAGAATTTAAAGAGATTTTTTAAAACATTCCTTCTAACACTTAAAGTACTATTATATACTTTCTAAGTATTGTCAGCACTGATATAATTTGAATATGCCTCTTCGGGTTCCAATGAATATCACTTTTTGAGGCTGGAATCTTTTTAATCATCTAGATCCATGGAGTCTTATTATAGATATCATTGTGGAATTAAAGCCATAATAATATATAATATTCCAGTTTATTAATAAATTCAGTCTAATCTCCACTAAAGTTATCCATGGAAGATGGTATCTAGCTTAATTCCATTAACTTCTATTAACAATAGTGGATGTTTTTGTTTGTGTGAAGGTACAAATGGATATGGTTTGCATGTGTGGCTAGAGAGAGGTGATGCTGAGAGAGGATTCTGCAAATAACCATTAGAGTTTTTAAATAAATTTGCATTGACTGTGTTTGAACTCTTTTTTGTCTTCACATGTTGTTACCAGTCTAGTTTTTTATTGCTAAAATCTGTGGAAAGTAGAATCTGAATCTGCAAACCCAAACTTGTGTGAGGTTGCAAGGTCAGGACCCAGTTTTAAAGGAAGAGATGAAAGTTAGCTAAATAAAATAGGTTGTATCTTAATAAAACATGGAGGACAGCAAGAGACTTTTAAAATAACAGCAGAAAATATGAATAGAAGATAGAAAAGATGGTCAAAGGGAGGTAACCCAGTTCCTATGCATTAGTTGTATAGTATAGTATTTGAGAATGGAAATAGTCCAGCAAAGAGCAGCAAGGAAACAGAATGTGAGATTCACAGATTCACAAAAGTTTAAAGTAAATGAAAAAAGGATAGCACAATAAGTAGAATATGAGAAGAAAAATAGAGAAAATCATTTCATAAAAAAGTACTTTTGGCATCTACATTGTAGATAGTTCTGACTGAATCTGTTTCAGAGCGGAAAAATTGACAAGTGATTCAAATACAAATATAAATTAAAAGGTAATCAAGTCTATAAAACATTCCATATTTAACAGAGAGGGGATGGAAGCTGAACAAGTTTACTCCTAAGGTCAGAGGATACTCTGACAGATAGTAGGAGTAATGTCAAACCTTATTTATGGGCATTTACCTTACCTTTCTTAATTTAATTATGAACTGCTTTTCTGAATGATCTAGTTTACATGTTCCCTATATTGTGCATTTAAAAGAAATCCAATTTTCTTTCTTTTCCTTTCTGCCTTAAAACTGTTTCATGTTTAGTAACTTCCTTGCCTCTTCTTCGTAAACAACCCCATTTGTGATGATCTTGAAGACCACACTGTTCCCTTGGGAAGCCCACTTATGGCATTTTTACATGTGCTCACAATGCAGTGCCTGGTGGTTTTAATTAGTGAGCCATGCTAATTAAAAGCACCCACACGTCACTTATATCAGCAGTGCAGTGTGCCTCTGCATTGAGCAAATGGCGGAGGTGCACTTTGAACTAAAGCACATTGAACATATTTTAGTTCAAAGCGCACTGCTGCCATTTTCTCAGTGTGGAGGCATACTGTACTGCTGATAAACGATGCATGAGACTGCCAGAGTGCAGCAATTTATGTGCTCCAGCAGACTCGATTAATCAAGTCTGCTCCGATGCACTGGATTTCCAGTGCATCAGAACAGGCTCCCTGCATGTGTGTAAGTTCCCCTAGTTTATCCTCAGAATTTTGTGGAGGGCATGGTTTGTCTACATATTGATTGTGATGAGTTATTATTTTAGGATGCACGGTGTGACCAAAGTCTGTGCCTGTGTACACCAAGTTGGGTAGAATTGTGGATACCCCCCAAGGTAGGGCAACGATCTAGATTAGACCTTGGACAAGTTTTTACTACGTTTTCTTTCATTACAATCTGTCTCATAAATATGGGTTGCATGTTAACATTATGCCACTTTAGCTTATGTCTATACCATTTAAACTAAATGGCATGTATCGCTCATAATTCTAAGAATCCTAACAATCCTCTTATAATATATCTTTCAAGATATGGCATTTCAAGTATTTATAGAGTAGCCTTTCATGCTTAATGTTTTACCTGTGCGTTCTTAGAAGTCATTACTTTGGGTTGGGTAAGAACAGGGGTGGTGCAAAATGCAGGCCGGTGGCCGGATGCGGCCCACCAGGCCATTCTATTTGGCCCGTGGGGCCCCTAAAAAGTTTAGAAAATTAATATTTATCTGCCCTTGGCTGCCTGTCATGCGGCCCTCGATGGCTTCCCAAAACTCAGTAAGTGGCCCTCCGCCCAAAATAATTGCCCGCCCCTGGGTAAGAAGGTTTATTAAGTGTCCAGAGAAAGAAAGTCAGAAAATATGCATTGTAACACTTTTGGTTGATAAGAAAAAGAATTTCAGAAATGAAGCAGGACATAGTCTTTATAAAGCCCTTTCACTTTTCTGTGTCTGAATAGCTTTCTGTCTGCTAACAAAATAATAACAGCCTTTAGCTTTTTATTTGCTACAACAAAACCTTTTTTTTTAAATATGTCCTTTAAATCTAAATTCAGGATATACTTTGGTTTTGAAGCTACTGTAAATTTCAAAATAGCTTAAAGAAAATATGTTGAATTTGTATTTGTATAATTATCGAGCTTGGCATATGGTTAGTCATTCCTAAGGCATGGCATCCAAAAGTGAAATTTAAATCATATGCAGCAATGTGCAATATGCACCTGTTCATGTGTTACATAGTCATCTTATTATTCTGCTGCACACATATAATTGTGTGCTTTTTATTTTTTTGTGAATTATTTGCATATTTGTTAAGGAAAATTAAAATCAGACTTTAACACACGATCAAAACACTTAATTTATTTCAGATGTTTTATTCTTTACTGGTGAAATGAACCTTGTGCTGTAGACTAGCTGGGAATGACTTTCATTCAACATTAATGTATAAATAGAATAGTATACTACTTCTGTTCTGCATCTAGTTTTTTTATTTAATTTTTTTTAATTCTCAGACTGACTTTATGAGGTTTAAGATGAGTAGATATAATATAAAATAAAAGTATTGCTGAGTTTAGAAACATTAAACAGCCTTATTAGTGTAGGACCATTTTTCTAAAGTTGTTTTCCTTCTCATACAATTGATTTGTAGAGCATCATTACAATGAAGACAGATCAATGTAAAAATAATGACATGTAACACAGAGTTATTTTTCCCTTTAATTGTGAAGTGCTCACAAGTAATTTGATCCAAGCTGACCCTTGCTAGTTTATTTTAGACTCTTAATCCAGCAGATGTATCAATGTAGGTTATTAAGGTTTAATGGAAATCCAATACCTGTCTGCATGCATTCCATACAAACTTTTAAAGGTAAATAATTCTCTGTGTGGTCTGAAAAGTATTGTGAACTTTTCTGCACTATGCATAAGTAGTGTGATCTCCTGCACAAAGACCTGAGTTCTACTTACGAGTGACTAGTAAAAAAATCTTCCTATTAAATTCATTCTATTTTCAAACATAATGAACAAAGTAAATTCCTTAGTGTTGCATGCCTGTGTGTGCACGCACATGCACACGTCATATTAACTTTATTGTTGTAAGTTGGAGAATTGGACAATTAATTTATGGAAATAAGAATTCTTTAAAAGCTTTCAACTTCTAGCCATAATGCCGTGGCAGGTGATAGAAGAATCTGGTCCATCAAGCTGGATTAGAAAGGAGAGAATGTTACTTCCTATGACAAGTCTTAAAGTGAGGTCTCATATTCACTTTGGGCCCCAGTGTAATGCAATGATTACAGTAATAGAAGCATAATTTTAAGCAGCAATTAAGCATTGATTTCTCTTTAAATGGCCAGCACTAAGATTTGGCTCATGATAAAATATCTCTTAACTGTTTAAGTTGATGTGACAAAATATTATTCTTTGTGAAATAAGCATACCCCCAATTTCAGGGGTATAAAAATGAGGACAAAATGGAAATAGGGTAAGACCAACTATTCTAACTTAAGAATAGCTGGAGAGAAGACTGCATTAGATGAATATTTTATCTGTCTTTCCAACCCCCTGTCTGCAGTCTGTCTTCACAAAGGACCATTCCCATTACTCACTTCTTATTTGCTTTTGAACACCCCTCTCCCTCAACCCCCCAGCCTTTTAGGTTTTGTGTGTGTTAGTGGCCACCTAAGACGAGGTCTCTGAGGAAAGGAATAATCTTTCAATAAAAAAAATAATCTGTAGAAATTGTACAAAGACCCATGTATAGTAGAGGAGGCCTGTGAAGTGGAATTGTGGTCACTCTAGTGTTGGAGACAAGCCACTTTTAGAAAGGGAATTAAGGAGAGAGATTTGATTATACTGATACAGGCAGTTGGTATATGTTGGTATTGGGGAAACTTGCCAAATATAGCTTTATTTAGAAAAGGACTTGAGTTTCAGCATGAAGAAATGACCAGTGACATTTTGTCCATATGTGGTTGGTGACTAACTTTGTTGCTCACTTGGTAGCTGTTGAGACTCCTGACTGAATACTAGCATTCTCTGTACTTGCTTGTCCTTGCACATTCTGTTTTTGTTGAGAATACAAGTTGCTCAGAAAGCTGTGCATTTATGTCTGTGTCATTAAAAACCTAGATATTTTACTTATTCCTATTATATATACCATGCCCTTAATAATTTTCTAGTGGCCATCCCCGGAAGACCATGCATTTATCAGCCAGCCTGCTATATTTGTCTTCAGGATATCACATAAAACTTTCTCTCACTTTTTCCAAAAGTAACTTTGATCCTCCATAGTATTATGCCATTATGGTAGGACTAGAAGGGTGGCGGGAAAAGTGTGTGTGTGTGGGGGGGGGGGAGTGGCTTCTGCCACCTACCGCAGAATCCCAAGGGCAACTGCGGCAACAGCTAGAAGTTGCCGCTGCCCCTGTGCTGAGTGCTCAGCCACATCCCTACACTGCTGATTTTTGATGTGTTACTTTGTTAAATCTCATAAAATTGTTTTCTTGCCCCGTGTCTCAAAGTGAAGTAAACTTTAGGAACTAGACAATGACTTAATTTGAACTCTTGAAATGTTAAGATGGTATTATAGTTTTCCTACAACTTAGGTGTTATATGGAGAAATGGAAGGCTTGGGCATATTTTTAATATTTCTTAACTTTCCATGAGAATTTACAAGGTTGTCACTTTTAAAGCTTGTGGAATCTAGGAGTTGTAAGTATAGTTTACTGGTTTAGCCAAAATTATTTTAAAAGACCATATTTTACTTTTAATAGCAGCAGTTTTAGTATGTGCCTTACCTCGATTCCTAGAAGTATTCAGAAAGGCATATAGTCTAGCTGCATTCCACTTTTCAGATCATAAAGCCCTGCGTTGTTCATTTTTCTATATTTGTTAAGATATACTAAAGATATACTTGAGAAACTGCACTTGATATGAAGGAAGATACCAGTTATGGGTGTAAGAAAATTTTAAGCAGAGAATAGGTACTGAGTACAAATAGAAATTTCATTTCTGCACATCTATGCAAACCTGTACATATCAGTGTGCTCTTTTATGGTGTTTAGATTTAAAACAGATTGGGTGAAATCCTAAAAGCTTCTCAACAAAGGAAGAATGTAAGGAAGAATTTAAGTCTTTAAGAAAAAGACTTAAATTACCTTGTTTATGTCTCTTCCATCTATGAACTCTCCGAAGAAAATCTTAGTGCATGATCTTTACGTGCAATTCCGTAAGTCTCTCTCTCTCTTTCTCTCCATATATATACTTACTCCAAAGCAAAATATGGTCTATAGAATCTCAGCAATCCCATACAGTCAAGGATGATTATCTTCTATAATTGCTTTATCTGTGGGTCTGAAGATAGCTGATGAGGCTGATCCTGGATTGACAGACTCTGTTGCAACTCAGGCACATGTTTCTGTGTTGGGTGGGTGGCGCTGGATTCTTGATTTGGTCTGCAACACACTGTTTCTGCCCCTCCCACTTTTCCATCTCCTGTTGTCATCCTACAGTTTCTAAGTACTGAGATCCATGTAGCAAATTGTTCCTCATTTGAAGCAGTCCTGGGCTATATTTTCCCATGAGTACACTGTTGAACTAACCACATTATAAATCTTTCCTGTCATAAAAGGAATTACCTGCTTAAGGGGCCTCTTATCTTTGAAACGGGAACAAAATAACCTAGAAAACAGATCTTCCTTTTCTTTCTTGCCATTTTTTATGTTCTTTTCTGTCATTTTTAAAAGGGACAATTTGAGTTACCTTCCATCTAACATTAATACATTTGGAAACAATTTCTGTTATTGAAAAGCCTATTAGGTTCTACCAGCATGGGACCATAGTTGGTACATCACAATATCTTGCTACAGAGGACGTAATTCTTTTGGTCTGTGAACTGCTTTTGCATAATTTTATACATCTCCTGATTCTGTCCCTCACCACACATGCTATTATAAAAACATATATGTGGTAGCTAAATGGTTATGCTTGGGAGATACTTTAGAATGTAAAACAGCAGGATGCCAACATTTTTTAATTCTTCAAAGAAAGCTGCAAAACTATATGGTTCTGCCCGTTTCTTCAATCCTATCTTGGTATCTGACTTCTGTGGTATTTTGGGCTAAATCTTCTTCTTATTTGTGAGCTTGTTTACTTATATAGGAACTCTATGGGCTTCGGTGGACTTATGTCAACATAACTTGCATGCTTAATATGGCCTCATTTCTTTATTTGAATATCAGTCAGATGCTGTCCTGCTTTGCTGAAGGTAGTGCAAAAATAGGTGGAACAGAAGAAGTGCTTAAATTGCTTTTCAAAAGTCAAGAACAGTCAAGACATGCAGCTAATTTGTAATACTTCAGGACCTGAAAATAATAATTTTGATATATATCCAGTCCCCAAACTATACTGATAAATTATAATTATGTCTCCCCAAAGCATTTATTTCCAAAACAGCATATTGAATGCTGTCCTGTTGTAAAATATGGTTGTAATAAGAAGTTAAGAACCTTTTGTTAATATCTGAGCAGAACTCTAAGAAGCCATTGCCTAAGAGAACTAGGCATGCCATCAGAACTTCAAGTGCTATGCATTTAGGAGCCCATATGATTTCAAAATTGCAATATTATCCTTCAATTTACTGAGACACTGAAACTATTATAAAGAGTGTGTGTCTACACATGTGCTTTAGTGTGGAGTTGACTAATTAGCTCCACTGAAAAGTGTCACTGTCTTCACACCAGCTGGCCCCTCACTATAGCACCCTCATGCCCCAGGCAGCCTCTTTGCTGCCTGATGCTGTCGTTTGGATACTGGGGCTGATCCCCCAAGCTCCCTGCCAGCTTGGGGCTGCTCTGCCCTGGCTCAGTGTGGTGGGCACACATGTAAACATTTTGTGTGTGCATAGTGAACCCAGAGGGGTTGTGCATTCAGTATTGTATAATTCTTACACTGACTCATCTGATCTGCTTAATTTGGCAACATCTATTTACACCCTAAAACAGCAAAGAATAATAGATACAGCACAGGAGTGGGACATGGAAGAATAAACCAGGTCTCTTCATTCTGTTACTGTTTTTTATATATATATATATATATATATCCAACAGCACCTAGAGTGAGACACTTGGCATCAAACTTTCTTCAGTCAATAATAACAAATTTTAAATGTCCACATCTATCTATCTATCTATCTATCTATCTATCTATCTATCTATCTATCTATCTATCTATCTATCTATCTATCTATCTATCTATCTATCTATCTATCTATCTATCTATCTATCTATCTATCTATCTATACATTGCTCCTTGGTACTGAGTAAGCTGCTAACCAGCTTCACTGTCCCTGACACTCCTTATATACTGAGTCCAGTTAGCAGCAGATTGAATCCACCTTCTTTGGAGGCTGTGGATAGATCCAGTGTACTTGTGCTATTTCTTTTTCCCAGCACATGCTCAGGGAAAGATACGTACCTCTGGATGAGAGAAAAGTCATCCAAATTCCCTTTAAACATCTTCAATTGCTGGTGTACTAGACAGATTTGTTTCCTCTACCAGCAGGAGTGAGTACTCACCCAGTCCTAATCAGTCTGCATTTTCAATAGGACATTCTTGCTTTATTCAACAAGTCCCTTCCCATATTCACAGATAGGTTTCTCAGGAAGTGCCTCTTTGAGCCCCAGGTGCCACCCACATTCCAACGTGGTTGCTAGGATAGAGCTTTTGTTTTTCCTCCCCTTGACCTCAGTTGTATCCCAACATAATCACCAGTCACTACTATTCCCCCACCACGCATGCTCAAGAGGGTCTCACAGACCTTCCTAAGATGCATGCATTTTGAAAAGTTCCTTTCTACAGTACAAGGAAGTTAGACGAGGATGAATTCTAGCACAACTGATTCACTTCATTGAGTGAAATACGTTGCCCATTGTCCCATCCTTAGGACCTGGAGAAACCTGGGGCACTAGACATGTTCCCTACTTACAGAGATATGCCCTGGAGAATCTCCATGGTGCATCTCTGCACATGGGGAAAGCTGGCTCTGGTGTGGTCTCAGGGCTGAGACCATCAATCATAGTCCCCCTCTTTAAAAAAGGCAAAAAGGAGGGCCTGGGAAATTATAGACCTGTTAGCCTGACTTCAATACGTGGGAAATTACTGGACTATATTATAAGGAAGTCCATTTAAAACATCTGGAAGAGGAAAGGCTGATCACAAGCAGCCAGTATGGATTTATCAAGATCCAATTGTGCCAAATGAATGTTATCTCCTTCTTTGACAAGCTAACTAACTTACTGGGTGGGTGAAGGGAATGCAGTGGACTTTCTGTCTGGACTTCAGTAAGGCTTTTGTCACAAGTTCCACATGATCTTCTTATAAACAAACAGGAGAAACATGGACTACACAACTATGACAAAGTGAATAGACAGCAGGCTCAGTAGCTACAAGCAAAAGGTTATTATAAATGGATCCATGTAGAAATGGAAACAGCTTTTGAATGGAATCTCACCAGAGCCTGTCCTGGGCCCAGTGCTGTTCAATATGTTTGTTAATGATTTGGGTACTGAGATAGAGTTTCCAGAAAGCCTAGGAACCTCTTCCCTCCCCCAGTGGATTGCTGGAAGATAATGAGAAGAGCTCTGGTGGATATCAGAGAAGACAGCACTCAGCAGTAGGAGAATGACGCTGAGCTCTGCGATAAGCATAGTTATGAAAGAATATTAAACGGGCTGGCATAAGTTTATGGAGAGGAAAGGATGACAGAAAGGGGGTGTGAGGTGTAGAGTTGTTTGCTGCTGCAGATTGTATAACAGAGTGGAGGTGTTTGGCTTTTCCCATGTTTCTAGGTTTTGCTGGTTGCCACATGGGGCTGGGAATTAATTTTTCCCCCTCCTGTTGCTACAGTTGTCAGGACTTTTTTTTTTGCCTTCTTCAAAAGGAATGGGTGTTGTCCACAACCAAGGCTGGGGAGTTTGATGGAGTTGTGCAGATGCTTCTTCTGGGACTCTATCCTAGAGATTTTGGGTTAGGGAGTCTTGCCTCTCTGCTTGGGGTCAGAGTGATCACTGCATTTGGGATCAGGAAAGAATCAACATGGACTATGGGGGTTTTGGCCTTTGTCTGCGGTAGGGGGTACGGTCTTTTACCTGGGAACTCCTGAGTGTATTTTAATAAACCTTTTAGCACCAGGACATTGGCAGTGACCTTGTGTCCCTGCTTTTCCTGTGGCAGGTTGGGTTATACCTGGTGTTTTGAGTAATGCATGTTGTTTTGTGTGACAGGGTTATTTATGTAGTTTTAGGGATATGTTAGGCAAGAGCACCTGTATGGGATAGGACAGGGGTTGTCAATCGGGGGTATGCATACCCCCAGGGGTACTTAAAAAGGTTGTAGGGGGTACGCAGGGGCAGGCAGGTGGGGATGGAGTGGGCCCCAGGGCATTGAGGTGACATCTCCCCCTGTGTGTTTGCCTCTTACTCAGAGGCAAAGGAGGGGGAGAGGTGGGCCGGGTGCCGCCTGCTCCATGCAGCACACCATGGCACCTCCCCGCCCCCCACCCCAGCCAGAGCTCAACCCAGAGAAGACCCAGGTGATGCTAACTGTTTGAGGGTTATAGCCAGGGAAAGTAGCTGGGAGGATATCTTCCCCTGAAATGGGAACTGATTTTCTACTATATTTTGGGATGTAGTCCAGATTCTATTACTGCAGTGCAGTCTGCATGAGCTATGCCTGATAGAAAATATTGCAGCTTATCTTCTTTGCATTTGATCTCTATATCACATCTACTTTTTATGTGTTCTTATATAAAATTGATCTGCAAACTGCTATATAGTTTGAGCTCTACCTAGCTGAGGGAATCCCTTACCCCCCCAGAAACAGCATACTCGTATATTTGCAAGAATGAAATAAATAAATACAACAGAAATTCTCTGATGTGCACAAGCTAATGTTCCTTGGTTTGTAAGCATCTGTTGACAAGTGTCAGATATTTACTAGAGGGTCCTTTACCCCCAAATGTACTCTTCTTGTTTATCTGACAGAGTTGGATCAGAGACCTCCCAGATATAATGTAAAGAGTGGATGCTTTTTTGGGTTCTAGTACTAATATTTTGTTTCAGATTTGTTTTGTTTTTGTTAGCTTGGTTTAGTTTTTTAAATAATTGTGTATTCCCTGAGCATTTTAAAGAAAATAAACAGTAAATGAAATGAAATAAAGAGCATGCATAGTTATAAATAATATTATAGGTATATTTTCCCTCACTAATGTGAAAATGGAAATGATATTTTTAACAGCCAGACACAATCCAGTGTTCTACAATGGCAATATAACTGTAAGGCTCTGGCAATGAAAAGTATCTACAAACTCTCTCCTAGGGTTAGGTAGTTTATAAAAAGCCAGGATTGATCAAAGGGAGGGGTATGGCAGTAGTAACTGAGGAATAAGCAGGTATGTGTGGCTGTTTGAGGTGGATTACCCTTGCAAGCCATGGCATAAATTAGTATCTCTTCCTGTAGCAGGACACCTTACAGGGGCCAGGAGCTTTGGTGGACATTTTTGTGCAATGGTTTGGAGTAAACTAGTCTTAAAATTATAATGCTGTTTCATTCCAAGTGTAGTTTTGATTTGAAGAAATAAGGATAAGCTTGGGGGACACTTCATATTTTTTTCTTAAGAATTCCCAGGTCCGTGCATTATTAAAATAATAATAGCTGTTGTTCTTGAAGTGTGTGTAGTGGTGGTCCTTTGAAACGCTGTTGTTGTTCAATATTTATTGTCTTTCTAGATTCCCAATGATGCTGATGCACAAGCAGGCACTGTGTGCATTGCCAGATATATTTTTAGTATACTTAGTGACACCACCCCACAATCATCCTCACAACCTTGCATACCAAGAAATAGAAAGCAGTTTTCCCCCACTCCTCCCATTTCAGGCTGTGGAGTATGGTCAGTATTTATAACCATTTCCCATTGTGGTAAATGTGGGCAGTTTGCATTTATTACTAGAAATCATATCTGAAATCACCACTGCAAACCTGCACATCTCAGTAAATAACTGAGTATCTTTGTGAAAACTCAGTGGCTTCAGTTTGATGTCAGCTTAAAACAAAGTTAGAGATGCATGCATTTCTAATATAGTTAGCATATAGCATGCAAATCTACGCTGCCTTCTGCTAACACAGCCAACTAACTACCTCTCTCAGCTTAAAACAAAGATACTTGAGCTGTTATGCTTCAAGCAGAAAGATTATTTCTTCCTGAATTCATTTGGGATTCTCTTTGGACTGCAAAAATATTATTGATAAGGAGGCTCTGTCCCTGGATAAATTCAAAAGATGATGCTTAAAATAAACGATGATGAGGTGGCTTCAGGAAGTTGCTTGTTGTACTCTTGTCTTTCTTACAGAATTGCATACTTTTCAATTGGGGGTAGTTTGTGCTTCTTAATGTTTTAAGGGAGAAAATATGGTTACAGAGCAAATTCTATAATTTGTCTGCTAGGTTAATGAAACCATTTTTTTTCACTGCTTTCTATCAGAAAAAGTCATGTTTCTTGGGCAGAAATAATCACAACAATCCTGTGAGATGTCAGAGAAAAATGAGATTGACTGTAATGTTATGAGTTAATCTTTGGAGCTTTAAGTTCACCTCGTATAACCTGAATACTAAGTGATTTATCTAAAGTTGGGACTTTAAAAAATATTTTGTAGATACTTAATGCAATGGTATTTAACCCTCTGGAAATAGGCTTTATGTACTGATCAGACACATACATAGGCAAGTTTGGTCAATCTTAATTCTACATCTATTTCAATCTCTTCATGAACAAGTGCTGGATGATAAGCATGAGTTAGTAATCACTGAGGGAATGTCTTGTGCAATGATCCATTAAGCTTAGGAGCACAAAACTGATCTGTGATCTAAATCTGAATTATGCTTCCTGTAAATCGAACATGCCTAATATGAAAAAAAAAAAGAAATAATTCCCAGCTTCCTAAGCACATGTGACTTATGTCCTTTCTTCAAGCGAAGTATTTGTATTTTCTTTTCAGATTGTTGTCTTAAACAAATCTTGTAAAAAGGAGGGAGTGCAAAATAACCTTTATGTAACTATAATAAGATGAAATGAAAGTACCACAATGACAAGTACTTATATATTGCAGTGTGCAAAATCTATGAACATTGTTTAGACTTTTTTTAATGGTGGGGAAGTACTTCAGTTTCTCCTCAGAAGTCATAGTGGCTATTGTTACCTTTCTTTTCTGTGTACAGTGCATTCTTATCAAGTGAACTATCTACATGGTTTGGAAGATGTAAATTCTACTTTCATATAAGTGCTGACTTGTTCCCCCAATGGTAAAATCCAATAGGAAGAAACAAAATAGAAATCTCCACAAGTTTCTCAATGTGGAGTTTCTCTCTTATTGTTTTATCTGTCCTTGGAGGATAAATATAATTTTCTTTGCATGCTGTATTCACTACTCCTCTTCAAAGTGTATTTACTGGCCAAAATGTATGAAATGGATAGTTGTTTTAAAATAGTCAAATGAGAACCTTCCTGGATTTTTGAGGAAAATAGTTCATTTAAACTCACATAGATATATACTTTTTAAATGTTATTTTAAATGTTCATCATATTTGAATACTATGAAATACATTTTCTGGATTAAAATATAGATGCAGTTTTCAGATCAAGTGGCCATTTTTAAAACTAAAAGGTTATTGTAATTCTTTTTTCAACAAGAATAAGAACATTTGACTGGAGATAGGTTCAGATGTAAGAATAAATGTAGTTATTTTTATTTTACTGATGAGTGATTTTTTTGGTTTTGCTATATTATTTTTTTTTTCCAGGTAGCTATTTTGATAGGGATTTTATAAATATAAATTATTTATAAATGTATATACATTTGAGAGGTGAGAATGAGTAACAGCACTTAGGCTTATTTTTTATTTCAATTAATTGCTTGTGTATTAATTTTAGATACCTTACTCGTATCTGATCTTGCCAGTTTTCTCAAAAGTGATGTCCAAAATGTTAATGTTTTTCAGGAATAGGTGAAAAAGTTTAGTAGTCCTTGGACCAGGTCTCCTTGATGTAGACACCATCAAATATTTTTAATTTTTTTGGCTTAAATGGACCTCTTTTAAATTGATTTTTGCTTATGATTCTTCCATTACAACATGATTAAAACAAAATTCCATTGTTGGAAGGCAGGACTCACACCTGCTGCCTCAACTGAAAGTACTGAAGGAGGTACTGCAAAGCAGCACTACCAAAATGTATCAGTTTCTAATTAAAGGTAAATGTGCAAAGCCTTTCCCTTTTGGTCAACGAGCAACTTGAGGGAAGTTAAATGTAGAGAATTTCCAGGACTGGCTACCTGGGAGAAGAAAAAGTTCATGACATGAACAGGCATACTCTGGCAGCCTTTGACAAGTCTCCTGACACTTGGGCTAGGGACAGACATTCAGAAAGCCTGAGCCTGAATTAATTCAATCTTTGCAGGTTAGTTTAACCTGGCTAGGCTGAACCAGTTTGTAACTGGACAGACATTCTCTCGGGACTGAGGAAATTCAGGGACATGCCTGCAGTGGCTCAGGGTAGAAACTGGGGGGTGCTAGAGCAACCCTTCCCTTCCACAGGGCTGAGCTGAAGGGGGCAAGGCTAGGCCCTGGCAGGACCTCTGATTACAGAGGTCTGCCTGCATCATCCCAGGCTTTTCCCCACTTGCTGCTGAAGGGGTGGGAGTGTTGCCAGCTCCCCATGCCCCAGGCTAGCACTCTGAGGCAAGGGGGGAGGCAGGGTGCAGAGCATGCATCTGTTGATGATACAGAGCTTTTCAATCTCCCTCTCTCTACTTCTTTATACTGTCTGCAGCAAACTGACAGGGAAGCAAGCCAGCAGGGAGTTGATAACAATGTTTATCACCTCATCAGCAAAACAATAGCCTCTCTCCATTAATTTAAACTACTCTTAAACAGTTTACCAGCTGTCTAGCTCCAAATGCTCTCAGCAGTCACTGTTCTGTCTGCCTGTCCCAGTGAAATTGGAGAGAGACACACACACAGACACCTCTTGGCATTAGTTAGCATACCACATGCCTAGGGTCCATGGGGCTGGGGGCTGTGCTGTGGGAGATGGGAGGGAGGGAGGGGGAGATTCCTGCATGAGCAGTGAAGGGGAGGAGAGGGCAGAGGAAAGCCAGGCAGACGCTGTACCTACAGTCTCTGCCAGAGCTCTGGTCAGGGAGCAGAGGGAAGAGACCAGCCCTGCTGTGGAGCAGAGAGCCCTGTCCAGCCCAGAGAGCATGCTGGGATCCTGGGGCAGTCTGGTTTATCTTAAACCAGCAAGGGGTGTGTGACAGACACTGCATAAACTGGTTTGACACAAATCTGTTAAGTCTGATACTACATTCAACCAGGTTTATCTCAAACTAGTTTCTGTCATTTTCAAACTGGTTTATGTGCACTGAATATCTGTTCTGTTACAGGTCTAAACCAGTTTCTGATAATTTAAACTGGTTTATGTGTAATGTCTGTCCCTAACTCTAAAGAACCTCTGTCTGCTAGCAGGAAATTATATGCAAGTGGAGCATCACTGTCTGTCTGGCTCCTGTTCTACAATTCCAGCTCTCATCTGTGTTAGAGTCCAGAACAGTGCAAAACCTGAAGAATGTGCAAACGCTGTCCTTATATTTCATTTATCTTTTCTTCTGTCTTAATTGGGAGATGTCCTGATACTTTTTATTAAAAATATTACAATGTGATAGTAAAAGTGTAATTGTACATGTTTAAGTATATGAGGACTAATAATCTGCAGAAGGAAAGCACAAGAAAGAAGTTTCCCAAATTTTAGATGGTCCTAAATAATATCCCATATCCTTATTCATTTAGCCATATATTATATTGAATGTTAAGGACCTAAGGGATTTACGATTGACTCCTGTAACATCTAGTAAATAAGACTTGTTAAACATCTATTTAATCAAGAGTATTTTCTTAGATGTATTATATTTCTACTGGGAGAAGAGAGGGTGGAAATGGTTGGCTATCACATGGGAATTGAAATCTAATTATGAAGCTTTCTAATTTAATCTGAGGTGGTCCAGATTGGAAATAATAATTTTGTTTCAACATTAGGATACTTAAGCATTCCATTTACAGATTTGATTGACTTTTGCAAAGTTATTTAGTTGGGAATGGTAATCAAATGGAAAACCATCTTTTTCTCTTATTAGAGTTTGCCATTTAATTAGTTGACTCCAATTTATTTATTTATTTTTTATTTGTGGATTTGATTTTGATATGATCCTTGCAATGCTTCAGTTTCAGTTTAGTTTAATAGTAACAATTATAGCTTGTCTTTGGAGATTTCAAAATCACATATTTGGAAAGGACCTCAGGGGTCATCTTTTCCAAACCCCTACAGAAATGCAGTATGCATTATTTCTAAATTAATTCAGATAAATTCATATCCAGCTTCTATGGCTAAGGGTACTGGCAGATGTTTAAAGCATGATGGGATCTGATCCCTGATCCCAACAATCAGGTGTCTTGTCATGCCACGTGTGAATTGTTGGAATCAGGGAACAGATTCCAATTGCAAAGCTACCAGTGCAGGGAACGTGACATGGGAAACTGGTCCCAGTACTTTGCTCCCTGCTTTACACCCTCCTAACTTGCCAGCATGCATAGAGTCTTGGATTGTGATTTCAGGTGCCATGTACACCAGCAAGTTGCATGGGCACACAGCAGCCCTGTATGGGGCTACACCTGGCATTGGTTTGCAGTGGAGGAGACTTGATCAGAGGAGTTGTGTTTTAGATGTCCCAGTATACTAGGACCCCAGGATCAGAGGGAGGCTCTGTGATTCCAGGGTCCTGGCACACTGGAACCTTAAAAAAAAAAAATGTGTATAGCCCTGCGTGCAAGGCTGTTCGGTGTGCAGGTTTGCAGCTGCTGAGATGGAGGAGTGGAGTTAATTGTTTCTCCCCCAACTCTGTAAGTTGAAAGCTGTGGTTTTGGCAGTTGGCTGCCAGGAATGTCGCTTTCAGTTTGCTGAGTGGGTAGACCCAAGTAGGAGCTCCATTTCCAACATTTCTGAAGGCTTGCTGTGTAGCTCCATTGCTTTAACATACCACGCATTCACATTAAAACACTATACCAACCAGCCACAAAAATGTTCCACATTAAATGTGGAACATCTTTGTAGCTTGTTTACCATTTTATGGTGCCATACATTGGTGAATGTTTGACATGTTGCTTTTATCACCTGATTAACATGTTAATTGTGTGATAAATATAACATCTATCAGGAAGCTAAGGTATATTTCTTGTTTAGATTTCATTTTGTTTTAGAAAAATGTATAGTGTAGATACTATGTTTCATATCTTTTCATAAACAAACAGTATTGTTTCAGAACCTTGAGAAAGGGGAAAGAGCAATCAGTCAATCAAAGAGGCTGGCCAGCTCTCTGGAATTAGTCTTTGGTTCCTGCAGATGTGTTAATGATTTCATAATGTGAGCAGGTGAGAATGAGTGACCACACTAAGGCTTTCTTTACATTGAGGAGAGCCCTAGTCACTCTTACAAAAGCACTGATTATTAGTGGGGATTAGAAGTCTTACTCCTTTTTTTGCGTGAGATAATTGCAGCATATTAATATATTCCTTTTACTTATAAAATATTTTTTTCTTGAAAATTTCCTTGTGAAATACAGTAAACCTTTATACAGTGATACAGTTCTGTTTGAGTTTTTTGCCTGTTACATGCAGGCAAATAAAGGGGGAGCCATCCTAAGTAGATATCTGAGATTTGTTAAAACTTGCATTAGCTTTTTCTTTTCTGTGCAGAACAAACCTGACTTTCACTAGTCTGATTCTGATGGATAGAACTTTTCAGTATCTATTACAATTCAAATGCTTAACAGTGTTTTTCTTGAAATAAAAATCTGAATGATTTACTTAGATTTGCAAAGTGATTGAGACAATATTATGATCTGTTGCAGAAAACTGGTTAGAGTTGAATTTAATGCGAGTAAAAAACAACTATGTATGGTAATACAATAAGGGCTATCTAGTGAAAAGTCATTGATTAGAATGCATGTTCATATTCAGCATGTTGCAGTGGAAACCAGGTTTGGTATTAATAAATCTGATTTATTGGACAGCAGGAATAAGTTAATCTTATATTGTATGTGGGTCTATATTCTAGCTAAAAATTTGCATCAAGCGTTGATAAGGAGTTGGCATTTTTAGTAGTTAATAAGTTCCATGCTATCAGGCACCTATCAAACATAAGATACAACTTTAAAACTGGCAATGCTATACCCAAGTAAAATTGCCTGTAGAACTGTCAAGCTTTTTATCAGGGATAGTGAATCTGAATTCCCAGGGTTATCACTGTAAACTACACACCCTGTGTTTCACCAGGTGGGCATAACTAATTTAAAAGTATAAATGCTGTATACATTAGCCATGCCCAGCTGGTGAAACATGGAGTGTGTAGTTTCCAGTGATAATCCTTGGGATTCAGATTCACCATCCCCGATAAAAAAACTTGACAGCTCTTCAGACAGTTGTATGTTCCATCATGATAGCAAGGAATGAATACACACACACACACACACACACACACACACACACACACACACACACACACATTTTGCTGTGAATGTGGAGTATTCTTTGAGTTAACTTTCTGTGCAAATATCTTCCATGTCCTGTATTTGATGTGAAAATTATGCTGAAAAACAGGCCACAGCATGTTAAATTTACTGCACAGTACACATACAGGACATGGAAGATATTTGCACAGAAAGTTAACTCAAAGAACACAGTACACATACATTTAAAATATTCACACTTTCCAAAGTCAAAAAACACATGGCAGTGTATCATTGATCCACATACAATATGAAATATGTAGACCAAAGCATCATTTATATCAGGGGTGTCAAGCTCACCTGAGACCCTGGGCTAGATCCAGAATGTGAGGCTTCTTGTGGGTCCAACTCACAGGGGCTACTGTGGCTACAGCAGCAGTGTCATGGGGCCTGTGACAGTAGAGAAGGTGCAGGGTTCAGTGGCAGGTGTGCAGGGTCCAGCGGTGGTGACAGCAGGGGTGGTTCAGGGTCCTTCAGCAGCCAGAGCACAGGGTTTGGTAGTGGAGGGGGTGAAGAGTCCAGTAGGGACAATGTAAAATTTGTTAGGGGCAGGGATGGCAGGAACAGGGTTTGGCAGTGGTGACCCAAGCGCTTTACTGATGGCGATGCCCAACAGGCCAACTTCCAGTATCCTCTGGCAGCCCAGTGGGCTGCATAGAGTCTCTGCAGGTATGGAATTATATAATGTTTTGACAGCCTGGAATTATATGTTTGCTGAGAATTTCAGAGAAATGGAGACTGATTTAAATTACTACTTTTGTGTGACTTGAGACTGCTCTTACATCTTTTATTGGAACATTTATTTTATAAATATATCCAAATAAAATGCAAAGTTTCATATATTGCCAGATGATACTCTTCCCTGTATTTTGATTTGAATTATTCATGTTTTCACTTACATGCCCCTCCACACTTTTTAGAGGGTTAGGCTGCATGTGTACCTTTTCCTATCTCCCAGTTCTGCAGTACAAGACTAATGGCTAGAAAATGATATTTAGAAGCTTGCTTTTGGAAATTGGCTTGTAGATAAAGTAGATGCTGCATTAGAACCGCAAGGGTTAACTGGTGTCAAAAATCGTGTTTGAACAAAGTTTCCTTCAAGGTCCACTGTGTCTGACACAGACAAGCAGCAAGCAGACACCCAGGCTGGATAATTGAAGACATGTACCACAATGTTCCATAGCATGAACAGCCTGGTTTTTATTATACTTTGGAAATATTAAATATTATGTTTCTTTGTTGTGTTGGTTCTGTCTTAAGATATTTTGTATTGAGCTAAAAAAAACAGCCTTCAAAATGCGTATTGGTTGCTGCAACTCCTTCACATGTTTAAAATGGATGACATTTTATACCATTTGATATTTGATATCATAATGACATTTGAAATCATCAAATAATTTGCTTCAGAAGGGATCTTTAGTAGATCAATCCATTCTTCTTGAATGTGAGAAGGCCGTTGCACCTGTTTCAGGGGAAACATTGAAAGTCATAGGCAGCAAAGTAAATGCAGGCTAAGTGTCAGGGGGCATGTCTACATGTGCATTTATGCTGGCTTAAATTTACTGCACAGTACACATACATTTAAAATATTCACACTTTCCAAAGTCAAAAAACCTGAAGTAGATTTCAGTCACTCAAAATTTTCAATTTTTAAATTGCATCAGGTTATGTAAGATTCATGAACTGCCATTGATTTCTTTCATCCTCTTGATCCTACAATCAGGCTTTAAATAATATTTTGAAAGCAAAGCTTCATTATTCATTAAATAGAAGTTTTCTTCTTTTGAAGCCTCATTTCTCACCTTGAGAATTCAAGATCATTTTGAAGACTTTTTCCCCCTCGTTGGTTAAATTGGGAGTCAAATATTAATACATTTTAAATAAATGCATACAAATAGTTTTCCCTTCCACATTAGCCCTGAGGGCTGTCTTTGGAATAGATTCAAGAATAGCAGTAATGGTCAGTTCATTAAGTATTTGTGCCTTCTCTGTGTTGATTTACTAACTCTCAATAATCAGAATTTGTATTTGATTATAATAAAAGTGAAATTTGTATAAGTGCAGGGTACAGTCCCTTATTCATCAAACACAGAAACACACACTTAACCTTAAGCATGTACTTCAGCCCATCCCAGTTCAGAAAAGCATTTACCCATGTGCCTTATATGTAGGCATATGCTTATTTGTCTGGCTGAATTGGGACCATATCGTCCCATGCTTTTTGGAGGAAAAAAAGAATAATGTGCTTACATGCTTAAAAATGTTATGTATGAAATAAATAATTAATCCAGCTAATTTTCTCAATAACACAGTACTATATTTTTACATATATAATGCCTGTTGTATGTAGAAAGTTTCCAGGCCCAATAACTGTTTTCATTTTCCTTGGTGTTTACCTACTTTGCTTAGTAATTGCCTTCTAACTTTGAGGAGGAATGACTTGAAGAATACTTGTGGAAGAAAACACTTAAGCTCTGTGTTAACTTAAGTTATTCTGGCATTTACTGTGGTTTCATTGTATTGTTATAAATGATATAACAATGGTGGCAAATTCATTTGAATGTTGAGGAAACATCTACAATTTTTGCGGAATTTCAAGACAATTTGAATTATGGCTTTTTTGAATTTCTGTAAACAAATGTTCTATGCATTTTGATTATTAATATGATAATTTAACTAATATTTTGTATTAATAATATTCATTTAATAATTGTGTTATACCAGTTTCAGATGAATCTGTACTGGCCTTTTTGCTATTTTTAAAAATTTTAATTTTTTTTTCTAACTTTTATTTCTCAGCATGCAAAACTTGAAAAAGAATATTCCATAACTTATATTGAAATGTCTTTGGCTTCATAAAGACATTCGCTTTCTCCTCGGAGAGTTGCAGCTCCTCTAGGAAAAACCATGAATGTACATACTTTCAGGCTTTTTCTTTCAGAGTAAAAATTGCCACTCCAGGAGAAAAATAGCCCAGGAACAGCCAGGGAAACTTTTTCTGGAAGAGTAAATGTCTGTACATGCTGTGGTGTCTTTCAGATGAGCACATAGTCCTTCACCCCTTTCCTCTCCCTGGAAGATAATATCTCACTGACTGGACTGTTGCCTTAGCATGGAGCAGATCACACCCCCGCTTCATAATCCCCAGGTTATGCTGCAGGGAAACAGGCTGACCCTGAGCAGTCTGGGTCAGCCAATCAGGGCTGCCCCATGCACTGCTGCCATCTGTTGCTGGGTAGATTAAGAGACCCTGCAGAACAAACTGAGATATGTGCAGGGTGTGCATGTGTGTCCCCGATGCACAGTGTTAGCATTGTAAGCTGTCCATTCTTCAGGGCTTCAGCATTCAAATATCTGTACATGAGTCTCTGGGTAAGTTTTTTCTACCAGGAGAACAAACCTGGAAGAATTATTCTAGACTATCTGAATGTGTGTGCACAACCTATATTGACATGACATTTTACTCATAGGTATAACAGAACCTTCCAGGGGGGTTGGAGGCATAAGTCATGTACTAGGGCACCTCTGGCACACAGAGGAGCACACCAGGCATGGCAGGAGCTATTTTTGCACCCAGCCCCCAAGTTCTGCTACTAAAATAGCCTAAAATAGCCTAAAATAGCCATCCACTGAGAGACATTATGCTATAAAACTCAATCTTCAACAAATATCTGAGATAACATGTGGCAGTAAGAACTATCCAATGAGCAAGGCAGGGGGGAAATAGAAAATTACAAATCCTGTTATGTTCTGCTGTAGGCTTGTGCTGATTGTAAGAGGTATATATACTAGGAATTTTCTTCAAGGTTTTCTCTAATGCTTGATATAGATACTAGATTCTTTGCTATATGGAAAAGGAAAATTATCAGTTTAGAAAAGTTGGTTTATAAACGAAGAATGCTCACATTGTTCCAATTTTTTATAATCACAGTTCATTTAATGATGGAGCTTTTTGTTTTCATTCAAAGCTAAAGCCTGTTGTTGGCACAAACATATTTCTATTTGTACATTGTGGAGCAGAACTGTATTGCAGTTGACTTTGTCTTTTATGTCATTGGAGCTTAAATGATGCAGTATATTCTTCTCTTCTGGACAAAATATCCCATGGAAGAGGGGTGGATAGCCCTGATACCCAAACAGTAGCAACTTCTGAATAGCTCTGCCAGTATTTTCTGGCCTGGGGTAGAGAGAGTTTGATCAGGGTCAGTTCTAAGGCCTCTGACCTATTTGGTTTACATCCAAGTCTCCTTGCCGTGAAAATCTTGGAACAAATCTTTTGATGGTGTAAACTGATGTGCTCAGTCCTGCAAAGGAAAAGTGTGGGGAGGATGGAGAGATTTGCATCACAGTCTGTTCCCTCTGGTCGATTTGCTGAGTACATTGACAGGCTGTGGAGTAAAGTCACATTCTAAACAAGGGGAGGTGGGGAATGTGTCATGGGACGGGGGAGGGATGATATTGGAATAGAAGAACCTGCAGTACTATCTTCTTCTCATCAAAAAAGCAAAACAAAATAAAATGTGTTTACCAAAGCAAGAATATTAATGTTGGATACTTTTAGTGTCCAAATTATTCTAGATAGAAGTGAGCCAAGAGATTACAAGCACTTTTTGTTATGCCTTGCCAATATAATCTGGTTGATGTGTTTTATGTTAATGTGAATATCTTGGAATCTCTCTCTCTCTATATATCCTTTACATTAATTTGTAATCTATAGTTACTTTTATTTATTCACTACATCTATTTAGTTTTGCAATGTCCTTGTCATATCCCATATGGTTGATACTTGTTGGTTTACCTCTGAGAATCTAAAAAGCAGCTTCCCAACACTGTTTGGCACCAGAGACTGTCCTTGTTTTTTAATGCTGAAGATTCCCAGTCCTCTACCACAGTAGAAAGCTATTGAGATGATGTATTTCTTTTTCACAAGTTCAGGAGGGTATTTACTATCTTAAATTCTATCACTAACATGAAAACACTTAACTCCTTCTAGTGGGGGATTTTCTTCATGATAACTTTGTACTGAAGGCATACTAGAAAGCTAATACAATGCAAGAGGGGATAAAGAAGCTAAAGAAGTGTTCTTTCTCTTGTATATTCTATATATATGAGGCCCCTGCTGCATGTTACATATATTATGCAATTAAGTGATTAATCACACAATTAGACTGGCCAGAAGTGCAAAGTAATTATCACATGTTAAAAATGACTATTTACCCATAAAAAGAGCCAACTAGCTACAAAATTAGTGTTTGAAAATGTGTAACAACTCTATGGCTGGTTTCTATCATGCTTTAATTTGGACAAAAAGCAGGACCCTGTGTCTGGTGCAATTGTAACATTACATGATTTGAACTCTTTGTGTAATAAAGATTTATGGACAGGGGTCTTCTTTCATCCATGTTATGTTTTCAAGTAAACTTGATGCTCTGTAAATAATAATGGCCACTAGAATCCAAGTTAGGTGAAATCACTAGCAAAAATTGGCAAAAGACAAGAAGTATTTGTTGACATTTTAAAAATACATTCGTTAAATGCATGAATCTGGATGTAATATTGTAAGATTAATATTGTTTGCTCAATATTTTTTGTCTCCCCAGTTTTGCAACAAAAACCTGAATCACTTTCTCTTTAGTAGTGCCTATACAATGGAAGCCCTTTTCTTAGAGACTACACGTTTCATAGATTGTTAGAGGGGACTGGAAGGGACCTCACAGATCATCAGGTCCAGCCCCCCCACTCCACTCTTGGCAGGAAGATAACTGGAGTCAAGTGACCCCAGTGAGATGACAGTCCAGTCTCCTCTTGAAAACCTCCAGGGCAGGTGACTGCACTACTTCTGGAGGGAGTTTATTTCACAGTCTGGACACCCTCACTGTGAAGGAGTTTTTCCTGGTATTAAGTCTGAAGTGGTCTTCTAGTAGTTTGTATCCATTGGTCCTGGTCTTCCCCAGGGGTGTCCTAGTGAACAGCTGTTCACCAAACTCCTGATGCACTCCTCTGATATAGCAGTAAGTCACTATCAAGTCCCCTCTCAACCTTCTCTTCTTTAGGCTAAAGAGGCCCAGGTCCCTCAGCCTTTCCTTTTATGGCTTGCCTTGCAAGTCCCAGATCATATGGGTGGCTCCTTTCTGGACCCTCTCAAGTTTTCCCGTGTCCTCACTGAAGTGCGGCACCCAGAACTGGATGCAGTACTCCAACTAGTCTCACCAGTGCTGAGTACAGCGGGAGTATCACTTCCTTAGTTTTACATGAGATGCATTGGTTACATATGTTGTCATATGTACTGATTCTTTTTATCTTAAAATGTGTCCTCTGTGGTCTATGCCTAAAACTGATGGAAAAAAAAATCAAAGAAAGTTCAAAGCTTGGGTAAATTTAGCTTTGCAGTAGGTCAACAAGTCTGGTTTGGAAATGGAATTCAGAAAGAAAGTTAAAAGTTAGAAGACAGAAACAAATCCTTAAATCATATAGAAAAAAATAAAGCCTATGAAGTAATCTTAAAATCTGTATTTATGTGCAGAGTTTCCTGTGCAATCCTATTGCTAGAAGTTTTGCTATAGGTGGTGTAACAGAGTGAGGGAGAAGAAGGCTCTGCCCCTCTCCTCTGGCCCCATTTGCTCCCCGCAGCAGGGCCAAGAACAGAGAGACTGCTGGTTGCCATGTGGGAGATAAAGCCTGGCTGGGAGTAGAACTAAGGGAAGTCCCAGGGGAATACCCTTACCTGAGGGGCAGCTGACTGTCAGCTGGTTAAGAAGCCAGCAGATTGGTTACTGGGAGCTCTGGTGGGGAGATAAGCAGCTGTAGCAGCCCTCGCCAACCATGGTTTTGCCAACCACAGTTTCGAGTACCCATGCTTAATATTCTATATACCATTTTGGCTACCACGGTATACCATTTTGAGTAACCATGGTATTTTGTGGCTGCACATCAGCCTGCCACCTGCCATTTTTTCCATAAGCCTTTTGTCTTGCCAACCACAGTTTTGCCAACCACAGGAACTTTCAGGAACCTTACCCTGGCGGTTAGCGAGGGAAACCTGTATTTCTGTTGTAATGGTAGTGAATTTTGGAGGGAATACAAGGGTGGTAGAGCTCCCAGCCACTGTTGCCCTGCTCAGACTCACAGGGTGACTGCATCTGCAAGTCCGGCCAACCCCTGAAAGGGACAGGCCCCTAATTTTGAACTGTGTTTTGAACTGTAACTATTGAGAGTGTAAATCCTACCTAGAAAGGGATTACACACCATCATGAACTGCCTCCTGCTCTGTAAATTAAAAACTCAACATCAAGTCATGGTGAACAAGCAGATACCAGAGACAGTGACACCCCTTGGCCAATCTCAGTCCAGGGACTACCTAGCCATGGGCATCTCCCCTGACCCTGCCAAAGATGCCAGTCGTTCAAGTGTTCTGCCCCATGTGGTTACAGTGTCTCTAGGGATAGGAAAAATTCCCAACCATTGGAGCTCTAGTTTGGCTTTGACAAAGCCAGAGAAATGAGTTTACATGAACTGCTTGAAGTCTTTTGAAACCCATGGTGTTCCTACATCTTGAATGCTGGGTGTAGTTCTGGTTTCCACATCACAAAAAAGATGTAGTGGAATTAGAGAAGGACAACATATAGTTGGGGATGGTTCTACTTTGAGCACGGGGTTGGACTAGATGATCTCCTGAGGTCCTTTCCAACCCTAATTTTCTATGATTCTGTTTCCATGAACAAAAATGAAGGATGAAATAGCTGCTGAACTAGGAGAGACTGGAAAGGGTTGGACTCTTCAACTGGGAAAGGAGAAAGCTGAAGCGGGGGATATCACAGATGTCTATAAAACCATGGAGGATGTGGGTAAAGGTGGCAGGAGGGTGGCTGGGTTTGTTGGTGGCTGATGGTGCATGGGGTGCTGGAAGCCCAGGTGGGCTGCTAGCTGGCTGGGTGTTGCCCCAGCTTGGAGGCACCTGATCCAACACTTTCCTGAGCCTGCCTGGGCTTCTAGCACCCTGGGCACATCCCCACTGCCTTCTCCTGCTGCCAGTACACTCAGCCGCCCACCTGCTGCTTTTCTGAGCTGCCCCAGGGGCAATCTGGGTGTGCTGGTGCCCGGAGAAGGTGGCACACTGACCCAGTGGCAAGCCAGCCCATTCCTGGGCAGGCCCAGGCATCCTCCCAGCCACAGGAGCCTGCTGAAGGCAAAAACAGGAAGGGGCCCAATTGGTTTTTTTTTTCCATTTTTTTTTTTTTTTTTTTTTTTGGCAGAGCCTGCCCCCCTCTCCCACAGCTGGGGGTGAGCTGACAGTTGCATTGTAAGTCCACAGGAGCTTGCTGAAGGCAGAAGCGGTGAGGGGCCCGATCCCATTTTTTTCCCCCAGCAGAACCTGCCTACCTCTCTTGTGGCCAGAGGGTGAGCTATTGGCAGGCTGAGCAGCCCCTGAGCTGTGGGAGCCCCCAGTCTTTCCCTCTGTGGCAGTGGCACCCCCCAGGGCCACCTGGGCAGGCTGCTAGTGGGCTGGGTACTGCCCCGGCTTGGGATCAGGGAAGAGTCGGATTGGGCCGGGTGCTGCCTCTGAGCTAGTGCAGCACCTGGCCCACTTGCAGCCCACTTGGGGGTACTACAACTGCAGAGGGAAGGATCAGGGATCCCCTGCAGCTCAGGGGCCACTTAGTCCACCAGCAGTTCATCCCCAGGCTCTGGCTCCACCAAAAAAAAAAAAAAAAAAAGATTGGGCCCCTCACAGTAATGTGACAGAATAATTGAAAAAGTTTAGTCCTTAGGGTTTTATTATATGCCCCACTGTTTCAATTTAAGGGGCATAGAGTAAAACCCTGAGGACTAAATCCCTGTCACATGTACAAGTGCCCTGTAGATAGTTTAACCAAGTTCAACAAAGATCAGACAAATTCATGGGGATTCATAAAACAGTCAGGAATGCATCCTCTGACATCATTCATTACCAGTGATAATGGATACGAGGGAAGGTGATGAGGGATGGATTACTTACTCTAGACATGCTTTGTACATATATTCTCCTTCTAAAGCAGGGGCTGTCAACCAGGGGTTACACATACCCCTGGGGTACTTGGATTAGTCCTAGGGGGTACACGTAGGTGGGCAGGGATGGAATGCCGCTGCCTCTCAGGAGTAGGGGTGGGGAGGGGCATGGGCAGCGGCACCCCTCTGTGGGGCAGGGAAGCTTGCACATGGTAGTGCCCACTGCCACACACCAGGTTGGTGATCTTCACTCCACAGAGGTGCTCCCCTCATCCCACCCCAACCCTGCTCCTGAGAGGCAGCAGCACTCCATCCCTGCCCACCTGTGTATACCCCCTAGGACCAGTCCAAGTACTCCCTGGGTTATGCATAACCCCTGGTTGACAACCCCTGCTTTAGAAAGAGAATATATGTACAAGACATGTCTAGAGTAAGCAATCCATCCCTCATCACTTTCCCCACCACATCCCACACCGGCCCTGCTCCTGGGAGGCGGTAGCACTCCATCCCCTCCTGCCTGCATGCAGTCCTGCCTCCCTGCTCCATGTTTGGCCATGCACTACCTCCACTGAATCCCACGCACCGCACACCACTCAGCATTCAGCTACGCGCTCTTTCCCCCTGCTCCCACTCAGCATCTGGCTGCTGGGGGTAATTACGCTAAAAAAAGTTGAAAACCCCTGTTCTAAAGCATCTGCTACTTGCCACTGGCTGAGGTAGATTAGATGGAACATTGGTCTGACCTAGTATGGTACTTATGTTCTTTCTTTTGTTCTTTCCCTCATCCCATTTCTCTTTGACAGGTCCCCAAGGTCATGTTCATATCTCAGTTGTAGAAGGGACACAGTTTCTTGTACCTTTCTGCTATGACTTAATCCAGCATTTAGTTACTTTTCTATGCTGTGCTTTACAAAGTCAGAGGCACCCCATAATGCACTACGGCAATGAGATTGCTTAATGTACCCTGTTTCTTAACTCTTGTGTGACTCTACGATAAACCCTATCATCAGGACACTCTTGAAAATTAGTCTGAGGGTATTAGATTTGGAAAGATCAAATTCAGTTTGGGTTCAGATGGTGACAGAGTCCCCTCCAGTCCCCGTCTCCCTCCCTCTTTGCTCCAATCTCTAGTCAATCAGAACTATACTTAGAAAATCAGAGTGCTGAAATGTTGTTCTTAGTACAATCCTCAAGCATTTTCCTTGGGGGAATGTGTGATATTAACATTGAAGTAACGTGCATGTTTTATTCTCCTTAGCATTATCATCAAATGTAATGTTGATATGAATAACTACTTTTAGTATGTTATATGCCTGCTTTCTGAAAATTCATCCCACTCATGAATCATTAGGAATGTAAGCATTTTTTCCCTTTAAATTTATGTTTACTTTGATAGGACAGCCAAAGGCCATAATCCCACTCCCTTTCCCACTTCTCCTTTCTTCTCAGTGCTTTTCCATCTGCCACAAATATCACATCTTAAACTGAATTTGGAGTGTTAAACTAATTCACACTAATACAGCATTCATTTAAATTCCATCCAGCCACCTCAGTAGATCTGCTAAGTGCAGTAACTTTGCTGGGAGCGTAAGCAGCAGTTTCCAGTGTTTCAAAGGAAAACGGCTTCCCTTTTAGCTTGGTTGTGGCCTTCAGTGGCACTACAGAGGCAGCTGTCTTTAAATGAAAGTTTTGCTGTAGGAAGCTCTTTTTTTCAGAAAAAAATAATTGTTGAAGACAAAAAGGAGGAGATAGATAGAAAGGGTCTCAAAGGAAATGAGTGGCAGTTTGAAATTGTCCTTCTCTCTTCTTCCTCATTAGTTTGGCTTCCCTTTCAGCCCGTGGCCCATTAGTCTCTTTGAATTAACTTTATTTTGCATGTGTATGTGGAATAGGGGGAGGAAGCAACATCACTTGGGCTCTTAATTTAGAAACATCCTTTGGGGGCATAGCGATTAACAGTGTAGCAAGGCTCTCCAGGGAGAAGGCAAGGGAGTACAGTTGCATGTGTGGGGGTTGAGGGAGGGAGGAAAGTCAGGGACTGAGTCATTAAGGCAACTTTCTTTTAATTATATATTTTTAAACCTTTTTGCTTTTAAAGAATTTGGCTTGCTCAGGGCTTTCAACTGTATGAAGGAAGGTGCATGCGATGAAAAGACATGGAAGGGTAGACAGGGTTGTTTTGTTCTTGGTCTGTGGTGTTTGTTGACATGAATCTTTTTGTTCCCTCTTGTTCTGCTTTTTTTTTAAGTTAGAAAATCGGTGATACTCAGTTTATGGAGTTTGTCATATTCGACATATAATAATTAGACTTGTAGTGTTTATAGAGATGCAGTTCATATCTGAATTTTTCTTCACTGAGGCCCATCCAAAACCATCTCTGTAGCATTTTTAACCCTGTATCTGGGCCAGTTTTAAAATATGAAACAGCTTTGGAGCTTAGAACGGGCATGGAAAGTTTTAAATCTAGTGACTATTTTTTTCTTGTTTTTAGAGTATCATGAATAACGTTGGGTGTGGAGGGGGCGGGAAAGTTTTACAATGGAAATTTAAAATGACTACTGAAGACTCAGGCCTGTTGGCCTGCTTCACAGCTGACATAATTCTTTTGACTTCAGTGTCGAACAGAGTTGAGAATCTGGCTCACTAAATGCTACTATTAGGGAAGAGCCATTTTGTGGAGTTTAAAAGAGGCACAGAACTCAAGCCAGGCTGGAACCATCCGATATGGGTATGAAAAGAAGGGCTTTAAAGACCTTTTAAATATGCAATTAATGTCTGAATACTGGAATTTCCGCACAAAAATGTAGACTCTGAGGTTCACATTCTGACTCTAAGTGGGAAAATTCCGAAAATTCTTCAGGGCTTAGTGTTTAAGCGGCGGGGGCTGAATGTCCTGTGGGCCAAACCAGGAGGGGCTGCACACCCGCAGGCTGCACCATAGTGAGCCATGGACTCCTTGCAGCTGCACATCATGCAGTTGCCTCCCCTGCTGCACAACATGGGTGCCTCCGCTGCACCACTTACATGCCAGCCTCCACTGTTACACCACACATCCACGATCTCCCCACCACTTTATCATGCCTCTCCACTGCTGCACAATGAGCCAGCATGGCCTTAGGTTTACCCACAGCTCCTAGGCTACACTGCACTGTATTGCCCTTGCCCCCTGTGGTGGGCCATGGAGTAGGTTAGCAGTAAAAGTTGTTCGGTGGGGGGGAAGCCAGGGACTCCAGCTTCTATTGCATGTGGAGCATCTGGATGCTGGGGAGCTGCAGCTAAGTAAGAGCCTGATGGTCATAATTTAACCCCTTGCTGGCTGCATGCTGGCTGCAGGCCGCCAGTTGTAGTCCTGCATTAATTCATTAAAAATAATGTTTTCCCCAATTTTATTGGGGTTGATGCTTTTTATCTTATAAAACTATGTGCTTGAATTCATATCTATCACTTCTAACATGTAGTGACTTCTTGCTTGTTCCTTGATAACCTCAAGTGAAATGTATGCTCAGAGGTATACAGTCATAAAATGTAAAGAACATAAATCACTCTTCTGGGGGGTTGGGTTTTTTTGGCAGTTAGCACTTGAAAGTAAGCAATAAAATCCACAAACCTACATCACAGTGCATATTTTCAGTGAGGGCAGCCATTGGTTTATGGTGTAGGGCATGCACAAAAGAAATGTAGTTCCCTTTGAGATATATATTTTGAAAGGACTAGGATAATGTTTTTCTGCTCTGCAGGCATACACCAGGTTTTATCAGCTTTTCACAGCTTATAAAATAAGGAGCAATTTAAAATGGTACTGTTGGAGATACTGTGGTTGTAGCTGTCAAAAATCATACCTGCCTAGTTACTATCAGGTATTTTTATATATTAACATGACTTAGGCTTTCCTTTCATTTCTAGAAACTTTGAAATGAAAGGAGTTATCCTCTAACTTACTGAACAACTAGAAGTAAAACTTGAGGTAAATATCAGGAAAAATAATAGAATAAATTGCTTAGCCCTATTGCATGTGCAGTTGCAATTTGATATATTATTGTTCTGCACTCTTAGGGCTTTTGCACTGTGTAGCTATGTACTGTAAGAGTAGTTGCCAATTTCTACTTAAAAATAAAATTGATTTCCCTGTATTTATTTAAAAGAAAAGTGAAAGATCAGACTTAAAATTTAAAAAGCCAACTATTTTTACTTCCTGCTCAGGTGTTCTAGTAATTTTGCATACAAGACAGGCTGCCTCAAATTGTGTAATATTGAGGGAGTATTAGTGTACTGTATATAAATTTAATTATTGTTCTGAGTACTCTGAAATGTCAGCACCCTCAGTTCACCAAGCAGAGACCAAAGCTTCAGTCTATCGGTCTATCGTGCTTTAGCTTGAACCAGATTCTTAATATTGTTTGAATGTGATTATTTCTATTTGTTTGTTATAGTGTGTAATCAGAAATGCCAGTAAACTTTCATAGCATGCAAGTTAATTCATCCCTGAAGAGAAAAGCCACAAACAGCCAAATGTTCCTATTTGAAACTTAGAAAAATATGTTTATGAGGTGGAAAATATGATTGTATTGAGATGCTAGAATTAATTTCTTAGGTGTTTTGTCTTGTTTCAGAGAATCGTAGATTCCATATTTTTGTACGCAAGTCATTACATAGACCACCACAAACAGACTTACAGGTTTTAAAGGGTAATGCCAAAAGCAAGAAAAAAAAAAGATAGAAAAAAAAAGGCATTTTCCCATGGTGTAACTCCATTGATTAAATTGGGCTTACACCAAAGGTGCATTTTCACAGAGCTCTGTTGTCAACACTGCTGTGTTTTGAAATAATGGAGGACTCTTCAGCCAATGATAGGGGATGGGGGAGGTAACAAAGCATGGAAAGTCTAGCCTTCCAGTCTTTTCATCTTATGCACCATAGAGAAGCTGGGTGCAAGCTGGCCCATGATGTATTTATATTTCTTTTTAAAATGTGAAAAATAATGAAGCATGAAATAACATAGGAAGCCAAAAAAATCTAAATATGCTTTTCAATTATTTTAATTATTGTATTATGTAATTTTAAAAAAATGTGTATTGTCTTTCAACAAAATAAAATACATTCAAGAATAGTTACAATGAAATTCTGCATCACAAAAAATAATATACTGTTCAGGGACAGCTTTTCATTGATTGCCCTTGCATGAAACAAGTCTTAAAGAATAATTGGAATTATATTGCATAACAAATAATAAAGAGACCAACTCAGAAGGTCTCAGTAAATGCCTTGACTCAGGCACTGTACCACTTAACTCTTGAGCATCCATTGTAGGAAGCTGATTTAATATGATTTGGTCAGTTGTGTCAAGTTCTTATAGAGTCACCAGAGAGTTTAGGAGTGATTTGGGGTGTATGCACCCCGGCACTCTGGAGGCATTTTCCCCAACACGCCCTCAGTACCTGAAGAGGGCAAATCAGATCATCCAGAGATGCTTAAAGGTAGGCAACCACTGAGAACTGCTGAAGCACAGGAGGATGTTGGAATTCCTGCCACCTCAAAAGCCTAAGCTATTCATTAGATGTTTCATTTCACTGGCAAATCACAATACCTAAATCACGTTTTGAATATAGCCATATTGAGGTGGTCTGAAAATAGATAATTCAGGATCTGTCTCTTCTTCATTGTTTACCAATAGCCTAGTAGTGAGGGCATCTGTCTAAAAAGTGGTTGACCTGGGATTTAGGCCCTTTTCCCTCCTGCTTCTGAATCCTGTAGGCTAAATACAAATATTCAAGAAGCTTGAGGCAGAAGTGCTCTAAGTATAGGAAACTGCTTTGTTGCCTCATGGTTTGGGTAGGTGGGGCAGTTTTGGGTTCTGGCCTCTGCTCCCGGAAAGGTTTACCCAGTTTACAATTAACTTAACCGTTCAGGTTATCAGCCAGAGGTGGGCACCCCCAACTTTGGCAGTGGTTATTAGGACCTGAATTCATCACTGTTGATGCAAGTTAGTTTTGGGAAATTCGGTTGTCTCTCACAGCCATCCCAATCACTCCTGTGCTTGGTAGGAGATGAGCTGCTGAAGTGTGGGGTAGCGGGGGTTCTACACGGGCATCTCTGGGAGGGTCAAATCGACACACTGGATTCAGGCATTCATTGGGGTTTTCAGGTTACTAGTCCCATCCTCAGTTGGAATCATTCCTTAGGATTTGGGTATCTAACTCCTACATAAGTGCTTGTGGAGACAGTTGAATTTGGACAAAATTGTTCAGTAAAGTAACATATATGTAATGCTTGCTTTAGACCACTTAATACCTTATTATGACAAGTTTGAAACCATTTGCAACAAGTGTCAATTCAGCATATTGAAATTGTGTTAACATGTTATAGCATCATCCAGTGCTCATTGTTTTCTGACAAGCTCTTACTAGGCTAGAGCATTTTTTAAAAAAGAAAAGCAATCTATTTTAGCATAGTTTGACTCAGTTTTAGAGTAGGTGCATACTTGTCCTTTACTCAGTTGTCTGATCTGGGATAGTCTGTGTAAAATTATTTCTTCCAACATTTAATATTACATGTTTTTGCTGAATATCAATGACAGAGCAATGACCCAGTATAATTCTTACAAAATATTAATGCAAGTCAACTTTCAGGACAAAAGTTGGATGGAGGCCTATTAACATTTATAGTGGTTTCATGTTTACAAGGATAAATTTGCTGAAAAGATGAGAAACATTAAATTCAGTAAGATTAAGGAAGCAAAAATGATAAAAATGATGGCAGTTCCTAATGGTAAAAGAGGGTTTATTGCATATTCATATTTCTGCACTGATTATTGTACATATGAAAAATTTAGTCATTTTAAAGCCTATGGTAAGAATATTTTTATGCTTGTTTAGGTTTAATGATATAAAACTAATTGTCATATTTAATGAACAATTACATGGTAGAAGTTTCACTTGACGTATATTTATTATAATTAAATTCACAGTCTAGTTACTCATTTTATTTCCTTGGTAGAGAAAGCTGTGAGCTCACTAACATCCTCTAGAACTGACATCTTCTCTACAAGGAGTGATTTAAATGCATTGGGACATCAGCTCCCTTATGAGCTTTCCATAATCTGCTTATCCCAAACTACCTAGCTGCAATCTTCTGGAAGGAAATGGGCAGCCAATTGTTGTGCAACAAGCTTTGATAAATAAGATTCTTGTAGGCTTAGGTTGCCCCTTCTATGCATATAAGGTTCAGATATCACAATAGTTGTGAAAAAAATGTTGACATGTCAAAGTAAATGGAAGAGAAGGTAGTTAATGGTAGTAAAAGAAGTAGAATGGTAGTAAAACCTTGATGCTGGGTAGCAGAAGAAAAGGAAAAGTTCTTTGTCCATGTATATTCTATTTCTAGTGATATATATGCACTTCAAATGAATAGTTTTGGAGTCTTTTTGTACTGACTGCTGGATGCCATCTTATTCTCTGTTCCTGCGTGCCCTATAGTTCTTTGTTGCCACCTGTGGCAGCAAGACAGAACGCTATAAAGTATGCATATCTGCACCCTTGCATTTTTCTTCCGAATTCGTAGTACTTCAGTGTTTCCCATAGGTAAATGAGCTAATTAAGAAAGGAATCATATTTGCAGTGATACTTAAATTTGTGGGTTCCGAAGCCTTCCCCTGACAAGATAAGATGGAATCCAAATCCACGGTGTACATCTTGTTCCTCTGAGGCAATTATTGCTGTTAATGATGATATTGAAGGTAGAATTATTTCACCCTTTGTACAGCTAAATGCCAGTTTCCAGCTGCTTAAGCAGTGTTTTTGGTACTTACAGTTTGGGATTTTATTACCTGTGCTATTTGGTTATATCCATGCGGGTTCTACATACCCAGGATTGTTAGGGTACATACCCAGGATCCTAGATTGTTTCTGACTTCTGATGGCAGGATAAAGGATCAGCCAATACCCATCCAAAGTCTTTTCAAATGGGTTTTTGACTGTATTAGAAAGTGTTGTTATCTCAGTCATCTGCTTGCACAGATTAGGACATATTGGGCATTGTACACATGCTTGTGCTGCAGCACTGGGTGCTTTTAAAAGCACCTGGTGCTGTGTCACATGCATTTGTATAAATGGCGAAATGTGTGTCAGCCCTGAGAAAATGGTGGTGATATGCTTTTGAACTAAAACACATCGAAGGTGTCTTAGTTCAAAAATGCAGTGCCTCCATTTTCTCAGTGCTGATGTGCATTTCACCATTTATACAAATGTATGTGATCCAGCTTTGGGAGCATCAGCTTGCATGTGCTGGATCTCTGACATGTCAAAGCAGACAAATATATGTGTATAAATGCCCTTAATTCACTGCCACTTCTTCTTAAGGGCTCCAGATTCAATATTCACTTTGACAGAACTGCCTTAGATCATGTTCCATTTGATTTTAACAGTTGAGATACATTGGAAATTGTTTGTGAGTCACCAGGTAGACAGTCACTTAAAGGATGAACAGTTTCTTACTCTTTAAGAACTGTGGTTCTCTGAGGTGTGTTCTCCATACTGATTCTGTGACCTAGCCTCCTACACTGCTGTTACAGAAATTTATATCACTGGGATGCTACAAGTGAAGCCCCTGGAGTGTGGTATTAGCTGATCTATCTTCATGCTCTTTCCAATGGACTGTGGTATCCTGGTTGTGGGTGCCATCAGAGTAGGTGCCCAGGTCTGGCTACTACCCTTGACCAGGATTGTCCTATAGGTGCCGCATGTTGTTGCTCTTGCCTGCCACAAGTTGCTGTAACTTTAATTCACGTAACAGGAGGGAATTCACCATTATTACACATAATCTTCCCACAGGTAGGATTTATCGCTTGCTGTAGTCACTATCCAAATTTGGACTTGTTCCTTTAAGGGCTGGCCAAACTTGTTGGCTTGGTTGCTCTGTGTTTAAACAGGGCACTGCTGTCAGGGAGCTCCACTACCCCTAGACTCCTTCCACATCCAGGTGATCAGTTGGACACTGGGTGACCATTCAGCTGGCCTCTCTGCCACATCTTCAGGTGAGTTTACTTGCCTGGCTTTTTCCCAGGCCTCCCTAGGATTCACTGTGGTCCAGGTTTTCTCCTCACCCAGCAACTGGCAGCTTCTGAGCTCCCTGCCATGCATTGGAGCATGGTCAGGGCTGAGGGAGGGATGCAGAGCCCTGCTTGTTGGTATGCTACACCGGTTATAAATACAGGTCCAATGGATAGTATTATTTAAAAAGAACCCTTTTTTTATGGAGCATATGTATACCACCAAAAGTGAGATTTAAAAAACCCGTACAACCCTGCTTGTAAACCTAATAAGATGTATACTTAACATTAGTTTAAATATTTTGTTTTCTACTCCAGAATCCATCTCAACTTTGTTTAGGAATTGTAAATGGAACTGTCAGGCACACACCTGTGAACTGTCTCTTCCTGTTTGTACTGCATGTAATGCAATGGGATTCTTACGCTAACTTGGTTCTTTGGCCATCATTGTACTAGAAATAATAAATGCCTGTTTCTATTTTTGTACAGTTCTCTTTCTCTTTGTTTCAGCTTTTTTTTTAGAATGCCAGGGGATGATCTGACAGTAAGTCTCAGATAGATCCTTTGCAGAAGTAGAAAATCTAACTTTTTTTCTGGTCTAGGGAAAATAAGTCTGTTCTTGGGCAGTAACACAAGTGATGAATATTCTGTAGAACTTGTCTTTGATGGATTGCATATGTTTGTCCAAGTAGCTGTCTTAGAAATTATAGGCTATCATCACTGATTACTTGCTAAGAATCAATATTTAGGGAATAACTTGTTTAAATATAATAAGAAACATTTAAAAATAATTAAGGTCTACAAAAGCATGATAATTTATAAGTAAAGTGCTCCTTCAGCAGCACTAAAGCTAGAAACAAGACTACAATGAAGTATCTTCCAGAATTGTTATCCATGCTGTAGTCTTTTTAGTATGCAGCAGTTGAACAAAGCAGCTGACTTTAATGGTTATGGAAAGGAGAGATGTTCAATAAGTGTAATTAATTCTCTTGGAGTAACAGAACAGCATAAGACTTAGGATCTTGTTAGATGTTGCACTTTGAGTTTCTCACATGTTGATCAGTGTTAGTGTTAGCTCGAGTTTGGAGTAATCACACCTTAAGGCTAAAAACCTTCTCTGACTGTCCCCAACCTGCACAGTTGTGACTTGCCAGTAGAGGACTGGTGAGCAGAGGCCTAACTAGGAGCTACAGCTGTGAGTTGCTTCTCCAGGGCTTGTGAGCCAGGGCAGGTTTTTATCCCTGCTCTAGGTCGGGGTGTGTGAGAGATGGGTTGGACAGATGGGAAAATGAAACTGGGAGGCAGAGAGTTAATTGAATGGGAGTGGGTAATGAAATGGGAGCTGGGAAGGAAATGGGAGTCAGCAAGGGGAAGGGTGGTGAAATGAAGGAAGTCAGTCACTAAGGATAAAATAGAAAGAAGTGAAAAAAATATAAAAAGGAATAAAGAGGAAGTAAATTAAAGAAGGTCTCGTGTTTTAATCATTTGGGATTTGGGATTGGAGTGTGGGGGGCACTGGTCATGCTTCCCAGTGAGGCTGGGAGCTGAGAGTGGTAAGGGAGGACACTTTTGGGGGAGCTATTGCTCCTGACCTAGGAAGGATACCCCAGCTCATGGGGACCAAATTTGGCTCCCTACCTTGTCCCCCCATCCCTCTAGATCCCATCCTGGACCTGTCCATGCCCTGTGACCTGGTTAGCTGGTATGTGCTCTGCAGGCTATTTGCATGGGGGTGGAAAGGTCACACCCTCGGCAGGTGGGAGGGGGAGTTAGCTTGGTGTCAGAACCACCTCGTGGGCAGTAAAGCTGAAAGACGGGAAAGTCTGTCCACACGTAATAGGAGTGTGGGAGAGGGGACACTTCATCCTGAGGTGCTAGCAGACTGCAACTTGGGCAGCTCATTTGCGCGAGTGATGAACCAGATGGGAACACGATCTGGGTAACACAGATTACATATAAACCTGCCTTGGTGTGGTACTACTTTAAACTGCCTAAAGTGTGCTTAAAACTAGTTTCAGGTGTTAATGTGTGGACATTCAAGGGGTTTAAGAGCTCTAGGAGCCACCTGAAATTAATGTGTAACAAGGCCCTGAGGTTGCCAATCTTTTTGAATGATTCTTTTTTGAGCCATAGACAATAGTACTTCTGGGCAACTGAAATAAAGGGCTTAAAATGCAATTTTTTTTTTAAAAGGTAGTTTATTTCATGTTAGCTTTTTTAATATCTAAAAATTATGAGGTGAAAAAACCTACCGCTCCACCAATCAAGTATATTTTGGAAATTTAGTTTTAATCTCTGCTATTGATTAAATTGCTATAAAATATAATGTTTGACGCCTCAGGAACATTCAGTATCCCAGGTTCACTAATGGAGCAGAAGCAGAATATGTCAGGTGCTAATTCTCAGTTTTTGTGAGTTATTTAACCTACATTTTAAGCAAAGCACACAGTGCTGTCAAGTACTGTTGCTTTTAACACATAACCTTGACAGTCAATTTTAGTGTACGTAAGGACTGCTGTACCTTTTAAGCATTTGAACATTTCAGATTAGCTATGTATATTTCTCCAATTTCTTTTTATCAGCATTCTGTCAATATCTAATATTGCGCCTTATCTCAGTTATGTATGCCCAAACATTCATAATGAAAACTAGAACAAGTGTTTAAAGCTACCACATTTTAGCTTGTGTTTAACTGCACTATGGATATGTGGGAAACAAAGAAAAAATCCTTGATTTTTTTTTTAATTTTTTTTTACTATAGCATCCCCAAAGTATTGATTCTCAGATATGTTCCATAGAAGTCTGCAGTTGGTTACAGAGACAAATTTCTCCTCTTCTGAAGGGTTTTTCACTTTTTGGATCAGGTGTCAAATTTGAGTCTCTGCTTCTATTGGTAAAAAGTAGTGGCTAAAGAGGGCAAAGGCTACTTCTCTGTAGCCTTCTTGCAGAAAAAGAAGGTATATTGCAGTTTCTGCTTTGTAACTTTGTTGGACCTTGATCTTACCACTTATTGACTTGTTTGTGTATCATCACTTCTGGAAAGGGGCTTTGAGAAGGTTGTAGCTGGTTAATTCCTACAGTTTCAGGAGTCATTTATAGTCCACATTGATATTTATATATTTCTGATCATTTAGAGCAGAATTGACAGATATATAGGAAAAATAATATATTATTTAATATACTGTCTGTGTGTGCATTATGTTAGGGGAAAAATGGACATGTATACTACCTTGAGTAACTCAAAGTTCCTGGAGTATTTTTATGTGATTAAAAATCCAAGCAAAAAGAAGCCAAATTTATATAATATAATACTATCCTTAGGTTCTTTGAGCCTTTGTACATGCCATGTTCTTCACCCTTTTTGTGCTGCAACAGCATGACTGTTTGCACAAGCAGGTTTGTCCAACAGATGGTGCTGTGACTTTTTTGTAGTTCACCCCTTTGAATTGCTTCTGCTTTTTTTTTCTTGTGCTGTTTGTGGCTCTGTGCTTCCACTGTTGCGTGGCAGGACACGGGGTTGGGGGCCCTGGGCTGGGGGGCAGCGCTGAACTGTCCAGGGACTGGGATTAATTTGTTTGAAAACCAAGTGCATGCAAACACAGATGCGACACTCCAAAATAAACAAGTTTAAATTTTATAAACCTATTTAATTTAATGAGGATTAAACCTTGTGGTGTGTACAGGTGCCCTTTATGAGCAAATATGGAGATGACAACCCTCCTTCAAAGGATTAAAAAACTTAACACTGTCCTGGAGCTTCTTTGCATTTATGTTCATGGTGATTTCTTGAACAGCATTGTGAACTATTTAGCTAAAACCTGGGACCTTGATTTTCCTTTAAACTTGGTCCCCTTAGGGATAGTGCTCTGATATTGCTCCTGCTTGGAAAACAATGACCTGCATTGGAGAGACAGATACAGCTTGGAAAGGACACCCCACAGTTTGCTTTTGCCCTTACTTTTATACAGGTTCATAAATTGTAATCTGAATTTGACTATTGCTTATTTTGATTATAGTAACACCAAATCCACTTGTTTCTGGTAGCAGGATGTGAACAATGTAAGTTGTAAGGAAGCAGGGTGGGCCCCTGCATGTGAAGCAGGAGAAGTATGTAGGGATGGGAGGGGGGGATGGGGAGGGTTGCAAAGAGTTATTGAATGTGTGTTGGGAAGTTCTTCTTAGAGTCAAGGAAAGAGAAGAGGATGAATCACTTTGTAATTTTTGTAAACAAAATTGGCCTTTAAAACGGCTTAAATGTCTTTTTGCACTGCTTTAATGGCGGTGCTGTTTGCACACTCAGTAGCATATTCTGCTTTAAATGACTTTGGTACATAGCAAGATAAAACACCTCTGAGGTGTTTTAATTTTCTACCTAACTGCAATGGTATACAGGGTACTGGAAGCTGACATGCTTGGGGCTGGGCCATGGGACCCGGCTGCAGCCCATGCAGGCAGGCTTCACTGAGAAGAAAAGAAAATGGGTGATCCTGGTCTTTTTTCTTTTTTTCTCCCTGGAGCCTGCTTGTCTGCTTGAGCTGTGCAGGGGCCTGGTGCTTCCCTCCATGGCTGCGGTGCCCCCTGGGACTGCCTGGGCTGGGTGCTAGTGGGCGGGTGCTCTGTGCACCTCAGGGACTGCTCAGCTCACCAGAGCTCACCTTCTCCCCGCCCCCCCCCACCACCAAAGAGGCAGGCAAGGATTGTGTACACACCATGGGGGTTTAGCTCAGTTTAATTCTCCCTAAATTGAAGTGGTGTTTTTAAAAACCCACCTTTTCAGTCTAGGGAAAACTAAACTGAATTAAACCCCTGTGGTGTGTACAAGCATCCCAAGAGGTTAACATGTGGCCCCTGGGCTCCTGCCCCGTCACTGCTGCTTCTGTTGCTCCAACTGCTGTGGTGGTGGCAACTGTGGTCTCTGGAGCAGGGTAGCATGGTGGGAGGCTTGGTTAGAGTGACTATATGTTCCATTTTAGCTGGGACGGTCCTGAATTTGGGAGGTTTCTCCCAATTGGATGTTGGGAATTATAATGGGTCCTGGAAACGCAGGGGTGTGGGGCACAGTCTGGCTGGGAGTCAGAGTGATGGAGAGCATCTTGCAAGTGGGCAAGCCCCACCCCTGCTGACTTGTGAGAGCATGGGGCAGGGGATGGAGGGGCTGGGGTAGTGTTCCAGATTTCCCAAATGATGTTCTGGATTTCCAGGAACACCATATGGTCAGCCTAGGTATGGTGAACTTGCTGCTCATACACCAATGGCAGTGGGCAGGGGGCATGGCTGAATGGTGGTGTGTGACAGTGTGGGGAGGAGAAAGGGAGCTCTTGCTGCTTGCATAGCAGTGGTGGGGGATAGGGAAATCACCTGCATGGCGTTGGCAACAGGGAGACTTGCAAAGCAGTTGTGATGGGAGTGCTCATATTGCTGTCATGGCAGGGGTTTGCATGCAGCAGGTGTTTTGGGGAACCTATGCAACCCCTGCAGCATGTAGCCTGTGCAGTGTGCAGCCTGGGCCCCCCAACCTGTGCAGCGTGTGGCACCCAGATGTTATGAAGTTGGACAATCCCTGGTTTAACTCTTTGGCTAGGGACAGAAGTTACACACAAACTAATTTAAGTGATCAGAAACTGGTTTAAACCTGTAACAGAACAAAAGATCAGGGCAGATAAGCCCGTTTCAAAATGGCTGAAACTGGTTTATGATAAACCTGGTTGAATGTAATATCCGACTTAAGTGATTGAGGTCAAACTGGTTTATGGAACTTCTATCCCAGACCCCTTCCTGGTTCAGTGGCTATGTGTAGGGGGTGCACGGGTGTAACCCCTGAGAGCACTGGTGCACCTCCTGACCGGCCATGCTCACTGCTTAGGTGATGGGTGGGGGGGGCAGGCAGGAGCGCTGGTGCCCCCCCTGCAAGTGCCGGATGATCTCTGCAGCCACTCCCAGAAATGGCTGCAGCCACTCCCGGTAGCTTTGAGATCAACTGCGTGGGGACCCCTTCCCCCGCCCCGGGCAGCGAGACTGGTTGTGGCGGGGTGGCATGTGTCCCCCCTGACTAAGGCAGCATCAGTCACCCATGTCCTGATTTAAGTTAAATCAGAGTCCTCCAGCATCCCAGCATGCTTTTCAGCCCTGGGCTGGGCTGAGCTGTGCTGTCTGCTTCAGAGAGCAAGGCTGCCCTCTGCTGTCTAGCCAGATGGCCAGATGCCAGCCTGGCATGGCTCCCTGAGATGAAGTGGGCAGGGAGGGGATTTATTCTCCCCTCTCTCCACCCCCGGGAACCCTAGCCACATAGGTGGATTAATGCAGAGGTCAGCTGGACCAGGGCCCCCAGATGCCTGGAGGGCAGGTGTGGGGGGGAGAATGGGAAAAGAGGGGGCAGCTAGACATGAACAAAACCAGCAGCTGGGCCAGGCATGTAATGTGGCTGGCTGTGGCTACCAAGTATTGGGCTGGGCACAGGGCACAATCAGACCAGAGCCCTGGGAGTGACCAGAGCCACCGGCAGCAGGGAGCGGACCTGGGTGCAGTGCATAGCTGGAACCTACTGGTGGTGGGGAGGGGCCGCCTCTGGAGCTCTGTCCACGCCACATGTGCCTGGTGGCAAAGGCTCCACTCCCCTGGTACTGCTTAGTTGTGGAGCGATGTTGTATGGAATCCTGCATGACTGGCCCTGGGCTCTGGCTTCAGCGTGGACCTGCAGGCAGGGGCTGATGACCACTGATGAATATTCATTGAGTATTATGATACAGCCAGTTATATATTCACCTTACTGTACTTTTATCTAATCTGTATTTCTTTAGCTTGTTAATGAGATGATTCTAACTAACAATTCATGTACATAACAATTGGATGAAATTCAGTAAGTCAAGTACTTTTACACTTGTCCCTTAGGAGAGAGCAGTCAAATCCACAGATGTAAAATGGGGAAAATAACTATCTAGCCTACAATACTTCATAAGAAGGCCTCTGGATTATAGTGGACTGCAAGAACTGAACACAAATCAGTATAAACCTATTGCAAAAAAAATGCTAGTAGCATTTTGGATGCATCACATGAGTATGCCATTCAAAGGAAATTATTCTTCCATCTATTCAGTATGGTGAGTTTTCATCTTGAGTGCTACAATTCAAGACAGACATGGACAAAGTGAAGAGTATAGGTCAGAACAGCATGAGTTCCCTAATGAACTCAGTATTCTGAGTTTTAGATCTCTTCCCACCCCACTCCCAGTTTTAACCAGAAACACCATCCTTGCTCTGAGAAACTATTCCCAATAGAACTAAAGGAGAAAAACAGCACATTACCACAATGTTTCAGTTAAAAATTAATCTGAATTTTCAGAGAAAATACATTTTGTCCAAAAAATCCCAACCAACCACCTCAACAGTAGGCATATGATTTACAGGATATCTTAACTTCTGTTATATACACATATTAGGTATATTTCTTATTTTATGAATTAAAAATGTATGGCAGTTGGAGACACACACACACACACACACACACACACACACACACACACACACACACACACACACTCCTTCATTCATCCCTGCCTACATCTAAAATGAAAAGAAATCAGCTATATCAAGATAAAAATATTCAAATAAATTACAATGGATACTTTAAAGAAATGTTAGACTCTTCTCTAGTGAGGTTTTAAACTAAGACTGAACAATAAAAACACTAAGATAACAAAAACAAAAGTCCAGAAATTTAGAAACAAGCTATAAGATACTCTAGTATGTACCTAAGAATCAAACACTATTTCACTAGCAACACCACTCTGAATCACTTAGCTTTAATTTTCCCAAATAAACAGAGTAGTATTTATTCTAGAGGAATACAAGAAAATAGAAAAAGGGAAGGAATAATCACCAGTCTCATTTATCAGACAACTTCTCTTATCCAAAGCAGGATTTTCCCCTGATTCATAGAAATTATAAGTTCTAAAATGCATTAAGTTAAAGTTTATAGACATATAAAGTTTATATACTCAATTCATCTGAGGTTGAGCAGTTTAGGATACAGTTCGAATTACTGCTTTTATGTCCTTCAGGATGTGTGAAACAGTTATTAAAGTCAATGTGTATGTCCAGTTACATGTCTGAATTCCACTGAACAATATGCATGTGTAGCAGGGTCTGCCCGTGCAGCTGGGAGCCCTATTAGGTGTCTGGGAGTCCCACAGTTGAGGGGACTCTCAGCCCTGGCAGCACCAGGTGTCTGTGGACTCTGGGTCCCAACAGCGCCCCATGGCTGCTGGAATCCAAAGTCCTACAGTTGCAGATGCACGGTCCAAGCAGCTGTGGGGCATGGTTGTGATATTGCAGCCCCAGGTGCATGTAGGATTCCCCCCCTGGGGCAGCCAGTGCAAGGGGGACCAGATCTTGGCAATCAAGGAATCATGGGCTTTAATATGCAATCCCACAGTCACACCTCCTGCCATGTGTGTGCGCCATGGTAGAAGGTGTGATTGTGTGACTCACACATTAGATCCCATTGAACCCTTACCTGTGTAGAGGGGCCCATAGAGACATTTTATACTATTTGCACAAGCCAATATACATTCAATTCTTCAAAGAGAAATAAACTATCTACTTGGATTAACTTTTGCTGATAGCAACAACCTTTAATCTTGTGGTCACGATTTGGGAATTAAGGCAGTTTGAGAGAGACAGCTTATCTTTCCCTCCAGCCCTTTTAGCCTTGCTAAGTGAGGTAAAATGATATAATGATTCACAAAAGCTGGAAAAGCCTAGGTGTGTCACACAATGCTATTTGGTCTAAATCTCCCTGGCCTTCTTCAGCTTGAACATATTCCCCTGTCCCCACCCTCAAGTCTCTAAAGCAAGATAGCATGTGCTGTTGTTAGCTATATTTAATCTACAGAACAGATTAGAATTTAGTTTTATTTGGCGCTTCTGTACTCCCAGCATCTCCAAGCTCTATATAAACAGTGATGAGCTAGAAATTCTGAGAGGTGCACTTTATGTGTAGACAAGCAGAGCAGCTTTTCAAAAACAGGTTCCTGCCTCAAAACACATATAGGAATATCAAACCCTTGCAGTGTATCTTGAGCTCAGTACAGTTTGACATCAGCATTTAAAACATGTTAGATAAGTACCTGTTTTCCTGAACTCTTTTTAAAAGTCTGCAATCAAGCAAGGACAATTGTCGCAGGGCACCCCAGTGCTCTGCTCCTAGGGAGTAGAAACTGCCAGGGAGAGAGAGAGAGCCTTAGCAGGACATAACAAGCGCAGCTGTGGGTTGCCAGGGATAACGAGCACAGCTGCGAGTTGCTGGGGCAACTAAGGGGAGCCAGCTGTCGGTAAGGGGCAGGGCCGGGCCCTTATAAAGTCCAGGGCTGAAGCCAAGCTGGCAGTTCCCTGCTAGCAACCGGAGAGGCAAGAGCTCCCGTGGCCAGGATATAGAGAGAGCCCTGATGGCAAGTATAGCTTACGAGAACTCCAGAAGCTGGGGCAATGATGATGTTGTTAGGGCCCAGTGCCTTGTGTTTTGGTTATAGCCAGGAGGCTTGTGTTTGCTTTAGTGTCTGTATTACACCGGTGGTTTGGGTGAGGCTATAGGGGTTGGAGGAGGCCTCATAGGGACCCCCAGAGAAGGAGGGGCCCCAGCACCTGAGGAGGGTGCAGCGTACTCATCGGGGACTCACAAGGGAGTGGGAGGACCCCGGCGCCAGTAAGGGCGCAACTTGCGGGGTGTGTAGACCCCAGCCCCAGAGAGTTGGGCAGCACTAGGGAGCCCAGCTTGGGCGTAGCAAGCCCTAGAGAAGGGGGCGCTATGGAGAAGCCCTAGTGGGGGCGTAGCAAGCCCAGAGAGCGGGCGGCACTATTGAGGAGTCCTAGTGGGGGGCGTAGCAAGCCCAGAGAGGGGGCGGCGCTATTGAGGAGCCCTAGTGGGGGGCATAGCAAGCCCAGAGAGGGGGCGGCGCTATTGAGGAGCCCTAGTGGGGGGCATAGCAAGCCCAGAGAGGGGGCGGCGCTATTGAGGAGCCCTAGTGGGGGCGTAGCAAGCCCAGAGAGGGGGCGGCGCTATTGAGGAGCCCTAGTGGGGGCGTAGCAAGCCCAGAGAGGGGGCGGCGCTATTGAGGAGCCCTAGTGGGGGCGTAGCAAGCCCAGAGAGGGGGCGGCGCTATTGAGGAGCCCTAGTGGGGGCGTAGCAAGCCCAGAGAGGGGGCGGCGCTATTGGGAAGCCCTAGCGTGGGCGTATGAAGCCCAGCGTGGGCACAGCAAGCCCCAGAGAGGGGGCAGTAAGCCCAGTGTGGGCACAATGCCCTAGGAAGGGGGCAACTCAAGGCCCAAGGAGGGCACAGCAAGCCCAGAGAGGGGGCTGCACTAAGGAGAGGCAGAAGGGTGAGCATAGAGGTCTTCGAAGACGGTGATTACATCTGCGAGGCTTGGGCTGTGGTATTGGGGAGGTAGGAGCCGCAGAGAGCGCCCCCTGGCATTGGGGCCCTAAATGGGCAGCCTCCCACTTAATTGACATCTTAATTAGACCAATTAACATCAAAGGCGTGGCAGACGAGATAGGCGGGCGGTTGCCCAGAGACAGGTGGGCGGGCCGTGGAGATCGGCCCAGAGAAGGCCCCCCTCTCACAACAATACTAATTTGAGGTTTGGAGAAACTGCACAACCTCAGCAAGACAGGTTTTGTGGCAGTGACAGACAGAGTCGAGGACTAAAGAACTAGTTTTATAATCTTTTTTTTTCCTTTGTAAAAGTCATATCCTGGCTCTCAGTTTCTTGCAGGAGGGGCTCTTCAGTAGCTGCCAGGTGGCCAGCTGACACCTTTGCTGAGTATGTGACACCCCAGCACCTCTGTTCTCTCACTCTGCATGAGCTGCAATGTATTGGAGCATAAAAGTAATGAAAAATCAAAGTGGGGAGGGAGGGAGGGAGAGAAAGGGTTACATTAAGTGATAAGCACAGAAGTGAAGGCCTTGTGTCAAACTATTAAATGGGATGGATGAATGAATAGGGATTCTGTAGCCCAAACATCCCTGGTAAGGATCTTTCTCTTCTTAACAGAGGCTACATAAACTTGGTTACTAACTTTCTACTTACCTTTCTTTGAGGTAAAAAAGGAGCCACTGTTAGCCTCCATTGTTTGGGGATAACTGCTTTTCCACTGGAGCCCTGTCCTAGGAGAGTTTCTACTGTTGACAAGTTCCTATTGAAGACAGACAGTGCCACAAAGAAGCCAAACCTTATGGCTAGGGACAGACATCACACACAAACTGGTTTAAGTGGTCAGAAACTGGTTTAAACCTGTAACGGAACAGATGTTCAGTGCACATAAACTGTTTTGAAAATGGCTGAAACTAGTTTGAGATGAACCTGGTTGAATAGAGTATCAGACTTAACTGATTTGGGTCAAACCAGTTGATGCAATGTCTGTCCCAGACTCCTTCATGGTTTAAATTAAATCAGAGGCCCCCAGAATCCAAGATGCTTTGCAATGCTGGATGGGGCTCTGCTTTCTGCTCCAGCCCAGGAGGGCTGGCCTCTCCCCTCTGCTCCCTGGCTGCAGCTCTGGCAGAGCCTGCACATACAGCAGAGTCTACCTGGCTTCCTCCTGCTCCCCCAATCTCTCTCACCACTGCCTGCTCAAGCAGGGATTCTCCCATCCCCTATCAGCTTTAGCTAGCAGGCCACATGCTGGCTACCTCCTGGCTGTGGGAGACAGGACAAAGACAGACACAACAGTGCCGACATAGCTCTTTGGAGCTAATCAACAGGTGGCTGGTAACGTTCCATTCCTTTCTTGGAAAAAAGTTGTTTAAGAAGAGCTTGAACTAATGAGGGACCCTCTTGTTTTGCTGATGGGCTGATAAACACTATGTAACTCCCTATTGTGTAACTAAATGCTGTGTAAGTCCCTGCTGGCTCCCTCATTGCTGACCAGCAAGGGGGGAACCCCTCCCTAATCAGACCGGCCTGCCAGGGCCTGGCCATGCCCTCCCCCCCCCCCCGCCAGCTCAGCATTGTGGAAGGGAGGGGAAGGCTGCTCTAGCATTCCCTGGCTTCTAGCCTGCACCACTGCAGGCATGTGCCTGCATTTCTTCAGTCCAGAGGGGATGTCTGTACAGTTACAAATTGGTTCAGCCTAGGTAGGTGAGACTAACGTGCAAAGATTGAATCAATTCAGGCTTAGGCTTTATGAATGTCTGTCCCTAGCCTTTAGGCCCAGAACACCTAACCAGTTATAAAGATTGGCTATCTGGGCAGGGATTAGGAGGAGGAAGGATGATCATCTGTTGCCCTGCAATCAGCGCTCTATCTTATCTGGACAGTCAAGAGGCAGAAGGAAGCCTGCTTTAACATTTCACTAGATGCAGACTGTTCCCCCTAACCTTGACAAGGAGTTCAAATCCTGGTGTGAGACCTGACATGCCACAACTGTTTCTCTTCTGAACCAAAACCTAATCTTACCAACTGAGCCCCACTGGTAGTTATATAATTAAAAAAATACCTTACAAGGCATTGGGTTGAAATGTTGCATTTGTAACACTCAGTGATCAGGAATTGATTTTTTTTAAATAAAACATCAACTTCCTACCAAATTAAAAGAAAACTCTCTGCTTCTTAAATTCACAGAAGAAATATGACTGCTGGTTGTAACACTTTACTTTCTATGGCTTTATTTGCTCATGAAGGCTAAGTATAGACATTCAGAAAGCCTGAGCCTGAATTGATTCAATCTTTGCAGGTTAGTCTAACCTGCATAGATTGAACCAGCAAGAAAGTGAATAGGCATTCACTTTTAGTTCCAGAAATGCAGTCACATGCCAGCAGTGACTCAGACCAGAAGCCGGGGGGCACTTCCTTCTAGCCTGACCACTATAGAAGGGAAGCTGAGCTGAGGGAGAGGTGTGGTTGGGCCCTGACTATGATTGGGGAGGGGTTTTAGCTCTCATCCTGACCTGCAGGGAGAAGGAGGGGGAAAGCATCTGTTGCCAAGACTTTTGGCAGAGGAGGGGAAGGAATATGGTCACACCCTAGCCCCCAGCCAGATGCTGGTCAGGCATGGACTCCTAAAGTGCAGGGGGCAGGGAGGGGGTTTATTCCCTCTCCCTCCCTTCTCCCACCGAGGGTTGCAGCATGGGTCTGCCAGCCCTGGCTGCCACCTCTGCTGCTTGTCCCCAGGTGGGCAGACCCCGGCTGGGAAGAGGCAGATTAAAATTTATTGTGGCCTTGGGCAAACAGAAAATTGGAGGCCCCCGCTGCTGCTTCCATGCTGTACTGAGACGTGGGGGACATGACTCGGGGGAAGGGGAGGGATTGTAGAGGGGCTCCTACTTTGGGGCATTGCACCCGTCCGGTCTCATATAGGCACTCTCTAGCAACCTTAGAGCACACACTTGGCTCCGGCTGCGGGCTGTGTCCCTGGGACTTGTGCGTTGGGTTGCGTTCACCCCCGAGGGAGGCCCCGACACTCGCCTGCCATGACTTGATCTTCCTTCCTTCAGTGGTGGGGCTCTCCTTTGCGAAACCTTGCAGACCAGGTGCAGCCTTTTGCGGGTGTTCTTGGGGCTCCACCTCCCCTACACCCCAGCCATATGCCAGCCTTCAGGACAACTGGATGATGGACTGTTGGCCTGTCCCCTTGGTGTTTGCTCCTGCTTTCATCCCTTCTTGCCTGTCCCTTGATGCCTCTTTAGCCCGGGTGACTATGGGGTGTGGGACTGTCCTTGCCTCAGTGTCTGCTCTCCCGTTTGAGGCATCGCAATCCACTGCATTGACTCTGCTCTTCTTCTTGTCCTGGGGGGGGTACTTGGATGCAGCTAGCACAGGCTGCTCTGCTTGCATAGGCCCCAGTGCTGCTGCTGGTCTGCAGGGCCGAGTGGACATGGTGGCACTGCACAGAAGTGGGAATGGAGTGGGGTGGGGCACCTGGAGGCTCAGGCAGGGGTGGGCCTGTGGGGAAGGCTTGAACAGGCCAGGAATGTGGAGCAGCAGGGGCTGAGCTGTACTGGCTCTGAGGCAGCTCCTGCCCTGGAGGTGCTGGGACCCCACTGTTGCAGGTGGGAGCCAAGCCCAGAGCGACTTGTGTTCTGTTACGCTGTGGACGCCCAAGCTTGCAGGCACCATTGGGCTCTTCCCCCTGGGCTGTGGTTCAGGGTTCCTCCCCTCAACCTGTCCATGCTGCCTTGCAGGATCTGGGCCTTCCCCACGGCTGTGGGATCCATCCCCGGCCAACATAGTGGGAGCAGTGGCTGGAGTGGGATGTACTGCCACCCAGGCACAAGCCAGCAGCCACAGCCACCCCTGTGCAACATCGTCCCCTAGCCTGGGCCCCTTCCCTGCTTTCTGTCCCGAGGTGCGCATGTATTTGCCTCCAGCAACAAACTGGGCTAGGGATCTGCAGACCTTAGTGCAGCAGCTTGCAGCCTCCTGGCTGCCTGTCACAGCCAGCTTGGGCTCTGCTGGCCCCTGCTGTCTACCACAGAGCCTAGGGAGGTGATGGGGAGTCTCCAAGGAGCTGCACTCAAGTCTAACCACCAGACCACAGGTCATGCACTGTCTGAACCCTTCTCTGGTGCTTCTTTTGAAGTTGAGCCACTTTTCCATATAAAGGTGATTGAATTAAATAGGTGGAGAGCAGTGCAGTGGTTTCTGCCTTTTTGTGAACAAGGGTTCAAGCTAGAACCCAGGGCCTGATTACTTCCAGAGGGGTATCTATCTTAGTGATTTACATACTTTTTGGCCTGTTCTCAAATACCTCTCTCTCTCTTGGCTAGCCAAGGGTCCAACTTTAAAAATAGGCCTGGAGAAAGGACCTGGTTAAATAGCTTACGTGGGCCTGATGACTGAGTTCCATGTTAGGAAGTCAGAAAGCTGAAGATTCAAATGCTCTTTTAATATGGGCCTAGAGCTCAGGTTCCTTGCTTCCTGGACAAGTATCCTGCCTACTTAAATTTTGGGAATAAAACATTCCCTTCTTCCACTAGCTCTAAATAGCACAGAACTCCACAGACATGCAGAACAAGGCAAGATGCCCCAGAGTGGGAGTCCCTCTCTCCTGAGTCATGTCCCCCACATCTCAGTCTGGCATGGAAGCAGCAGGGGGGCCCTCCCATTTTCTGTGCGATTTTGAGCTGATGTAATTTTGCTGGGTAGAATTCCATGACTTAGGCTTGCCCCTTCTATAAGTATACATAGCCATGTACCCATTTGGCCAGAGAACAGCCTGCTGTGCATGCTCAGTAACCACGTAGCCGCTTACGTGTCCGTATTGCATATGGGGTAGGATTACAACTTGTGTTTGCATGCCAAAAATGACAGTTACATGGCTGGAAAGCTGCCATTTGAATGTGTAAAGTAAAGTTGGATTCTGCCTTTTAACTATAACTTTGAAAAGAAGCTAAAGTTTTACATGATCCAAACTTCTCTCTTTTTACAGGTTTTAAAAAAATTATTTGTAGCTGTTTGTTTAATATCATCAACATAATGAAAATGAATTAAATGTTTACAGTCATTAAAACATACAATTGCTTTGGGGATATAGTAGAATATTCCTGGGTAGGTGATATAGCTGATGTAATATAATAATTACATTAGAAATTTTGTTTTAACAATGTTACTACTGAGATGAGTTTTCTACACAGTGACCTTGCCCTATGAAAAGTGGCATTGATTATATATTTCTCTTTTGCAGTTGAGTATGAAACCAAAGCTTTTACAACTACATTTTTATTTTAGATTAGGCTTTCTCATAGCCACATTCTGTAGTAAATTCCTAGACTGCCATTTCATCCATCCTGTTTAAAAGCTGAAAGAATGTTCCTGAAAGTGTTTGATCTGTATCTTATCTAATACAATTATTTAGACATTAGCATGTATTAGTATCTAAGAACCACAAAAAGTGTTATTCACTTGTCTGATCCTTTTAGAGTAGAGTTACTTTTAGCATATTTATTTTCTTAGATGAAAAAATTAAACATGACAGTTGCTATCAATGTTTTTATATACTGTAAAATGTATTTATGGTCTATTTAGTATAGTCAGCACAACTTTGTTTCTGATATAGTACTTTTTTTTTTTTTTTTTTTTTACCTTAATGCAAAGCCAAATGAGTTAACGTTTTGTTCCCTAGTTTTTTTTATTAATGGGGCAGATTTTCAGCTGTTGTATGTTATTGTTGCCTCTAAGACTAGTAAAAAAGCTAATGATGGTAGTGTTTATAACGTTCCAGCATACTGACACTTATAGCCAGATTGAGCTTGGTGACGTGGACTTAGGCCTCAAAATACCTAAAATAGGTGTGTGGCTCAAGGAAAGCTTCTAAAAAGTGGTACTCTGCCTAAATCATGCACATTAAAACTACAAACATTTTATTGTAGCTGACAATATTTACAACCTGGTCAAAACTAAAATAATTCTGACTATGGGGTACAAGCTTTCTTCTGTTGGCACTCATTTCTGGTTGACTATTCTGATCTTTGGCTCAATGGGGTTATGCTGCTGTTAAGTTCCCTATCCAAAGGAGAAGATTTGGGATCTGGATTCCAAGTAGACTGAAGCATGGAAGTTCCCCATAAGGTGGAAAGTCAGATACATACCTGGGCTTACAATTTCTTCTTTGGTAGCTCTGAGTGCCTCTTTGTGTCTTGTACCTGAATTGCCCTTTGGTGGCTTCTGACCCCCACTATTAAGTGTATAGAGTCCAGGCACCTAACCCTATTTTTTGGATTATCATCCTATAGCTAGAAGTCTCATTTTTAGCCATTGTTATACCTAAATTGGTCCATTAGATTATTCTGACCTGGATTTTGCCTTACATGATGAGAAAAAACTTACATGGGATGGTTCAGCAAAGTGAGCAAAATTAAAACACTGATACTTAGCTTGCCTTTCCATAGACCAGATGTCGTTGTGAGCGTAGGAGTTTAATAAAACATTGCACGGTGTCCTATTATATCATCAGTTGCCTATAGGAAAAATGGCAGCTTAAAACATAAATGCAGGCACCGTGACTGTTATAGATCTAAATTTTGAAAATAGTGGTAGACTGGTTCCATTGTTTTATCTCAAATACTACATTTTAAGTATTGCTGTTGATGAAGCCGTTTCATAGCTGTTAATAGTTGGTTGCCACTGTGATTGAAGATATATTCCTAGTTTGTTGATTTAGCTCTTCTCTATGTTGTACTGATGGGAGTTGGGTATCAAGCATGAGCTGGAAATGTGTGCTTTTTTTATTTAAAAAAAAAATGAAAATCAGAAAATAAATTTGTCTCAAATATATATTTTGTGTGAAGTACGTCATGTGATTAAATATGACTGCTCAGTTGGGGGTGTTCACACCCATGATTCTGGAGAGAATACTTTTGCACGATGCAATGTGGAATATCCAACTTCATGGTCCTTTTACTGTCTGCCAGAAGGAGGAAGAATAACTGGAGGTCTAGAGTGCACACTGCTGAGCTGGATGGGATTTCTTTACCTAGCAAAACTGAGTAGCCATCCACTTGAAGCTTCCTTTCAGTTATGTCAAATGATGACTTGGTTCTCTGAGGAAGAAGTCTGGTATCTCCACTATGAAATCAAATCTGAATTTGTTTTTTGTGAAAACCAAAACATTTATCTAGTATTCATAAACACTGAAAGGTATGAGGTAATAAAAGTTGTAGAGTGCAATGATCCTAGTTGCTGTATATGCTAGGAAAAGTCCAGAAGGAAATTAGCATTACGTCCGTGGTGGCAGTTGCTCGAAGTCAAGGAGGATGTCTATCAGGCTTGATGGGTCCTTAGGTGACTGAGAAGCTCAATTTTGGATGCGCAAATTCTTTGGCAATGGGGGTGTGTTTGTTGCTGTTGTTGCATGGGGGAGTGGGATTTGCAGCCCCAGGTTGGTCGTCGTCTTCTTTCTCCGCTTCCATCGTTCCACCTTGGAATTGAGTCATTAGCCCTCGAATTGGCACGTGCCTTGGTGCACCAGGTGGTGCTATGCCAAACAGTCAGCAGTTTGCTCCTCCCAGCTGTTGATATCGATGCCTCTGTTCTGGAGGGTGACCTTGAGTATGTCTTTGTACCATTTCCTTTGGCTGCCCTTTGAGCGTTGGCCAATGGAGAGCTGGGAAAAGAGAATCTGGTGAGGGAGGTGGTTCTCAGACATCCAGATGCAGTGGCCCATCCATCGGAGCTGATTTCTCAAGAGCAAGGCTTCGATGCTGGTGGACGCAGCTTCATGGAGGACACTTGCGCTGGTTTGGTGGTCCTCCCATTTGATCCCCAGGATTTGGCATAAGCACCACTGGTGAAAGCTCTTATGGGTCTTAATGTGGCGTCGGGAGATGGTCCAGCTTTCGTTGCGGTAGAGGCGGGTGTGACAGCATTGTAAACCAGGACCTTCATTGACTTATATGCTAAAAAGCCTTTCTTACTCCGTGTGTGTGTGTACAGGGTAGTTACTGGACACTTAATTAGTTGTAACATCTTTTCTATGTTAATTTTATTAAATTGAAAGACTTGTGGCTAAACCCAAAACAGAACATAGGCATCTAAAGTTGGGTGCTGTAGCAGTAACTTTTAAGCGTCTAAAATTTATTTAGAACTTTTTCTTTTAAAATAGAGGGGAGTAAGTGACAGTGGCGTTGCCTGCCTTTTATATAATAGCTTAGAACACCTGTCCAGAAAGTGAAATTAAATCAAGGCCATCCTCAGCCCTGTCGTCAAACTCATACCTTCTTCCTCCTGGATGACTGCCAAGATTCATTGTGCCATACGATGCTCTAGTCCAGTGAAGCCCAACCTATTAGCGCTGTGGACCAGTGAGTGGTGTGGGGTTGGTTTACAAGCCAGATCCTACTTGGGGTCAGTATATGAGGTCTGGATGAGGCCACACATGGACCCAACCGCATGGACTGGATGTGCCCATGTGCTGGCCTGACCCTGCATTCCTGGATGCAACTGTTCACCAGCCTAACCCTGTGTGCTGGATCCAGCTGCAGCGTGCCCCTACATGCCAAGCCAGGGCATTATTTGGCCTGGAGGACTCCCCACTAATCCAGAAATTGGACAGCAGGGTGGCAGCAATGCTGCTACTGCTACCCCATCACCAAATTTCTAGAACTGTGAGAAGCCCATTGGGCAAGATGATACTGCCAGAGGATGAGTACCACTTGTCTAGCCTCTTAGTTAGCCAGGAAGAGGAGTCGTCTCAACACGACCCCCAAAAAGGTTTTTTGTCATTTTTTGGTATGAAATCATCATATTTAGTAGTGCTTGTAAGGATACACAGTGAGGCTTTTTATGTTAGAAAGACATTATTTGGTATTGGCCCATGTCCCCATACATAACATCTTTAACAGAAGGTAAATGACATGTTAATTTTGCCTATGAGGTCAGTTTAACTTCTCCACTCTCAGAAGGATCATAGATGATATAGAGAACCTTCTTATAGCTTTCATTTGATTTTTATGTTACTCCAAGGTTTATTCATTGCAATATGCACACAAAACTCAGATGACAATTGCCATGCAAATAGCATGCTGTAAAGCCAAGTGACATGAATTATTACTAAAAATATTTTCAGAAGCTACAAAGGAAGACACTGCACAACATCAAACAGACATTCTATAATATTTTGCTGCTAGCATGTCCCTCAGTAGAATGGGATTTTACAATGCATTGCCACCAGGTTTAACTAGCTGCAGAATTGTATATAGTTTACTGAATCAAATCTGTGTAAATGTGTAAAAGATGTTCTTAATCTTTTATAAATAATATTTAAGTTTGTGAAGTATAATCAGTTGCACTTACTGAGTCTTCTCTGTATCTTATCCAACTCCTCCCCCCAGATATTGGGACAACCTGTTTTCAATTTGTATAAATTTGTAAGTAGTTCAGGATTTCATGATGCACTGTGTATTAGATTCATTAACGTGTCCAGACTTTCATTTCTGTTTTATCTTTCTCTGAGTAAGTAGTAGAGTCTTAATTGACTGTCTATTTGAGGGTATATGCAGACATTGCATTTGGATAGACCTAACTAAGGTCAGGTTGATCTAAAAGCCAATCTGTGCAGACATTTGGGGAAGTTAAATTAAGCAAAAAATGGCTGGCCCAATCCCAATCTAGATTAGTTTGCTGGAGGAGGTGCATTTTTAGCTCCATGCCTGGTACAAGTGGGATGGAGGTGCACTTAAGTCAAAATAGCTCAACACCCAATGCAAGTGGCAACAGGACCTTCAGATCTATCTCAGCCAATGAAACTGAGTAGCTAAACAGTGCTGATGCTGTTAATTTAGGTAAACCACATGTCAGCGTTGTAAAGCCCAGTGTCATGAAGGTTCAAATTCCTGTCTTTGCTTAGGATCTATACTGAGTTTGAATCCAATTTGCTTGAAGTACCACTCAGCCTCTGCTTCTGTAGAGAGCTAACTTACAACATGTATGTCACAGGGGGCATAAGCAGCCTGTGTGTGGCACATGGCAGACCATGGAGGGGACAGACAGTACAGTGGCAGGTAGGACAGGGAGCAGGGGAAAGGGATTAGAGTGGCATTCAGGGTGGGTGTGGGGCTAATTTGTGGCATGCCTGCTAAAAAGATTTGCTCCTGCCACTCTATAATAATATCACCAAGGTTTTCAATTACAGGGGCAGGAGAATCGCATGCTGTGGCTTTCTAGGCCTAACATACTTTCATAGGCCCCCAGACCTAGTTATATGGAGAGAGTCTGATTCTGACAACCCAACACTGCTGATTTTCTGGGGAGGAGGTTGTTTTTTTTTATAGGGGGAAATATAGTATTCTTAATATTTTGGAGTCTACTAGTGGTTGTCACTTATCCTGATCTTATCATTACTTATTCCTAGTGCATGAACATATAGTCTTACATATTCCTTCTATATTAATCTTAACAGAGCATAGTGGTGACACTTCAGATTCATAGACTCATAGGAAGTTAGGGTTGGAAGGGACCTCAAGAGAAGGCTGAGGGGGGAACCTGGTGACCGTCTATAAACTCACTAGGGGGGACCAGAAGGGGTTGGGGGAGACCTTGTTTCCCCTAGTGCCCACCCCAGGATAACAAGGAATAACGGCCACAAGTTGTTGGAGAGTAGGTTTAGATTAGACATCTGTGGGAACTACTTCACAGTCACGGTGGCTAGGATCTGGAATCGACTTCCAAGGGAAGTGGTGCTGGCTTCTACCCTGGGGGTCTTTAAGAAGTGGCTTGATGCCTACCTGGCTGAGGTAATTTGAACCCAGTTTTCTTCCTGCCCAGGCAGGGGGTCAGACCTGAAGATCTACAAGGTCCCTTCCGACCCTACTCCTATGATTCTATGATCTAGTCCAACCCCATGCTCAAAGCAGGACCAGCCCCAACTAGATGATCCCAGCCAAAGCTTTGTCTAGCCAGGTTTTGAAACCCCCCAAGGATGGAGTTTACACCACCTTTCTGGGTAACCTGTTCCAGTGTTTTACTACCCTCCTAATGAGAGCATTCTTCCTAATATCTAACCTAAACTTCCCCTGCTGTAACTTGAGACCATTGCTTCTTGTTCTGTCATCTGCCAGTACCAAGAATAGCCTAGCTCCATACTCTTTCAATCCCCCCTTCAGGTAGTTGAAGACTGCTGTTAAGCCTCCTCTGTCTCCTCTCTCTAGACTAACTAAGCCCAGTTCCCTGAGTCTTCTCATGAGTCATGTCCTCCAGAACGCCTTGCCATTTTTGTTGCCCTCCACTGGACTCTCTCCAATTTGTCCACATCCTTCTTGTAGTTGGGGGGCCCAAAACTGAACACAGTACTCCAGGTGTGGCCTCACCAGTGCTGAATAGAGGGGAATAATTACTTCCTTTGACCTACTGACAACACACCTACCAATGCAGCCCAGTATGCCATTAAACTAAAGTGAAGCTGACTGGTCTGTAGTTTCCTGGTTCCTCTTTTTTCCCTTTCTAAAATATGGGCACTATATTTGCCCTTTTCCAATCATCCAGGACCTCTCCTGATTGCCTTCAGTTTTCAGAGATGTTGGGGAATGGCTCTGCAATCACATCAGCCAACTCCCTCAGTACCCTTGGGTGCATCTCATCTGGCCCCATGGATGTGTACACATACAGCTTATATAAGTAGTCCTTAGCCTGTTCCTTCACCACTGAGGGCTGCTCACCTCCTTCCAAACTGTGCTGCCCAGTGCAGTAGTCTGGGAGATACCACTGTAGGATGAGCAGCATGGGGTAGTAGTCAGAGGGCTGGATGAGCCTCGGTAGTCCCTCTGTGACATCTCAGATCCAGGCTCCAGGCAAGCAGAAGACCTCTTGAGACATCAGGTCAGGCTGGCAGATGGCTCCCTCTGTCCCCTGCAGAAGGGAGTCTCCAACTACCAACACCTGTCACTTCTTGGTAGTGGTCAGGTCTACCCCACTCACCTTGGTGATGGCAGGCCTATCTTCCTCCACTAATGGAATGTGCTCCTTCTTCTTTGCTGCTAGAGCTGCACATTTGTTCTCCAGATGAACGACTGCAGGTGGAGGTGAAGATCTCTGCTTGTTGCCATAAGTCACAAGGCTCCAGCTTCCACCCTCTTGGGAGTCCATGTCCTCTTTCTTCTCTAGTGCTGCATCTAGCTTTTCTTCCTCCAGAGTCCCAGAGGTCTCCTTAAACATCAAATCAATGAATACCTCATGGCAGAGGATGCTTCAGAGCCTTTCCACCTCCTCCTCTAGTTCTCTTGCCTGTTCCCTGAGTGACACCACCAGGAGGCACCGTTCACACCGCAGGCACTCCCTCACCTGGCCATCACTGGAAGGAACCTGAAAGTTTCAGTCCCCACAGCACCAAAACTGGACCTGGGTGGAAGCATCTATGGAGAGTAGTCCTGCCTGGACAGAAATCTTACAGGTGCAAGCAGAGGCAGTGGCAGCGGCTCTGGCATTGTGAAGTCTCCCAGCCATTTCCCTGGGTCTCAAGCCCAGGGAAGCCATTTGCCTTCTCTCTCTTACTGCTCTTCTTCCAAGCAGACCTTTGCTAGCAAACATGACTGGAATGGGCCTGTTTATTGCTCCTTGCCCCAAGGGGTTCTTTTTCCCCCTGCTTCCTCATACCAAGCTGAAATACTTGCCCCTAAACCGAGGAGGGGGGCAGGGTGGGGGCTCATGAGCTAGTCTGAGAACTGCCTGCAAATTGCTTACCCTGTTTGCTGTTCCTGATCCCTGGTTGCCTGGGGAGTCTTCTTTTATATCCTGCTGGGCCTGGACTGGCTATGACTCCTTGTTAAGGCTTCTGTCAGACCCAGTCAGCAATCACTCAACAATCAGCAATCACTCAGCAGTCAGCAATCACTCCAAACTTCTCAGAGCACATGCCCCGAACACACACAGCCCAGCAAACAAACAGCAAACCAAAGGCACTAGTAGCTGGATCACTTACCTTCCCTGGGCAGGATGTAGTGCCTGGTGCCTGGATTCTCTTCCCCCTTCCTTGTCTTGCCCCCAGCAACTGTCTGTAACCTTCTTACCCTGTTTGCAGCTCCTTCATTTAGGCTCTTAGCACAACCTAGATGTGTCTTTATTGGCTCCAGAATCTTTCAAATGGGCTCTACAAGTAAGGTGTTCTTGGGTACCAGCACTTCCTTCACAGTGAAATCTTTGAAACCTATTCCCAGACTCAGAATATCAGTAGCTGTTATAGACTCAGTATCAAATTATAAAATGACATCTGGGGTGAGATCACAGGTCTCTCTGTTAAACCTGGAAAACACTAGGTTTTAGAGAGCCAGCAGAAAGGTGTATTTTATTTTTTACTTGTACAATTAGGTTTTACTTACTGGAAGAAATGTTAGTACCAGGGACTGTTTGATATATTAATTGATTTATGGTATACTTAACACCTGTTTGACATAGGTTCAAATGACCACATAATTTTCCCATTTTGTAGCGGAGTACCATAGCAAGTACCTAGCACATGCCTGAGAATGGAAATGAGTGTGCCATTTCCACTCTGGGGAGATTGGGGTAGGAATGCCAATCATCCAGTACCACTGAACAAAAAATGTGGACTCAGCTCACTTTCATTACCCTTCCTGTACTCTCACTCTCCAGCTGTAATGCAGAGTCTGAATATCAGCAAATTGCTTGCATTGATGCACCATTTGCAGGGGCTGGTTTCCCCTTTCTAGCCACTGCCTCATGATGAGTGGCACAGAACTCCCATATAGATTTTTCCCAGCACTAAAAAGGGATGAGTATGAATTAAGGCTGTGCAAAGATTTGGAAGAGATTCCGCCCAATTCAGCGGCCAAATCTCCTAATCTGAATCAAATTGGGAGACCCATTAAAAGGTCCAAATAGAATTGGAAGATTCAGAGATATTCGGAAGGCAAGTTTGCAGGAAACAGAAACTGAGAAGAGGGAGGGGGAAGACCGGGGGAAAGACTGCTCTGATATTGACAACTGTATTGGCCAGTGACTGTGGTCTTTCCCTAAATTCCCTTCTAATCACAGTGCTCTGGGGAAGGGATGTAGAAACAACATATAAGGCTATGTGTGAAGTGAATTGTGCCTTTTGTGAGCTGTCTCTCTTGGACCAGCAGTGTCTGAAAGGCTCTGGCTTGCTGTCTAGTCTCTTGGTAGCTAGTCTCTCTTCTTCTGTGTTTTCCTTTACAGTGTGCTATCACTGTGCAGGAAAGCACAACATATATTACACACACAAACCTTTTGCAGCACATCAGACATTATGAAGTGTGCTGGAAAGGCAGGTGCCAGGTCTTCTGGCAGGAGAGGGAGAGGGGGCAGAGGGAGAGCTGTAAGTTCCCTCCTCCCACCCTAAACATAGACACATCCTCTTTCCTGGCAGCGATGAGTCTTCTGCTGCTAGTGGGAGCAAGAAAGTGGGAGCAGTGTCTGGACCTGCACCACCTTCACTAACACCATCAATAATCACCAACATGATAGTCTGTAACATTTCTGGAGGTGCAGCTGTAAGATCCAGGAATGCTGATGGTTTTGTTGTGGGGTGTAGTAATTGTGGGGGTACTGGAGATATGTTGGCAGGTTTTGAATTTCTTGTCATGGCATGGTCTGGATCAATTCGGTGTGTTTTAGGCTGTTGGAAGTTTGCTTCTGATGATGAGGTTAGTGAGGTTCAGTGTTCGTTTGAATTTACAAAACACTTTTCACAGACGAGCCTATGAACTTCACTTCTTCAACGTCCTAGATACAAAAGCTCATGGACTCGATATAGACATTGGATTTATGACACACTAAAACCTGCCTGACATCTGATTCCCCAGGTACCTCTCCACTTTTACCTGCTGCCCTCCCCACCCCCACACTTGTCTCTCACCCCCTTACACCTCAATTTACATTTTCACTGACTGGCTTTTCTTGCATGCAGACCAGCCTCTGGCTTCTTTAGCCTGATGAAGTGTTTTTAAACCCAAAAGCTTGCAAAGATATATTTTATTCAGTTGGTCTAATAAAAGATATCAGATAGGCAGACAAGGTTCTTTGGGTCAATGTCCTTAGACCAACACGCCTACAACCTACACCCCTTAACACACACAAGTGATACGAGTTTTGCTTTCAACAGTTTGAGGGGCACAGTCACAGAAACCTCTGCATCTGTCTCCCTGAAACTTGGCAGATTTCATGCCCCTGGAAGGGGCTAATGTCCTTGCTGTTTTCATCTGAATCTGCAAAAAAATGACAAAGTTATAGGTCTTTTAATGATTCCCCATTATAGTCTGTGGCCGAATCTCCTAATCAGTGCTGAATCTCTGAATCTGAACTGGCCAAATTGAATCAGGACAGTGACTCAAATCACCAAATCAAATCACTGTCCCTTCAAATTGGCTGAATCCATATCTGAATCGAATACTTGCTGCTTTGCACAGGCCTAGTATGAATCTCTTGCCTCTGTATAGGCTCTCTACTGCCTGTTTTCCACACAATGCTTCTGCATTCTAACCCTTGCTTGGCTATTTTAAGGGGAAGGATGTAGAGTTTGTATGAGTGTAGGTGAAATTTTAGAAAAAACTTTGCTTTTTTCATGCTTCCCAACATTTGTTAGTTAATTTGTTAGTTAATTTTCAGTAGTAAGAAAGAAGGCAACTAATTACTGAAGAAAAGCATTTAAAGTATTAATAAACAGTTGCCCCACATTATCCAGTCCCTAAGCAAGATTATATATAGGCTTTATAAAAGAAAAAAGATTGAAGGCCAGATGCTAATTTTGCGAATTAAGGGAAAACTCTAATTGATTTTGATAGGGCCTTTATTCAAAACTCATTAAAGTGTTGATATACTTAGAGCTAAGCACATCCTTCAGGACACTGGGCATCTGTGTGTCCCATCAAATTTAGTGGGTAGTGAGGACAACCTTGAGCTTGGAGCAATTAGCTGGAAATAATTCTAATGCACCATTGTTAATGCATGTGTACATTTAATAGCTTTCAGTATTCTGGGTTGTTGCTTTTTTTACAAAAATATGTCTCTTATCAAACAGCTGAATGATTAAATTATTTGGCAAGAGCAAGATTAAAGAGCTGCTCAATCTGGCAAAATTGTTATGACAATCTTGGAAGAAGTTGGAATCTAAATCAATTTCAGTATAATTTTATGAGGAAAAAATGTATTATATTGTGACCCTGTCAAACAAATTTTAGACCAAAATGAATAAAAAAGATGCAATAGGAATGCAAAGATTGTAATAACGTTAGTGGTATTGCCATGATATAGGACCTCGGGGTGTAAGAGAATCTATAGTGAATTTTATAACTTATTTATTTTAAGAACATGCACGCATAGATGCACATAATATTTGTGCTTATGCTATGCACTAATTTATGGAGGTTCTTTATATTTGTTTTTGAAACAAGCAATAAAAAATAAGCTTTGAAAAATATAGCTCCTGTATCCTAGGAACAGCATAGATACGTGTTTAATGTAATCAAACACTTGTCTCTGCGTGGTGTTAACTCCAATAGGGTTTTTACTGTGATCGTGCTGAGGAGGCTGTTCAGCTGCATTTCTGTCATTAACAACTGAAACTTAGTGAGTACATCTACACATGCAAGTAATGCAACCTAATATATTCCGGTTCAATTTATGACAGAGTAAACTAATTCTGGCGTCACCATCTACAGGTGTGTTTAAGCACAGTAATTTACTGTGCTTTCAGATGCAACTTGTATCTTACAGGACTATCTTGCAGAACTGTAAATGAGTCTGCTGCGCCCTAATTACCACACAAATGTAGACGGTGATGCTTAGTAAAATGTCTTGTGTAGATGCACCCAGTGGGGTAAGAAAGTTAGTTTCTATGAACTTGAAATCATCCTGTATACCATTAGATGGCAGTTTGAACTAGTTCAGCTGAAATGATTTACTGTTGCTTCCTCCTTAATGCTTATTAATACACCGAATAAATCGAAAGCCAGGAAAGTAAGGAAGAGTATTCACACTAAGCGTGAAGGCTGCTATATTTAAATATTAAAATTGCTAAAAGTTAGGCCTTAGAAAGGTACCATAAGGAGATAATTATAAACCTTATTATCTTCAATCCAGTACTGTCATGGTTTTATGGTTACTCAGATGTTTAGTGTGCCCCATGATTAGTGCATAAATTTTCAAGGTCTTCTCAAATTCTGAGCTTTAAATCTATAATAACTACACATGTTGTTAACATTTTTTTTTTTTTTTATTATCTTAACCAACAAAACTTCCCATTTGTTTCTCTTTCTTTCTCCCCTCCACCCCAAATTGAGTTTAAAATACAATGAGGGTAGATGCCCTTGGGGGGTGGAGAATGGTATGACAATGGATAGATAGATCATTTTTTACTGGTAGTAACAGAATTCTGGTGCTGTTATTTATGATGGTCATTACTCTTCATTTTATTCCTGGGCTATTTATTTGCTTCAGGTATTCAACTTGTTACCCGCACAAAAGTTCAATAATATTGCAAATCTAATGGTATTAACAACCTAACAGTAACAAATAAAAGTGCTGGAACAATCTTCTAATCAGGTTAGTAGGGGCAACCCCCTAACTCATAAGATGGAGCTTGATGAATTTATAAAAATGATTGTATGATATCGTGCCTGTGATAGAAAGGTAATGGACTCAGTGCCCAGACTGTCCCTTTTGGTTCTATATCCCCATTCTAACAGATGGCCAGGCATGTCTGGAGATTAATATAGTATTGGCATCAGTGAGATTTAAAGCTCAAGAAGGAGTAACTGGTGGGTTGAGAAGTGTTTGGTTGATCTGAACATTTTCAAAACCAAAGTGTGTTGGGCCTTAGATAGGACAGCTCAGGATGCAAAGGAACTTGACAATGCTTTTATCCTTGCATGCCCAGAATAAGATTAATATTGAGGGAATAAATAGATTTGTCTTTGGTTCAGTAGTTCCCTTAAAGTATTTTGATTGTTTGTCTGTGGACACTTTGTGTTCAGCATTTTCTGCATCAGGGTTTGCACTGTATATTATTCTTCCCTGAATGTACTTTACTCATTGATTGGTTTCTCTTTTTAATAGTTAGGGATGAAATTATACTTTAATTCTAATCCTCTACTTGTATTTATCTATACATTTCTAAAATTTATCATGCTTGGCTCCCTATACACATACTCGGAGGTGTGGGGGTGGGGGAAGGGGGTGGCATTAATTACAGTGGTTCCTGGACAGCCACTCTAAAACAGCTCACCATCACATGTATTAAGCTCCACAGTGTTTCACAATGGGATGCTTTATCTAAAGCTCATTCAATGAGGCTTAGATAAAGTGCCCCCATAGCTAGTTGGAAAAGCATGGGGGTTTAAGGCATGTGATGATGAGGTGACGCTGGAGTGTGCTAATTAGAACATGGAGCAAAATTGATTACTCCAGTCTTTTCTTGACACTTTCTAATTAGAAAACAAACAAGCACATATATAGACGCCCCTTGTTTTTAGGCCAGAGGAAAGTGCATTTTGGAAAGCTGGGAGAAAATCTAGTTGACTGTTTTTAAAGATATTGCATTCAAATAAGCAATTTCACTATAACTAGGTTGTTCACTGTAACTAGGACAGGGTTAATAAACACAAGGGTTATACCAAGGATGAAATTAAATTTTAGATAGTAAGGAAAATTCAGTTAAATTTTTCCTAACAATGTTAATTCTACCTTACAAACACATTACTTATACAGTGGTCTCTTAATTAACAGAAGATTATATGCAGCTGGGCAATATTGCATGCTATCAGCATAATTTCTACTATATTGTAAGTGAAGGTACTTCACATTTTTTTTGTGTTATAACACTGATATACAGTGGACTTGATCCTCCATAGATTTAGCCACATGAGTAAATTACCCTAGTGTGCCTAATTCATTGAATACTGCTTACATAGGGAAGTGTCTGAAGGATTTGATTCATTCTATCTAATTATGTAATATGGAAATATGATGTGCAACAAAAAAAAAAAATCAGAATGATGGGAATGTCATATATTTAATTGCATGATTAAAATGTATAAAAAATACATTCATCTAAAGAAATACTAATCTTGTTAACATTTGAATTTTAGACTGGACATACAGAAAACTTCTTTACAGAGTGAGTGTCCAGGGTCTGGAACAGACTCCCTCCAGAGGTGGTGCAAGCATCTACTCTGGACTCATTCAAAAAATGTTTGGATGCATATCTTGCTGGGATCATTTGATCCCAGCAGACTTCCTGCCTATGGCAGAGAGGCTGGACCTGATGATCTCGCAAGGTCCCTTCCAGCCCCTAATGGCTATGAAATCTATGAAAGAGTTTAAAGTTATTTTCATTAGGTCCTCAGGTTTCTTAAAAAGACTTTAACAGATACCCAGCCTGTTAGAAAAAAGACTCCTCACCTAGGTTTCAAATTAAGTTTTGAAAGAGCACTTCTCTTGATTCATCTGCAGATGGGCTGTTCAGTAAGAATCTTAGTTCAAGGCTGAAGAGCAAAGATTCTGAGGTGAATCCAGAGTTTTATACTCTATTGCTTACTAAATAAGAACATAATTAAAAAATATTCTTCATAGGCATACAAATATTAGAGTAGAACCTGTTTGCATCCTTTATTTAAGCTATATCTTGTCCTAAACTAGATCTAACTGATATAAAATTATTACATGCACTCTAAGAAACCTTTAGCGTATTTCTTTGGACATATCTTGCTCACACTTTCTAAAATTATTCTCACTCCTAACATTCTCTTCCTTACTCATTTCCTTTGCTTCTTTTCTTACCCAAACTTTGGTCAACTGAATTCAAGCAAATGCTATTCTATATTGCTATTAAGTAGCTTAGGGCGTACAGTAGTTTACATCTTGATTGCTGTTTCCTTTTCTCATGGAAAATAGTTGACAGTTATGGTTACTTTTATTAACATTTTTTAAAGCAGAACTTTAGACATGGCATTTTGTCCTGCTCATACTCATAGTGTGATGGTATGATGCCGAGTGCTTTTTTAAACATTGATCACAAGACAACCACTCCCTCTCCAATCTCTCAGTTCTAATCCTGAAAGGGAATTTACAAAACACCTTTTGTAGATGAACCTACAAACTTCACCTCATAAATCTACTGGATGCAGAAATTCATGGACTAAATATAGACATTGGATTTATGGCACATTATAACCTGCCTGCCATCTGATAACCCTAGGTAACCTCTCTATATTTTTACCAGCTACATTCTATCACTAGGCCAACATTCCTCCTTCCCCACCACCTACCTGTCTCACTCCTATTAACTCCCATTCTCTCTGATCTTCCCTGCCACACATTTGCATTATCACAGACCTGCGTTTTGCATATTTGCTTAAGCTTCTATTCCTCACAGGAGAGCATGCAAACACCAGCAGACTTTCCCTATGCTTGAAGAAGGGTGTTTGTGCTCAAAAGCTTGTAAAGAACATTTTTTCAACTATTTAGTTGGTCTCATATAGGATAATCACATTTACCCAAAGAACCTATCTTCTTAAAACAAGAATTGTCCCAGTAGTATTGGTAGCAACAAGTCTGAAGTTCTATGGAGTTTCATTTGGATATATTTATTGCATAAACTCTTAACACTGAATTCATATATAATGAGGTTATACCTTCCATATTTTGGAACCATATTAAGATGAAGTAGAATGAATTGGTGAAACAAGTCAGAACTTGGATCCTATGCTTTTACATTTGTTTTCTAAAAGTACTCTTGAAAGGGAACAATGCAAAGCCTTAAGAAATTGGATAAGATACAAAATTCACAAACTTTGCCCTTAAAGCTCTGCTGAAGCATCACACTAGTGATAGCATCAACATTCTGCTCAATACAAGCGACTGAGCATATTGCCGTTAGCCAATAATGTACTGCCAAAAAATTCATAAGGGATTCTCAGCAGTACAGTCTCCTTTAGTCTATGATAGATCTTCCCAGATAAACAAGGACGAGCCTTTCTGGGGGCAGAAAACTGCATTTCCCATAAATTACCCATGATCTAGTACAATTTATCCTCTGCCTTTTTATCCTGTGGCCTACTATCAACCCCTTACGCAGTCCCCCTACCCTTTCAATCTAACCTCCAACTGAGTGTCTATGCACCCTATTCATAGCCTCACAGCCTTTCTCATGCCATGCATCCTGCATCCTGTTTGGTCCTGTTGGCACATCAGATGACCTCTCCCAAGTCTTGTGGCACTCCCATAGGCCATTGATTAAGAACCACTAATCCTAGTAGGTAATGTTGTATCTTCAGAGTGATGCTATGTATATTATATAATGTCAGCACAGGAAGAGTTTGAGATTAGAACACACCTTTCCAGAAACTATACGATGAATCAAGCAATAGCAGGGTTGTCAAGTGTAAGTAAATTTACTTACTCTTAGTGTAAAAAAAAAAAAAAAAATTAAAAAACCAAAAAAAGCTAAAAGTAGCTTTCAGTAAAGTCCATAAAAAAACTATAGCTATCAGTAAAAATACTGAGGAGCCATAGCTTGATTTAAGTTCCTACAGACAGAGCACAGTGGCAACATCTGGGGTGTGTCCACACATGCAGGCATGTGTGCTTGCAGCAGCTCAAATAGCAGTGGCACAAATTTGTGTAGGAGATTTGTGCCTCAGCACATGTGCCTGAAGATGCATTTTGGTGTGGGGCAAATCGTGCCACTTGGGGAAAACTGACCCTACCCAGCTCCTCCTGGATCTTCAGTCTGGTCCAGTTGCATGCAGAACTGGGCCATCTCTTCCTGTCACCCGGGGTCCTGGCACTGCAAGGAGAAGTCATGCACTCTCAGGCTGGACAGGGTCCTGCCTCAATGTGCCCTGCAGGCCACTGGGCTGAGCCGGCTTCATGGAGGCAGGATGTGGTCTGGTCTGAGGGTGTGTGGCCCCTGCATGTGGTGCTGGGACCCCAGGTGACAGCAAGATCTGGCCCAGTTCTGTCCAAGGTTGCACATGAGTGGGCTGGGCCCATGCACTCCATCATGTGCAGTTGCCATGGTTCTCTGCCAGGAGCGGGCATGAGTGCCCTGGCGGCCTCCACTGTTGCTGCTGCTAACGGGGAGGGGGGCTGTGCTGTGCGGGTAGGCTGTGTGCCATACAGGGGGGTGGATGGGCGGGGTCCCCCACCCAAGCTGTCCCCCGCACTCCCACACATACAATTCCCCCTCTCCCACAGTCTCCCCCACCCCCATGTCCCTGCTTACCAGGGACAAAGCCTGTGTTGATCCACCACTGAAGCCTTGCCCCAATCCTGTTTACCCCAGCATGCTGAGGCAGTGTGCTGGGGAAGCAGGGGCATGGGACAGACATAGAGATACTCTGGCCAGGTGTCAGAGCATCTCCTTGGAGGACCCAGTCTCTGGTTGCCTCTGGGCATGCTCCAGGAGTATGCCCTGTGCTGTTTTTTCTCACTTTTTTTTTGATACCAGGATCTCATGGAACATCTTTTCATTCTTAGTGTGCCTCTTGCAGTGTCTCAAACTGCTTTGAAGTGCTGCAACAGGCATCTGCTCACTCATCTGGATGCAGCCCTGATGCCCTGGATGTGGCACCCTGCAGAGAATATTCTCTCAGCTGTGTGCTGCTGCCGCTGTGTCCCAGGCTTCCCATAATACTGCTGGGTTGCAGGTTGGTTTCTTTGGGGGTGTCTGTGGTGGAATGGAAGAAGCGGAGCCAGTGAAAGTAAGCAGCAGGTTCAGCATGGTGCATTTGAGGGCATCAGAGTGTGAGGTTGAATAGGGAGCCCCTGCATGGTAGTGGGGGGCAGAACATTATAAAACCATTGTTACAGTCAAGCAGTGTTGCCAAGCCAATAATTTTATTTTTACTGCAAACTTTTTTACTGACAACCAACATTTTTCACTTTGGTTGATGTTAGACTCCTAAATTTGAACACTGCCCTTTTAGCTGGTGCCAGGCAGCAGGGTAGGACCTGGCAGAAGAGTTGTATTTAATTACATAAAATATATATTGGTAAAGGCATGTCAGTAAAAAAAAAAAAAAAAAAAAAAAAAAAGTGTGGCTATCAGTAAAAAGCTTGCAGATTATAAATAAAAACAGTTTTATTAGGTCGTCAACCCTAAGCAGTGGCAAGTAGTTAATTTTTTTTCCTCCCTCTGCTTCCAGTGGCAACTATCAAGTAATTAATTTTGCCAAGTATACATTATCATTCATGACAAGCTATGTACACTTGAATTACTAAGTTTTTCATTCTGAATAACCTGAATCAGCACTTGGTGGTGATGGAATCTTGGAGGCACAAAGAACCACAACTGCTGCTGTGCTCAAAACAATGCTGGATATAACAAGCAATTATTGTTTATAATGTGCCAGTGTATATATCACATGCATTGCCCAATTATGTAAAATCATTGGAAATATTATAGCTAGTCTTCCTGATCCACCATCTCATATCTGTTGTCCATATAAAATTACCTGCGGCAAATCATGTAAATTTAAATGATAAGGAACTAAAAAAGTGCATCTAAATATTGTAATACACCTTACATACATGTTCTGAACTCTTTCCTAGTTTTATTAATGGGGGAATGAATATTTGTCTTGCTTCATTCTACTGCCTTTTAAACACAATTCTAGTGCCAATGATACCATCAGGAACAAAATTATTTATTGATTTACTAATATGTTGTCTGACCATTCCAGATAGTAGAAGGAAAGAATTCAGTGGTTCTCGGCTGGGATGTCATGTACTGTGAGCCCCTTCTAGGGATGCCACAACATGGGTGTCGCTGTGGCTGAGCTGAACTGCCTCATGTACCCCTGGCATAGTAAATTCAGGCAGCAACTGTGGGTGGAACCTATGTTCTTCCTGATCCCACATGCTCCTTTTAGAAAAAGATGCATACAGGGCAGGAGGGACTGTACTGCACCCCTCTGTTTCTGGGAAGAGAGGATTCAGGGTAAGACAGGGAAGAACTGTAGCAATAGATGCAGCACTTTGCACTGACCCACCAGGGAGCCAAGTAGTCTGGCTGCAACTGTAACTTCATACTGTTCATCCTGCAGCAGGCCTTTACATTGCTGAGCTGGAGTCATCAGGCTGGATTGGAGCAGCCCTTTGCACTGCCTGGCTGGAGTAGCTGAGTGCAGGGACACCCAGGGCAAGTGGAATCATAGAGAAGCAGGGCTGGAAGGGACCTTCAGCGGTCATCTAGACCAGCCTCCTGCCTGAGGTAGGATCATCTCTATTCAAACCATCCTATACAAACCATAATCTGAACTCTACATAAGTCTATCATCAAAGGGTAAGATCATCCACCTTCTCTTCTCTCCCAACCCACTGGTACAGGGGAGTTTCGCACAAGTAACAAAACTCCTGCTTGCTTTAGGTTTACCAGAAAACTCTAATACTTGCAGGAGCTTGGGGCAGCAGCATGATTGAGAAGTACTGGAATAAGGAGAGGCAACACAATAGTGGTTTTCAACGTGGGGTGGCATCAGACTGAGAATATTTTTGAAAGGGGCCGTGACTCAAAAGGTTGAGAACCACTGTATTAACTTAAGGTCAACAGAACAAGATATTATCTATTAACTGAAGGTTAATATTCACTTCCAACAAGGAAATAAATATTACCAAGTAAGACAGCATCCACTGGTAAGAGCCAATGGCATCCAGACCATGCTGTTGATGTGAACTTCACAAGAATCATAGGCACCTATGTGCATTTCTCAAGCAGTGTATCCCAGAAAAGCTCAACACAGTTCTAGTCAGGAATTGACAGATGCTCAACAACAAGCCTTACAGTAACCATGGGAACTACTGATATGTGCTTAGTGAAAAATGCAGTAGCTGCTGTAGAGCTCTTAGGTATTCTTAGTGTCCCAAACCAAATATAACAAATTAATTTTGGATCCCAAGAGGAGGCCAGAAATATTTTAAATGATGCTTCAAGTTAAGTGTTGCCCCTCAAATATTATTTATTACATGAGTACATCAAATTCTTGTTCAGATTCGTTATTGGAAATGGGCTGAAATTAAAATTCTGGATCAGAACTTACCCTTCAGCAAAAAGGTTTGGATTTAAATCCATATCTAATGATTGCGGTGTAGACTCTACCCACTGTGTTTTGTAGGTATTACATATAACACTGCATGGCAGGCCCGGCCCTGCTGAGAGGTCATTAAACGCAGGGGCTGGTTAGCCTGCCCCTCTACTCTCACTCCCTTCTAGCCTTTCTGAACTGCCAACCTGTACCTTGCATGCAACCAATTATTCAGGAGGCATCTTGGGGGCTTCCTTTGGATCACTTGACTTCTACTTTTTATACATGTCTGGGCCCTGATCCTCTTGGCCAGGGCCTGATTTTTTCCTAGCTGCTCCCTGCAGCCCTGGACCCACTTAATCTCATCTGGGCTCTTCCATAGCAATGGCACAGATGGGAATCAGGCTTCACAATGGGGATGAGGGACCTCTTAGTTCCCCAGCCTTAAAAGGGGTTAAATCCTCCCCAGGGCTCCTCTTTTTGCTTCCAGGCCCATTGCAGCCTGTCTGGGGATTGGGATCAGGATCCCGCCCCTGCCCCAGTCAGGGCTAGACTGCCCCTCCAGCATGAGGGAAGCCTATATTACCCCCTGGACCTTGCCCCTTCTGGCCAGCTGGGCCCATTATCCAGTCTGAGCCCTGCCAGCTGCCTTTGCCCAGGCCACAAAAACCTGTCTTTTAAAGGGCCTTCACTGGTTCTGTTGGCTTCATAGCCCTCCCCCAGGAACAGGGTAAGGGTTCCCTCTTACACAGTATCTCCCTCAATTCTGCAGTTCCATGGATGTTTGATAATTATGTAACGGTTTGAAAATCTCAGCTTTCTCAGAGGTTTTTATTTATTTATTTATGTATTTTTACCATACTCCTCTGTGCATATGCACTTGTCTTAGAATGTGAACTTTAAGAAAAATGCTGTGTGTGTGCACGTGTGTGTACATATTGGTGAGTGAGAATAAAGTGGAATATTATATAAAATATTTTTGTTGCCAACTTTCTGTTTGGCAGGAAAGCTGGTGGGTATAGCAGGACAGGAGGTGGGTATAGATTGCAGTTGCTGGATAGGAAGAAGTAGCCTTTCAGCGACATTTTCTTCATGATTCTGTTACACAAGACCATCAAACAGGAGTTCTATTCTTCATTTTGTAATAACATAATATCACAGATAGACTTTTTTTTTTTGTTTCATTTGATGTTAACAACCTTAAGCCATCTCTGTACTGCCTTCCTGTTGATCCCAGTAGTCCTGCAGAGTAACAAGCCTTGTCAACTTGCTCCCTCCCCTCTGCACCTGAGCCTGGCACTTAGATGGCATAGACAACTCCAAGGAATCCTGAGCACAAGCCTCGGGCTCTTTGTTTCAGAACCAAGTTAAGACGTGTGTTTAGGATCCTTCTGAGCCATCTTTCTTGCCTAATTTCTGTGCACGGGTGTGGATAAAACAGGAGTTAGTAGCCTGGACTTATTTCTTAGCAGAGAAGTGGCACAAAAATGGACCCAGTTGTTCAAAATTCATAACCCCAAATAATCATCACATTGGATTAAAAATAATATATTTTGGATGTCCTTTGCCTTTCTATCTAGTGAAATACACCAAGATATGCCTTTGGTATAATCAATTTTGATTAGCCCTGATGAAAAAAAATTATTAATATACTTGGGAATTATTTTAATGTGGGAACTATTTATTGAATTCATTTTTTTCTGTTCCCATGTGTGGGCTTTTTTCTTTTCAACAGTGAGGTATTTTTACATCCATTTTAAACAACCCACTTAGGGTCCTCACATAATATAGTACTCTTTCAGAAATCTCCAGTTGTTCCTGGAAGTTAAAAGTAGTTGTTGCAAAGGAATGTTTGGGCTTCTGGTGCATAGGACATGTTTACACATGCCCCCAACTGTGCAGTAACTACTGTTACTGTGCAGTCCCAGTGGTGCAATGAGTTACTGCATGGTAGCATCGGTGTCATCGTTCTTGCCTGCCGACACTACATTGCCATAGTTTGTTGCTACAGCAATTTAGCATCTTGTGTAGATGCACTCATTTAAAAGGAATGAGTATGCTGAGTTGCCTTTAACTCCTTTTACAACAGAAATTGGAGAAGAATAATTAATTTGCAGCACTCAAGAATAATTAATTTGAAATTTTATGCTGTAAGACTTCCTAGAATACATGAACTAGTGGTTATAAAATGAAGCTAGTAGGTAGTAAGCTTAAAACTAAAAAAAGAACATTTTTTTTCACATTGCATGTAATTAAAATTTGGAACTCATTGCCACAAGTTGTTTCAGACGATGACAGTTTAAGCAAATTCAAAATGGGATTGGACAAATTCTTGGAGGAAATGTATATTAGGAGCAACTGAACATGGGAATTAAGGATACAACCTCTGAACCAGAACTTCCTAGGCCTTAAATGTTGAAGGCTGTAAGTGGGAAAGAAACAAGGGAAAAACCCTTGTCATGTCCTGTTCACTCTCCCTTTCAGTACCCACTCTCTGCCACTGCAATACTGGGCAAGATGGACCTAGGCAAAGGCAGTTCTTATGTTCGTATGCTATGGTATTATGTACAGGTGTGCTTGAATACCTTCTTTATTGTAATGCAGGTTGGGTTACACGAACATGTAACCTGGGCACCACCTAAGGAGAGGTGTGCAAGAAGGACAGAGAGGGGATGCATTATATGAAGACATTCTGGAAGTTGTAGTTTTGTAGAGCAGCAGTGGAGTTCACTACTACAGGGGGGAGAATTGACCTCTCTTTTTTTCCCTCTGGACATGGAGTGAAAGTGCCTCCCATTCCCCCTGAAGCAACAAATTCCACTGCCACTCTAGAGAACGAAGATTCCCAGAATACCTTGCATTCCATGACACTGCCCAGCTGTGCCTGCTACTGTTCCTCCACCTCCAAACCAGAAGGTATAGAGGGGGATTGCAGGGCAGGGGAGGGTGAGAGACACACCCTGGGTGAATTTTTTTTTTTCCATGATATGGTTCTGCTTGTCTTTTTTTTTTTTTTTTTTCCTTCTTCTCCTTTTGGGAGAAGAGCTTACTGAAGAAGGCATGGATCAAAGCTGTTGGACCTCAGTCTTTGGGTTTTTTTTGCATGTAGTAATATATACACAAATGTGCATCTCAGCCTCTTTCAAAAAGGAGATGGAACTGCTGCTTCTTGGGAACACACCCCGATCTGCCTGCCAGATGACAGGAGGCCGCTGTTGCCAGCTGGGACTGGCGCTGAAGCCAAGTAAGTCTGGCTTAGGAACTCAAAATATTTTGAAACTTTCGAAACATTTCAAGTGACCTTGTTTTGTTTCAAAGCTGTTTCGAAGGCTTTTGTTTCATTTCAATTTTGCTGGTTCGAGCTTGAAACACATTGAAACAGCTTCAAAACGAAACACTGGGTGAAATTTCACACAGCCCTATATGACAGTAGGGATGGGGGGCAGGAGTGGGGGAAGGGAGAAGGCAGAGACTGTGGGGAATGGGGGGAAGAAAGGGGCAGAGATTATGGGGAATGGTGGTAGAGAGGTGCATGTGGTGGGGGCAGGAAGGCTGGAGAGGGAAGAAGTGGGGGAGGCAGAGGGCAAGAGGGCTTCCTGACCTCCACCCCAGCAACCTTACTCTCCACAGTCATTGCTTTCCCTGATGTAGCAGTGGTTGGGGAATGAATTCAAGACATCCCTCCAATAATTAGATTCTATACCTGGAAAAGTATAACACATTTCTAAATTTTCCATATACAGAATCTTATTATTGGGGGATCATCTTAAGTCCAGGGTTGTCTTAGATTTAAGTAAATATGGTAGCTAAATCACCCTAATTTTGATCTTGGATGAAACAGGGTTCCAGTTGGAGCAGTTTGGCTATACTGTATCCTTACAGAATCATGCAGTGGTAACAAGCACAGTGTCACAGCTTTGATAACAATACAGTTGTTACATCTGTCTATGCCCAGAGATGGCTCAGGTTAAAGCTGAGTGAAGCCTGATACCTACACTCTGAGACTGACCTTGGAATGGCACAATAGCAGTATTAAACAGATCACCAAATTTACAACACAAATCTTGAAAGTAAATCTCCTTTGTTGCTGTTTATCTTGACAGAACTGTCCAAACACAACATTCAAAGGGAAGAGAAGGAATCAGACAAGCAAATATGAGTAATAGTTCTGGGTTTCTCATATGAAACAACTGTATGTCTTTATGATCTTGGGTAAACTCAAAAGGTTTTGTGTTTGAGGAGGAGTAAAAATGAGGAGCAAGAAAAGTCATTCTAAGGAACTTGATGCTACATTAAGGCAGTGCTAGTGCATGCCTGGCAAGCTATTTCTTCCTTGTCCTGTAATAAGGCCTAGGAGAGAAGCAAGCAGCTACCTGCAGTTTGCCATAAACATGATATTCAGGTCTGTACCCTATCCTACATTATTTCCCATTATTTATCTCCCTTTTTTACCTTGTGAAATTGTGCAACCATTCAGGGAGCTTGAGACTTGTCACTGCTCAGAAAGAGAGTAAGTTGTTTTTTTTGTTTTTTTTGTTTTTTCCATTGTTGTAGTCATGCATTTGCTGCCGCTTGTACTGGAGATAGTATATAAACACCTACCACACACACTACTCAAGCCGTGAAGGACTTAATCTCCTGCCAGTGCAGACACATGACTTTCATCTTTACTAATGGAAATAATGCAAATTTTTTCCGTCCTAGAAGATAAAAAATATAACATACGTCTTGGGGTTTTTTCTCATCTGAAAATCAATATTTACTCCAGTAATTGATGTATTTGAATAATAAATTTATTTGATAATATAATGTATAATAAATGTATTTGATGAATTTGAATATGTGTTAAAATCTATTAGTACAATTTCTGGTTAGGTTGATGTAGCAAGTACTCTATTAATGAAGGCTGGTTCAGTATGATGTTTTCCATAATTCTGTACAAAATGCACTTCAGCCTTGAATTAGAAGAGAGCACTTTAACATGAGTAAACCTTTATTTGTTCAGCTTCTCGTTTTCCTTTTGTGCGTGTGCTTCTCCTTCCATTTGTTGTATTCCACACCTCTGATAATTTATTGTATAAGTTACAAAATACTTAGAACTTGCTTTACCAAAACTGTATAGAATGTCACCTTGTATTCTCAGTAGTTGAGTTAGTATTTTGGGTGTGTTAATAGCATTTGCGAACAGGCACAAAAATAACTTGGCAGTCTGATTATTTTGCATTCAGACACAAGCACAGATATTTTTAGGAAGAGAGAAAGCATTCTTATGGTTGTACAAATGTGTCTCATGCATTCATTAAGCTCCAAATGAAGCTTAGCTTTTTGGCACACTAACAACATGCTGAGATGCTCTTGCAGCCTTAAAAGAGCTTCTAGCAGACCTAGTAATTGTTAGAATTGTTTTTCCTCCAACATTTTATTAAATGTCTAAACCTTGGTGGATCACCCTTTAGAAGTGCCTGCCTTTGCCATTCATTGTATAAAGCACTTTGGTATATCATCCAGGTCAAACTGGATTACTTTCCAGGATCAGGCAAGCAGATTTTTAGGTGTCCCAATGCCCAAATGTAGGGGCATTTAAAACCAAATTGGATCTAATCCACAGTTTTTGTCAGGCATTGTCCATTATTTTCACAATGCTGGCCTGTTACCTACGCAGTTTGATTTCATAGTCTGAGCAAACTCGAAACCATTAGCTTCTAACTTGAGAATTTTGGAAAGCTGCATCTAATTAATTCCAAAAATTTAGGGATTATTCCAGCCATCGATAGGCATGACTCTATTGACCTTGGTGCAAACGAGAATATGAGAAAATCCTGATTCAGAGAAAAAGAAGAGACTTCAGCTGTCTGGGTGCTGCAAGCAGAGGAATCTTGCTGCCTTCACATAAAACAGTCTCAACAGCCTCACCTGTTGCGTGGGAGAGAATTTTGACTCTAAGAGAAATAAAAACCCTAGAGAAAGATCTTTATGGTTGGGAAGTGGAGATACAAAATGGGAAAGGAAGCAGCAGGGGACCCTCAACAGAACCAGGGGTGAGAAATAGGGGTGAAACAGGGAGCTTGAGTGGGAATAGGGAGGTGAAAGGTTTGTGTGAGGAGGGCAAGGACCCAGTTGGCATAAAAAGGGTGATGCAGAGAGGAAGTCTGGGGAGAGCACAGCGATGCTGTTAGTGACAGAGGAAGAAATAGAGCGGGGAGAGAGCTAGGGGAAGATCAGGAGGAGTGTTAGGGATCACACAGAGACCTTGTTTTGAGGGAGAGAATGGAAGATGATGGCATAGAGGTAGAGGAGTATTGGGGAGCACAGACTCCCTTATGCAAGTAGTAAATGGTGGGAATTGTAGGGAGACCCTGAAATATAGGGTGATTGAAGCTTGTTGAGGGGAATGGTGGGAGTTCAATACACACCCTCTCCCCCACCAAAACTGGGAAGTTTGCAAATCCTATTTATTGTTAACTCTGTATATAATGTACATTTGCTGTCGTGGACAGCTTTTGTTGTTTTTTGTTAAATAAGTATAAGTGTATCTTCTTCTGGGATAAAAGTTCAGTTGTGGTCTAAATGGGCCTTACTCTGAAGTCAGTGGTTGACTATACAGAATACAGATGAATGACATATTATGTTATGAGCTGCTTAAACTCATGATCTGCCATTGTGATTGGTCTGTAAATCACTATGCATGCCCGTGGCACTGTATGCAGGTTGAAATTAACTTGGCACGTTCGTGTGTATAACTCTGTCTTTGAGAACAGTCAGGCTCTAGGAATAGCACTACTAGCAACTGTTGTTTTAGGGCCAGAAAACACCAGTAGATCAAAAACTGTTCCTTCTATGTCCTGCAAAAAGAGGACCGTGTCAAGTAACCAATAGCTATTATTTTATTGCAGGGATTTCCTGTCACCTGCTGTCTGTGGTGCTGATAAACACCACCTTCCATTAACAATCTTATCCTTTCCTACTTGATAACCCTCAAGGCTTTTCCTGTATTCTGAATGGAGCTCGACTTGCCACAGTTGTCTCTGCTTAACAGAACCAGCAAGTTAAGTAGCAGACTTGCCTGCCAAACGCATTTGATTTTTAAACCATTGATATCAACCAATAAGTTCTCAGCTCTGAGAATTTATAATGGCAACTGCAAAACTAGCAGAGGGGGCAGGAACTGTTGACAGTAGGACTTTCATTTTGAAAAACATTGTTGACAGTAGGACTTTCATTTTGAAAAACATTATAATAAAGTGATTTTCTTTACCATAACTTCAGGATGCAACAGCTTCTTGTACTTCTTATTAATCCTGTATGAAAAGCAGAGTTTTAAATGTGTGTGATTCAAGAGGAAGGCACGAGGGTTCCTTAGTAATTAAAAGGGTCAGGGTATGCCTGGTATTGAGGTGCACAGTTTGAGATTAATTTGGGGTGCACTGAACCTGATAAGGCTTTTATTATGTCAGCTGCCTTTTGCAGTTCCAGCCTTTGCATTACGGTGCAGAACCCCTGATGTGCTCTCTCTGAGGACAATGTAACACCCTCCCCCCTACCTTTTACCACTGATGAGGGCTTTTAGTGGGTGTGACTCCCTTCAGCAATTCCTAGATTCCAGTGGTCCTTGAGACCAGAAAAACTCATAAGTGAAAGCAGCTGTAACACCCATATAATATATACTAGCAGTTGATCTCAAAAAAATAGGAAAGCACCCAGGTGGCAGAATGGAGTCTTTACAGAATTGAAAATCAGGCATGATTAAACCTGATTTAAGCTTAGTTTGGAGTGCAAAAAACCCACATGCACCCATAAAATCCAGGTGTTTTCCCATTAGCTTATAGGCTTATTTTAGTCTTATTTTAAAGTAATTTAATTTTAGCTTTTAGCTATTTAAGTATACTGTTTCAGATTTAAAATATTCTCCTTTTAGCTATTCTGTATTCCTGTCAGACAGTGCGAGAGATCTGAGATGCCTAGAAAACCTGTTCTTTAATTGCAGTGAAATTATTTTGTGAAAGACATAACTCTATAAATTGGTGAACCTTGCTTTGCCTGCCATCTAGGACATTCATGTCCTAATAGTGTTTGCTGTCTACATAAAATATTGAAGGGCAGATGAGGATACAGATCACAGCACACATGTCAACAAGATTTTCCCTTGTTAACAGTTTTTTGTTTCTGTAGGAGTAAGATAAATTTACAAGTGGTGTTTTTCATTTTTGATGAAGTGGCCCTGCCCTCACAGATGAAACATCCCTTTTGTTATATAAAGCATTTTCAAAAAGCCACATAGTCATTATAGCCACTGTCATGTGGACTTAGTACATCCAGTATTTTAGGTAGATCTTTTTATTCTTTTCTGGAACTCCAGACTGACTAGAAACAACAAACATGAAAGGCTGTGCACCTATTTTTAAACATCACAAAGATATACACTGAATTTTCCGCACTAATAAAACCATGATAATACCATAGTGATCATTACAGACACATTGATCATCCATGAACCCAAAAAATAGGAAGTTGGCATCTAAGTCTTGTGATAGATTTTTATTTGGTCAGTTTGTTAAGAATGAACACAACCAATATTTGCATCTATACATCTTCTGATTAAAAACATATGTGCTATTTATATTATTTCCTCAATATTTTTAGGAGAGCTGAAAAATGACACATTGCTAAATAAAAGCAGATGCTTGCCCCTCCCTGCCCCCCCACACAAATGATTTCATTTTTCAACCAGTTCCTTTAGATAGGATGGTACCATCTGATCACACTGTTTTGCAAAATCTTTTGTCTTTGCAAATGAAAGGACAATCCACTGATTTTGGACTAGATATTTGGACCAGGTTGCCCCAGGCCGGGGGGGGGGGGGGGGTGGGCAGTGGGATGAAGCTGCAGGGCAACCTCTGTGCACGATGTGGCAGCCACAGCCAAAAGGGCCCTAGAAGTGGTGAGTGCGCCCACTGCCAGGTCCTGCTTTTGCCTGGTGCCCAGCACTGGCTGCTGCTGCTCATCATGGGCAGGACTGCCTATCGCTGCCTCTGCCTTTACCCCCACTTCGTGCCCCTTCCCCTCCCCCATCCCACATGTACAGCCTCACTCCACAGCTTACACCAACTCTAGGCCCCTGCACTGGAAGCAGCACCAGGCGAGTGCCAGCATCAGCTGCGGACACAGGTGGCAGCTTCTTCTTGCGGACTGGGGAGTCTGCCCAAGTCCCTCCTTGGAATAGAAGGGCGGGCCGGAGGCTGAACCTGCTGAAGTTGCTACCTGCGCCCACACCAGCTCCCTTCCTGCCCCACATAGGGGAAGTTTGGGGAGCTGTTGCAGGTGGGGAGTGTGCTGACCAAATAATTGCCCATCCCTGGCATAATACATAAATCAGACATGAATGTGACTATATAGCTTTTTTGGGTTATCCTGATAAATAAGAATATCACAGACAATAATGCAAACTACTTGGTTGAAGTCTATATGGAATCTAATCTTTTCTTCCTCCAAATCTGGCAGTATGGTGATGTCATTTACTGTTTTGGGGGGGGTTAAGTACCCTTCTAGGCAAAACCCCCCCAAAACCTAGGGGGACATCATTTCAGACTGGCCCTCAGGTTTAAAATTGGTACATTTTTAGCTGAGGACATTGGCTGAATTCTTTTGTGATAATTTTGTTGACAGATTTCAGCTTGAACCTGCCAATAATTGTTGAGTTGAAAATGGAAAGAAAAAATCCTAAGCAAGGAGAGGACCTCATTAAAATGGTAAAAGAAGTAATAATATAAAGCCAAAACTAAATAGAAAAATCCATTAGTAAATGTTTTCTGTTTCTGTAGCTATGAAAGGAAAAAACAATTTTGACTCTTACATTTTGAAAATAAGAACATGCAAATTATATATAAAGAAGCCCAGAACAAGGATTACAGTTCAAATTCTATTATTACTATTACCCTCGAAAAGGAAAAATGATATTTTAAAAGTCAGAGCACTGATTTTGTATGAAAATGTCTTCATTTGTTTTCATATGATTTATATCAATGTTAAACTAAATCTAGTTCATTCCTGGAAACATTACTTACTAATGAAAAAATTCTCTATGAATAATCTTTTCTGTTCCTGTATTATGAGGACAACAGTATAACAGAGCAATTTCATTCCAAAGAAATAAAGAAGTTTGAGACTGCATATTTGGCTAGAAATAGTTTTAATATATAACAGAATAAGGATTTGCATCGCAGGTTTTTGTGTATCTGCTGCACAGATGCTTTCTAAGAAAACCGTCTCTGCATTGAATTTTGAATAATTAGAATTACTCATAATTTATAATGCTGATGTTTCATCTTTCAACTCAGTAAATAAATCAGGATTTGCAGAAGGAAGAAATATGCCATGTATTGGTACCTCGGGTATATTATTACCTCTTGCATATTGGTTTTAGAATAAATGTCTAAATGTCACCTTGAAGAAAGGAAGAGAAGAAGCTGCAGTTTTACAGAACTGTAGGGATGAATCCTGTCCCAGTTCAAGTCAATAGGAATTACCATTGATATTAACAGGATTTCCCTATAGGGATCTGCTCAAGCTGCAAAACACGGATTTAGAATTCAGCACCTCAAAGTTTGTGGGTATTTAGAACTAAGCCTTTGGTTTTGCTCTTCAGAATATATATGCCACCTGCGAAATCTGGATGAAGATAAAAACTCAGATTTTTTTAAGTCCTAAAAAATTATGGACATAAAGATCTGAGATTGGGTTTGGGTTTTCCTATGGATATGCTTCTGTCTTAACTATACTTCTATAACAGTCTCAAAACTTTCTCCTGTTTTTGTAACTTTACTCGTATTGCCAGTGTTTCCTATGTGAAGGCAATTTCTGTCAAAATGGTGTCTTACAACTAATTAAAACATCTTAAATGTAATCACCATACATTCTACCTAGAAATATATTCCTGTTTCATATATGGATCAATTATGTATCTTTTTTATTTTTTAATATTGAACATGTATTTTCCCGAATAAATATTTCATTTTTTCAGTACAAGATTTGCAAGCTGTATTGTATGGCAGTGAGGCAGCAGTATTATTTATGTTTGTCTGAAGGAAGAGAAGCCCAGCAGCCTCACAGGATGGAAGGGGTGTCTGAGTTCAGGGAAACCATGCCTCAAGATTATGGTTATGGGACAGCTATTTAGCTGCAGCGTTACGTGTCAGTGCATCAGTTCCCATGAGGATTCATGTTTGGTTGGTCAGCTCAAAAGATCTTACGGATTTTGCTGATCTTTTTTTCTTCTCTTATGCAATCTCTCTGTTTGCTGTCTACAGTACTGTCAATTACCGGAGCGAGGACCTGACGGCAGTGACAGCTATGCTGTTAGTGGAAGAAAGGTCCAGAAACAAGTGTGAAGGCACCTGGTCCTCCAAAAATAGCCTGAGAGGAGTAGGATTTTCCTATTTAATTTGTTCCTTCCAAAGTTATTTTCACTTGATATTGCCAGAGATATTTCATCAGAGAATTTTTACTTTTAAGAAATACTCTGTTTATAGTAAAAGCTTTTGATGTAGTCAGGTAAGATGATGAAAACATCTTAATGGCAGATGTGTCTACCCAGGATGATTGAAATATTAAGCATATTTCCTCTTAGTTTTTTTCCCTGAGGTAATATTCTCTATTTTGCTTAATGTTCTTTTATTTCCATTCAGGATGGTACGTACACTTCCCGTATGCTTCAGTTCTCAAGAACTGGGAATGGGCTGTGTAACACACCCCTGTTGAGTGCTGCCCTCTCCTCCTCACAGGGACCAGAGAGATAGTAAGAGGTGCAGGTGCAATGTGCAATGCAGTGCTAGAGGTCCCAATGAGAAGGCTGGGTGAGAGGGCAAAGCAAGGCTTGGAATAAAGTGACTGGTTAACCTCAGGACAGTGGCTCCAGAAATTATTCTTTTACAATTTATACAGTTTAATCTAATCAAATAGGACTAATTACCTAGACTTCTCTAAAGTCTTATGTAGTTTTGAGTAATGTAAATAACAGCAATGGTGTATGTTTTTATTAAAGTATCGTCTGTCTCTGCAGATATTGTGCTAAATTTATTGTCTGCACACATGCTTTTGTCTCACCCAGAGTACTTTAGAAATACAGTTTTTCAAAGAAGAGTTTTTTTCTCATGTCCTATTGAACACACTAGGAATGAAGATGCATGGTGCTTAACCCAGCAAGCCCAAACTGTAACTTGTAAATGAAAAATAGAAGTACAAGCGAGACAAGTCTCAATCATCAGTTGGAGGACAGTGCTCAAAGGAAAAAACAGATTCCAGCAGAAGCAGTTGAATGTTAATGCTGTAATTAATTCATTTGCAAAACTCACTGGGATTAAAACTATATTGTGAACGAGCTTTATAATTGAGAGTAAACAACTAATTAGTGTTGAACAGAACAACCTGAGAACATCAATAAAACCAAGCAAAACAATTAATGATGTTTAGATAACACAATGCCAGTTAGAATAAGTGGATGTTATGCTAAACTAGGATTAGCCCAAAAGAACCTGAGTTTGGTATTTCCTGAGCATGCTGCTAAAGACATCTGTTTGACAAGGTTTTTGGAGAGGGCTGTGGGATATGCTTTCAAAATGATGAAAGGGTAAAAAAAAAAAAGCTGCTTTGTAGGTGGTTGGCTGGCTGGGTTCCTTGTTGAAAAATTGCTTTAATGCTGCCAGGGTTTTGTTATAGTTTTAATTACATGTTAGGGCACCTATATAGATTTATATGCAAATCTTTCTTCTTAAATCAAAATAAATTAATTAAAACAGTGGGCCTGTACATTTAGAAATGGTGCATTTATGTAAATGTGGTCAAACTGCAATGAGCAGCAATAGAAGCAGTTATAGGAAATGCATAGAACTGGTTAAAGAGAGGTACTTTGTAGTGGGGGGGGTGGAGTTTTAAAATGTAACTTGACACAAACAATGTCAGGGACTTGGGCAGAGTTCTGTCCTTGCATCATCCAGTAGTTCTCATAGAGCACAGATTAATAAAATGAAGTGTGTTTTATAGTAAATTCCATACGCTACCTCTAGGAAGAGTATTCAAAGTGAGTCACTCTACACCTACATATAATACTATGAGTAAACAGATTTTAGACAGAAATGGCAAGAATGCAATTCAGATATAAGATAGTTATCCTGTTACTCATGTATATCTTATAGCTACCATATTTGCTCATATGCAAGATGATGTTCCCCTCTCCACATTCAGCATGGGGGGGGGGGAAAGCCCTTCATCTTAGATTCAGGTACACGGCAGAGAGGGAGCAAGGGCAGGGGATGGGGGCAGGTAACTGCTGCAGTAGGTCTGACTCTGGCTCTGGCCTGTATCGGGGCCAGAGTCAGAGCCACAGCAGCCAGCTGCCTCCTGCAGCCTCTGCCCCGTACCCCCCTCACCCCTCATTGCTGTTAGGTGTGGCTCTGGTTCACCCTTGGCGCATGGAGCACATGGAAACTCTGTCCCCTGCCCTGTCAATCAGCAGCAGCCCAGCTCTGACCCCAAGATACTGCTGTATGGCTGGGTGGGGGTCATGCTTCCATGTGCTTTGTACCCCAGGAGGGAATAGAGCCAGAGCCATGTCTGACAATAAGTGAGGGGAAGGGGGCAGAGGTTGTGGATGACAGAGGCTGAGTAAGGTAGGTATGGGGGGATGCAGAAGGTGGCAAGGGTACAGGCACTACAGGAGAGGAGCAGGCAGGCTTCAGGGGGAAGAAGTGGGGAAGGAAGAGGGCCAGGGGTGCCTGATTTCCCACAGCTCCTTGCCCCACTTCTGCTGCTTTCCATACTGTAGCAGTGAGGGGGACAAATTTAAGAGGCCCTTTTTTTCATTAGATTCTATGCCTGGAAAATTTATACATTTTCCATACACAGAAACTAATTATTTGAGGTCATCTTAAATTTGGAATTGTCTTTGATTCGGGTAAATGCGATATATACTGTCACTGTCATTGGCAATCTCTCAATGTGAGGATGACAGTTTTCCAGTAAATAGGAAAGTCGCTGATGAATCAGTTGATGACTGAGGAGGCCAATCCACCTGTTTGACTGTGAAACACTATATATCCCAATATACCAATAATACCTACAACAGAAGTGCTTAACCCCCTCAGCCTACAGGCTGGATTCTGCTTGCAGACCCATGTTATCTGGTCCATGGGGTTCACTACAGGTCTGGAAATTTGGGGGTGGGAGAGCAGTGATACCACTCCCCCACTGCCAAATTTTTGGACCCATAGGGAGCCCTGAGCACTGGATCAGGCAGGTTCAGTATTGGGCCCCAAGACTCAATCCTGGCACATGTGGTGCTGGGAGAGCAATCATAGTGTTCGGCAGCGGGGGGGGGGGGGGAGAGTACAGGGTGTTGGGCCCCTGGGGATGAATTCTGGTATGTGGCAGTGGGAGGGGGTTGTGATGTGCTCTCAGGATCCAATCCTGATGCACAGGGCAGTGCCAGGCCCAGGGCCCAGTCCTGGCACATGAGACTTGATCTGGCCTGCAGACCAGTGCCACCCCACTCATCTGGCCCATGGGGCCAAAAGATTGAGCACCACTGATTTAAGATCATGGCAAGCATTCTAATTCACATGCAGTAACAAAAACAGTAAGTGACACCCTCCATTGCATACACAGATGAATCAAATACTTCTTGGCATGTATTCACAAGTCCATTTTAAAGTGTTCATTTTTGCTCCTGCCCAACTCAAAAAAAAAAAAAAAAGAGGAAAAAAAAGAACACAGGAGAGAAGAGCAAAATTAGGAAAAACCAAAAGTACTTTGGCATGGTGAATGAACATGGGCACAAGGACATCTTAGACTTACTTTTTTGTTACTTGCTGGAAACCTTGCAGTCCAAGTCCTACTCAAATTAGCCAATCCATTGTCTGTGATTGGAATTGACTCTCAGCAAGAAGCATTCAGACTTATCAGAATTGCTTGGCTTATATTGATGTTAAATACCTACCAATGAAGAGAATTTTTCAGTTGTTTCCTGTCCTGCATGACAGCACAACCGTCATTTTAACTGCTGATCTCCAATTATCTGAATATTTTCAGCTGTACTTCAAGGTCTATGTTGTCCCTTTGGCATAATGCATAGGATGTCCTTCAAAAAATTGTTTTTCTCTTTTGTTAAACTGAATCTGGTGCTGAATCAGATCTTCCAAAAAATGAGCCAGATTTTTTCCTTCTTCTCTGTCCCTTATACTTTTACAAAGACCATACCAATAAAACTGGATCTAGCCTTACCTAGTCAGCTGAGAATTCCTCTGGTGTGGAGGAGCTCTCAGTTTGCATAAAACATCACGGCTAGGTTCTGTGCCATCTGGTTCTTCCATCTGCTGACACGGCCAGCAGAAGCAAAGTTAATATACTCTCCTACAGTTCGTAAGTGGACTAAAGCCAGTAGTTCTGACTTATACCAGAGCTGAGTCTCTGAGACTGTGAAATTGAGAATTGGGGAGGCAGCTTTGTAACTAGCCCTTTAGCACTCTCTTCTGAGTCAACTGGATCTTGATTTCCCATAGAACTATCCAAGAAATGTTTTGATGCAGGATTTGGGTGGTGCATGGTTCCTGGAGGAGGCTAGGTTATTGAAGGGGTAAATGAATTTCAAGGGGAGAAGGGGGAGAGTGAGTGGAGGAAACTGGGTGCAGCTGGGAATGAAGCTAATTTCAAGACCTAAGAGCATCAGCATTCTCTTTGTTAGGATCTGTTGGGAAGTTATATTTTTATCTGCTGCATGTGGTTGTGGGGGCAAGTACAGTAAAGCATAAGAAGAGAATATACAGTGTTGTTGTCCAGAGAGGTAGATTATGTGTCCAAGTACATAACAGGTGTTAGTTCTTTGAAAAAATAGTTTTAGGCCCTGCCCTTTAAGTAAGGATTCTGGGCCCTGGACTCACAGACAACTTTGATTCAGGTGCCTAAGATCTGGAGGAGGGAATAGTTCATACATACTCCTGTAGTTAGCTTTTACTATTGTCTAGGCAGCTGTCAGCTCAGCATGCAGGGTTTTATTGGACTGGCTTTCTAAGGTGGCTGACTCTCCTCAGACACTGTATATGGAGCACATGCACCTCTTTTGGGTTTTGGTTTCAACCAAGTGGCTAAAGGCACTTGGTTAAGGCAGCACTTAACATGTACCCCAGTTCTTTATTGGTTTTAGACCTAAGTTTCTGAGAAAGATGTAGAAAACCATATTATTACAGAAGATGCCCTAAGCAACTTAAAGCCTAGCAATTTATACATAAGTATAATGGGCTAGATTTAGGAAAGGCTCTGCCAGCATAGGCCCTGGGAAATGCCCCAGGTAGCTGAAACTCTTCCAGGAGAGCAGCTATCATGCTTGAGCAGTCACAGTCTCTGCCTGCCAGATGAACTTCAAGGGGTCAAATCAGCCCCCACAGTTATAGCCGGTAACTGCACCAATTCAGTATACATCCTCTACAGTCAAAGTCATCAAGGGCCTTTACTCCTTCAGGATGAAACTAACACCTTTTATGTTCTTGGACACATAATCTACCTCTCTGGAGGTCGAGTCAGTCTGCTGAGAGGGGGGAGATAGAGATGGATTCCCCACAGAGAATTTAGAATCTGTGCTTCTTTTTAGGCAAGTGTTCTAACCACAAGGTTATATATAAGATGTGGGACAGCTGCGGCACCACTTCTTTCCCCAGCCGTGTTTTAAAATCACTTTGTTTCACAAAGTGTTCTGATCTTACATTAGCTCTAAACAAACACACTTTCTGTAATACCACCACTCTTATGGGACTTTGGTGCCACTCTGCCTACTTTCTCGATCCTGAGGGGCTTTAGGTGGGACTTAGGTGCTAAGCTGCTAGGAACAGGGCAGTTCTGGATGTTGCATAGTGGAGAACTGAGAGTACTTAGTGAATGATACTGAAGAGGAGGGCATCTAATATATAAATATATATATAGTGGTGTTTCATTTTAATCACGGAAAAATATGGATTTGGGGTTACTTTTTAAATCTGAAAATTGGGGATTTTTTTTTATCAGAGAAAACCAAGGATCCCTGCCAGTTAGTAACTAGACCCTCCCTGCCTTCTTCCTTGACTTCTGCTTATGTGCTCACTTGTACAGGTGTGGAGCTTGATGCAATTTAGGGCATTGTTCTACCTTTTCCACTTTGCAGAAAGGGTTTTGTCCTTGAAATCTTCAGAGCAGAACAGTATTGATAGTGTTTGGGGTGCTTTAACTAAAGATCATCAAATTAGTATTAGTTAAAACACCCCCACTGCCATTTAAAAATACAAGGTGCTTAATACATGTGATAGTGAGCTGTTTTAATTAAAGCAGCTGTTGGGGAACCACTCCAACCCCTGAGCATGTGTATAGGCACCCTTAGTCTTTTGGGCAACAAAATGAGACTTTCTCTCTTTCATTGTCCATACGTAAAGACTGAGACAGTGCTGCCTTACCGCCTTCAAATGTATGATGAGATAACTGGCTCTGTGGATGGGGAGAGACCAATGGATATGATATACCTGGACTTTAAGAAGGCTTTTGTTATGGTCTCCCAAAACATTCTCGCAAGCAAGCTAAATAAGTACCAGTTGGATGAATGTTCTGTAAGGTGGATAGAAAACTGACTGAATCATAGGGCTCAGATGGTAGTAGGCAGTGACTCAATGTCTAGTTTGTAGCCAGTATCAAGTGGAGTGCCCCAGGGGTCAGTCCTGTGGCTGGTTTTGTTCAGTATTTCATTAGTGACTTGGAAGATGGGATGGAGTTAATCCTCAACAAGTTTGCAGATGACACCAAGCTGGGGGGAGTAGTAGATGCACTTCAGGGTATGGCTAGGATTCAGAGAGACCTAGACAAATTGGAGGAATGGACCAAAAGTAATTTCAGAAAATTCTGTAAAGACAAGTGCAAAGTACTGCACTTAGGACAGAACAGTCTCATGCATTGGTACAGGCTGGGGACCAACTGGCTAAGTAGCAGCTCTGCAGAAAAAGACCTGGGGGACCTGTGGACAATAAGCTGAATGTGAGCCAACAGTGTGCCCTTGTTCCCAGGAAGGTTAACAGCATACTGGGCTGCATTAGTAGGAGTGCTGCCAGCTGATCAAGGGAAGTAATTATTCCACTCTATTCTGCACTGGTGGGGCCACATCTGGAGTACTACATCCAGATTTGTGTCCCCCACTACAGAAAGGATGTGGTCAAATTAAAAAGGATATGGTCAAATTGGAGAGAGTGCAGCAGAGGACAAGGAAAATGGTTAGTGTAGTGGGACACATGACTTCTGAGGGAACGGGGTTATTAGGCTGTTACAGATGTGTGGGGATCCTGCTCCCTCATGCTGGAAATCCAGCACATCAGAGCAGACTCAGTTACTTGAGTCTGTTGGAGCACAGAAATTGATGCACTCCAGCAGCCTTCTGTGTCACATGTATCAGCGTTCCTGTGTGTCCCCACACTGAACAAATGGTGGTGGGGCGCTTTGAAATAAAACACATTCAATGAGCTTTAGTTTAAAGTGCCCTGCTGCCATTTTTTCATCATGGGGACACTGATACATGTGAAGCACGGGGACTTTAATTAGCACGACTCACTAACTAAATCACCCAGTACCATGTCCCACAACATGTGTAAAAATGCCCTTTTAGTCTGGAGAAGGGAAGACTGAGAGGGAGTTTAATAGCAGCCTTCAACTACCTAAAGAGTGGTTACAAAGAGGATGGGGCTAGATTGTTGTCAGTGGTGGCAGATGACAGAACAAGGAGCAATGGTCTCAAGTAACAACAAAGGAAGTTTAGATTAGATTTTAGGAAGAACTTTCTCACTAGGAGGATAGTAAAACACAGGCTACCCAGAGAGTTTGTGGAATCTCTATCCTTGAAGGTTTTTAAAACCTGGCTAGACAAAGCCTTGGCTGAGATGATGTAGTTGGAGATGGTCCTGCTTTGAGCAGGGGGTTGGACTAGATGACCTCCTGAGATCCCTTCTGTGACAGGGCACTGTTGGTGCCTGCCACTTTAAGGGCTGAGCCAAACAGCCAGCAGGTGCTTGATTATGATGGCCATTTTAGATCTCTGGCCGCCTATATAAACAGAGCAGTTTACTGCTGGCAGGCCAGGCAGAAACATCACCTGGCTGAAAGATTGTACAAAACATCCTGGAGGTAAGGGCAAGAGCTTATGGGGATGGTTAGGAGGCTCTTGGTCCTGGGCATGACCTAAAACTGCACCCTGCCGGGGATGGGTGGCCTGGTGGGGCTGCTAGTGGTGTGGGAGCCCCTAGGAAATGCCAAGCCAGTTACCGCCCCAGTGAAAGGTGGGTCGGGGTGCCTTAACCTCTAACCCCTACAACACTGTGGGTACAAGGGGGCCAGGCATAGCTATGGCCACCTGAGCCCAAAGAGGGTATAAGACCCAGGTGGGGCCAGGTATGGATATGGCCACCAGAGCCCCAACGGGGGAGGGAAGCCCTGTGGCCACAGTGAGGGGGCGGAGATGTGGAGCCCCAGTGAGGGAGCAACCAGACAGCTGGGAGCCTGGTGTATATGTGTGTGAGTTTGTATAGAGTTGCCCCAAGAGGGGCCAGGGTAAGCTTGGCTCTAGTTGGGTAATTAGCTGGCTACTACCTTGGTGAGGGTCATGGGAGAGGCCCAAAAGATGGTACGTCTGCCACCCAAAGTGTGTGCTGGATAAAGCCTATGGCCGAAGGGGCCCAGTCTGAGAGGGAGCAAGGCGGTATGAGTTGATGTGTGAAAGAGACCCTGTGAGAGGGGGTGGAGTGTGAGAGGCCCTACTGGGAGGAGGGCAGTATGAATGTGTGTGTCTGAGGCCTGGCAATGACGGCTAAGCTTTGTCCAGATGTAGGCCAGGAGCATTATGTCACATGGATGCCATCTGTGAAGCTTGGCTGTGGTGTAGGGGAGGAATGGCGCCACAGATATCGCCCCCTGGCATTGGGGCAAGAATGGGCAGCCTCCTACCTTATTAGAACCAATTAAGAGACAATAAGGCATGGCAGGAGAGGAAGCCAGTGTTTGGCCCAGGAACAGGTGGGTGGGCCACTGGCTGACCGGCCCCAGGAAAGCCCCCTGTAACACCTTCCAACCTTGATTTTCTATGATTCTATAACCAGAAGATACGGAAAGTTTGTTTCCTTTGAGCACTGGAGGCAGCTGTATAAGAAGAGACAAATCAGTGTAGCAGCAGGATGTTGAGATCTGGTTCACTTTCAGCGAGTCATCAAGCATTTACTATCTCTTAAAAATCTGGTACAATATTTACAGGTCAGTGAATTAGATTAAGGACAAATTTCAGGGAAGAAAGTCTTCTGGAAAATATTTTTAAAAACCTATAAACGTATGTTATTTTGGTTCAATAGCTATTTAAGACTACCCCCACATTAACACCTACCTTATGTTTTTGTTCTGTTTAAAATGAGTACATCACTTGTACTGTCATTATTCCATAAAGACTCTATGGAAACTCTGGAACACTGGCATATTTTATTGCATGCTTTCAATATATGAAAGGCAAGAATTTCCTGGATGTTCTGTCAAATTCTGTTTTTCTGCTCTCTGTGAATAGTTTTAATTTTATTGTTAGACACGTTGAATGTCTTATTTTAAAAGTTGTCAATGACAATAGCCTTTTCATAGAAAATTTATACAAGACGGTACATGTAAGAGCTTGTAAAAAAACTCACTGTCTTCATTTTCTAATTATAACTTGTTTGGCTTATGAGAGAATTTTCTCCCTCTGCAATTTCTTTGTGATCTTCATCTTTGTCATGTCATACAGTCTGATCCTTATTTGTAGTAACCAGATCAGGGTCAGTGCCTTGATTGATTTCTTGCTCTCTTTACATTTTAAATAATTAATGCCTCTCACTTGACTCACTTCCTAGTTTTCTTCCAGTAATAGAACTATTATATTTTCTAATTAGTAATTACATTCATCTAGCTCATATCTCTGGTCTTGCTCATATCACTGCTACCATTAAACCTTGGTTCCAGTCTAAGAGGTCACTTGTAAAACTCAGTATGTTTACCATGTACAACAAACTACTTTGTCTGCTGAACGCTTGGCCTCATAGACTTTACTTTAACCTCATACAGTTATAAACAATATAGAGGAGGCATAACTAGCAGCTGCTACTAGTATAAAGGCACACAAATAAGTTGCCACAAAGCTAGCTAAGCACCATTATGTCTACCTGTGTGAAAGCTCTAATCTTGCATTAAATGTGAACTAGCTGGCACCTCAATGAAAGTAGGATAATAGGCAGACAAAAGGCCAGTTGTGGCAGAGTTGTTGGTGCACTGTAAATTCATACCTTGTTCACTTAGCAATAGCTTTCAGATAAGTCCCTTGAAGAGGTAGCGTTGTTTGTTTGCTTGTGTTTTGCTTGTCTGGGTTTTTTTGAAAAGCGATTAAGGCCTAGATCCAAAAAGAGATCTTAACAAAGGGACTTAAGTTCCTGATAATATGGTTAAAAAACCAAATTTTAGGCACCTGGCTCTGGTAGTTGAATCTAGAACTCTAAGCTAGGGGCCAAAGACTAGAATCAAGCAAGGGTCACTTGTTCCTATTCCACCTGGTTTGAATGCTTGGAAAACCTTTATTACATCTACTTTTGTAATACATAATAACACATTTTAGTCTTAAAAATAAGTCACAAAAACCAGCAATAAAGAGGAGGAACCCCCTATCTTTTTAGTTAAACATCTTCAGAAACATGAGTATGGTAAAATAAGACTGAATTTAAGTACCAACCAGATAACTAATAGTGGGATAAGTTCCAGACCTTGGCTCTTTATGTAGTATGTAAGGATAGTAAGGCACCCCAGAAGCCTGTTATAAAAAATCCATTTCTCTGCACAGGTTAGTGGTCATAATCGCCCCTACCAGGAAGCACCTCTGTACTTGGGACTCACAGTCCATACCTTTTCCTGAAATTAGGTGCCTGTGCCTTTTGTTTTAAAAAAATAGAGTAGGCATCACTCCTTTCTTTTAAAACAAGTATATCTTTCTTATACAATAGATCTGTGGTTAAAACCCATTTCTAGGATTTGGAATACTAGATTCAGTTCCCTTCTCTGACACATCTTGTGTGAGTGCTCTACAATGGAGCTATTGTGTGAAATAAGGGGTGCCATGATTTCCTTCAGTGGTGGTTTTCATTTAAAATAAAAGTAAGCCATTCCTTTTTTTTTTTTTTTTTTGGCAATTCCTATATTCATAGTATGCCTTCTCAATCCAGCCCCTCAGGAAGGATAGGTAGAGGAACTTCCCATTTTTAAGAAAAGGAATTAGGAGGATCTGTTGAATTACAGACCAGTCAGTGTGACCTTAGTACCTGGAAAGATCATGGAGAAGGTTGCCAAGGACTCTGTTGTGAAACACTTACAGGAGAACAGGGTGATCAGGAGCAGCCAGCATAGATTCATTGAGAGCTAGTCATGCTTAACCAACCAACTTTCCTTCTGTGACAAGGTGACAGACTCTGTGGATGTGGGGAGAGCCATAGATGTGATATACCTTGACTTAGCAAAGTTTTGACACTGTCTTCCATGACTTTCTCGCTAACAAGCTAAATACCTAGAGACTAGATGTAAAGTGGATACATAATTGATTGAATCATCATGCTTAATGAATAGTCATAAATGACTCGGCATCTAGTTGGGAGGAGGTATCATTTGGAATTTTCAAGAAGCCTGTCCAAATTAGTGATTTGAATGACGGGATTGAGTGCGCGCTTAGAAAATTTGTGGATGACACCAAGTTGAGTGGAGTTGTAAACATTCTGGAGGGCAGAGCTAGAATCCAGGATAATCTAGATATACTGAGAAAATGGTCTGCAATCAACTGGATGAAATGTAACAAGGATAAGTTCAAAGTCCGGCATTTGGGATGAAAGAATTGCACGTACAAATAAATGCAGACTGGTGAATGACTGGCTAGGCTGCAATACTGTAGAGAAGGACGAGGGGAAAATGACCATATGCTGCATATGAGCCAACAGTGTGCTCTTGTTGCCAAAAAGACCAGCAGTATATTGGTTTGTATTACCTGGAGTGTCACTTGCAAATCAAGAGTAGTAATTCTTCTGCTCTACTCGCCACTAATGAGTGCATCCAATTTGGGGCCTCACACTTCAACAAAGATATGGACAAATTGGATAGTGTCAATGGAGGGCAACAAAAATGTTTAGAGACAAGTGAAGCATGATTTATAAGGAAGAGCTGAAAGAGGGTTGTATAGTCTGGAGAAGAAAAGACTGAAGGGGGGTCAGGGATTTGATAACAGTCTTTAAATACCTGAATGGCAATTACAGAGAGAATAGAGATGGGCTCTTTTCTGTGGCTCTGGAGGGCAGGAGTAGGAGCAGTGGCCTCAAGCTGCAGCAGAAGAAATGTATGCTGCAGATGAGGAGGAACTTTCTAACTATGAGAGTGGCCAAGCATTGGAACAGGCTACCCAGAAAAGTTGTGGAATGTCTATCCCTGGAAATGTTCAAAAGTAGGTAGGGCACCCACTTGGCTGGGATATTTTAGTCGAGGGTGATCCTGGCTTAAGCAAAAGGCTGGACTTAGATGACCTAGTGAGGTCCCTTCCAGCCTTACTTTCTCCATTTCTTCTATGCCCCATTTGGATTTGGGAATGAGCTAGGTGCTGGGTTGTTTTGACTGGGCTGAACTGAGGTGCTTCTAGCATGTATAATTTAGGCATTTTGAGAAATGTTAATGTCAAAATCTGAGGTCCCACATATTATACGTACCTGTAAGATTAGGTGTTAGCTGACCAGAAGCTTTCAGGGTTATAGTTCTGGATTTAGACACTTAATATTTACCTAAATCCTATGTTAGGTACTTAAATAGTCCTTTTGTGGAACTGGCCTAACTTCTGTTTTCAATTATTTCATTTAATCTTTTATTAGACCAACTCAAATAATTGGACAATTCTTCTTAGCAAGCTTTTGAGCACATACATCCTTCATCAAGCTAAGAAAGTGTCTGCAAATGATCTGTGCTCTTCCTGGATGGAGTGATAAAGCAGCCAGAGGCCAGTACATATGCAAGAAACCCAGTCAGTTAAAATGTAAACTGAGGTGGTCAGTAGGAAGGGGGGGGGGAGGGAGGAAATGAATGTAGCTGTAGTCAAAAGATAAGATGGGGAGGGGCGGAATTGAATGACAATAGTTGCTAAAAAGTGGAGGGTTTACCTGGGGAGTCAGATGTTGGCAGGTTATAATGTGTCATAAATCCAATGTTTATATTAAGTTTATGATTTTTTGTATCCAGTAGGCTGATGAAGTGAAGTTCATGGGCTTGTCTGTGTTAGATATTTTCTAAATTCCCTTTGAGGAGTAGAACTGAGAGATTACAGGAGGAGTGGTTTTCTTGCGAGAAATGTGCCCCCACAGTTAAATGGATATTTTTAGGTTGATAGATTTTTGTTGTGTGTTCATTCTGGTACTCAGTTGGTTTTTGGTTTCTCCTAAATATTTTCCATTGGGGCATTTGGTACACTGGATGAGGTATATCAGATGAAATAAGTTAGGCACCAAAGGCATTTTTAGAAATGTCACAGGGCACCTATCTGTACCTGAAGATGATAAACAGCTTGGAGTAGCTGGTCCTTGGGCACTTATGAAAATTTACTCCCCAATCATTATTATTTCATTGCTCCTAAATGATGGTAAAAAGAATATTTTCTGATGAAGAACAGATTATGTGGATCCAGTACACTCAGTGTTTTAAATTCAGACATTTATTGGCTATTGGGAAGAATTAAACATAATAATGGTCAAGAGTCAATCTTTGAAAAATAATGTTTGGCCTTTTGTGTCCTGGCTTTTCTACAAAGAAGAATTGTCTAATGATTTGCTAAGTTTCAAAAGTCAAGAATGAAAGGAGAGAGCAGTTGCTCTTGAAAAAGGATATTTTGGTTTTACAGAGGATTTGTGAAGCTTAATTAAAAAATGTCAATTGTAAAGAGCTTTGAAATCATCAGAGGAAAGAGAATATGAGTGTAAAATAATTATCTTGGGCCATATTCTCTGATGTGAAGCTGTCCCAGGACATGTTTCCTTTGTTCCTTTTTTTTTTTTCGCTCTTGCAGGTATGATATGGGCCAGTTTTTCCTCTCTCCCACACCACTGGAAAGCAGTAGAAACTCTATGCAAATTAGTAAAACTACAGTTATATACCTGAGAGAATAATCGGGTCTTATGTCATCAGTATTTTCAGAACCACTTTTCACTTCAGCATGTATTTTAGCAGGGTTAGGGAAGTGAGGCAAATTGCAGATCCTCAAGATGGTTGCCGACAAATCCACTCATTTATAATACCAACTGTTAGTAACAACTATGTTAACTATTAATAATAAAATTAACATTGAGATATTTTTACTAATTGTTAGAGAAGTGTGACTGCCTATAATTATGTATTATAGAGATACAACAGGAATTTAAAAAAGAGAAACTACCATAACAAATTCCTAATAATTCACTTAGATAAAAATGAATTATTTTTCAGGTATCTCTGTGAAGATCGACAGAAACAGAGATTGAGTTAAGCTGAAAGTCATGCTTTATTTACAAAGCTTACTCTATTTTACTGCAAGCCCTGGGTACCAGACAAAAACCCTGGTATTTGGATAAATATTTTTCTTTCCTGTAGTAAAATTGTTACTACTTGTAATATGATCTTCTTAACTTTGAGATGACATAACTTGATACCCATGCTGCATGTGCATGTCTGGCTCTTTTTCTTACTAGATTTTAAACTTCTTAATGTGAGGTCCTTAACCTGAAGTCCTAAAACACATTTTTTTTTTTTCAGTTTGAAGCTCATTGTATTTAAATATGGCATTGAGCCAGAAGTGCAATTACTGTTTTAAAAACTCAATGTTATGCCAGCCAAGCAACAAACCTTCTCATGGTTTAATGAGATTTGGGTTGCTCTGGAACATAGTATATCCACTTGACTTTATCTCTTTATTAATTTCTCTGTGATACTTTTGTTTCCTTAAGGAAGAGACAGCTTTTGTATATTTTATCTTTTAATATATTTCAGCTGTGTTTGCAGGGGAGTAGAGAGAAGAATTGTGGGCATGTGCTGGCCTCACCAGTCTTGTTCATGCTTGATAGGGATTGCCATCAGGTGATTTGGCTGCAGGTCCTTTTGAGCTTCTGTTCTTTGCAACAGTAATGCCTTCTGGAGGTACTACTCACATGCTGTACCAGTCCATGAGGTATCTCCAGGCTTTAAATATATATCAGAGCCCTTAAATTCTTGTAATGTATTTCTTTTCTCACAAACATCTAGAATGCTGAAATCTTCTTTGGAATGAAGTGTCTTTATTTGGAACCTGTTTTCCCTAATTAATTTCAGTGCAGTAATTTCTGATGCTGCTGTAAAAGACTTTTCTTTGGAAGTGTGATGTGCACTTCAAAACTGTATATATTAAATTGCTTATAATGAAAGATCACAGGATCTAGAAGGATTTGGAGTTGTATTTCCTAACATGATGTAGTGAGTGTTGGAAGGGGATCAAAGGTCCAGATGTGTTTTTTCCAGTCTTGAAATGGCATACACATTAACTTTAAACACCAGTAATAGGGTTTTAGTACATAGATGTTTACTTGCCTCTTGTTGAGCCTTTTCTCTGTGTTTTTTGGTTTTTTTTTTAAAGGGGACATTCTAGGACTTTTAGAACTGGGTTTTGGCAAAAGCGGTACAATGTCTCATGAAATCCAGCCAAAGATTTCTTACCTGCTGTGCTAAATGTCAGAATCCAATGTTATCATTACAGTTTTCATTGTAAAGGATGAGCAGGTGGGTGGAAGAGGGAGAAGATTGTTTGCTCTTTCCTCTTTGTGTCTCATTGCACTACTTTTCCTCCAGACAAAGGCCATGTCCAGACAAACGCAGCCATATGGTATGTGGCACTACAAACACATCACAAAGTATGTGTCACATCCCTCTAACTGTCTCTGAGCTCCCTGAAGCTGCACTATGATTTTCTGCACCCAGTATACAGGACGGGTAAAATTGCCAAGAACATGGCTGGTCCCCAGAGATTCTGACCATAAGATGTTTATCTGATTTGAATAGGTATCTTGACAGTTGAATAAGACACTTACTGCAGAGCGGATTACTACCTGAAATGCTGAGTAAAAGGTGTAGTAGGCATCTGAGGCTGTACGTTCCCTGGCCCCAGCATGGAAGGCCTGTTTAAACCTAATTGGCTAGAACTCAGTTGCTGAGTTAGAGATGGCTGAGGCAAAAGACTGAATCAGAAGGGGTATGGGTGACATTTGAACAATGGTTAAGGGTTCATCACAGCATCCAGCCCATTGGACCATGAATGCTATAATACTTTTCCTAGGTTGACTAGCGGAGGTCCTCCCCACAAGTCTCATGAACATTCAAAGTGATTTCACTGATTATACTCCATTTATGTTGTGAAGGTATGAGCTTTCAAGGAGGGGATTGTTTCCTTAGAAAATCGTATTTAAAGGTTCACTTTTTGGGAATTGGCTTATAATTATATATGTATGCATTAGAATGGTTTAGGATGGGTGGCAGGGGTTAATTGATTTTTTTTTTTTTTAAAGCCTGGGTCACATGCACACAGTTTCACAGAGCCTTCGAAACAGGCAGGCTGTCTAAGAAACAAGGAAATACAGTCTGAGAAACTGGGGGCATGTACCATACTGTTCCATAACACAAGATAAGGGTGGCACCAGCTAATGAGATCCCACAGCAGGGGGGCCAGAGTCCTCGTTTTGGGGGTACAGACCAAATAAGGAAAAGGCCTGGAAAGAACAAATTAGTATGTATGCATGTGATGAGCTACATGGATGTATAAGAACCACAGAGACACCAACCAGGGGCAGCCACGGATCAAGAGTCATTAGCAGTCATCAAGAAAAAAAGCAGAGACTTGAAAGCAACAAAGGGTCCCTGTTCCTAGTCCCTTCTTCTCCTCCTCCTCCTCCCCATCTTCCTCCCCAAGAGGGCCTCTGAGAGGGATCCCCATCCCTGTCCCCCAGGAAGGGTTCTTGAGGCCACCATGGACAGAGGGCACACCACTAGCCTGTCTCGTCCACCCCCCTGTAGGGGGAAGTGTGGGCCTTGGCATCCTACCTCCAGGTTGCTGACATGCTGACATCCAACACCTAAGAGAGAGCCCTAGAGTGAAGACTGCATCCTGGCTAGATGTATTATGACTCTGAGAGCCCTAGGATTTGGTAGCTATATAGAATTGCTTGTACTGTTTCTTTTTTGTTATGACTGTGCATCAAAACATTTATTTGCCTGTTATCGAATGGAAAGATTGTAGCCAGTCTGAGGGAGGTCCCCCCTTCTCGCCCCACAACAAGGCCTCTGGGTCCTAAATCCACAGCCAACAACTATTGGCAGAATTTTTATGATCAGAACCTGTTGCAAGTACCAAGAGCTAGGACTAATTGTGTTCCATTAGGTTGCAAAATTTTAATATTTGCTGTTATGAAAGTTACTGCACTTGAAATTGTCTTACTTAATACTTAAGACATTTCATTCTAACTATAAACCTATATGCCATCAATGTTCAAATTAAAATTACGCTGCAAAGTTGCTATTAAATTCAGATACTAGCATGAACTTTATTTTAGACTCAGTTGTATATAAAGGCATTAACATAAAAGGAAATAAAAATATAGAAATCTGGCTTTCTTATTAAAAAGTTGAAACGTTTACATCAGAATTTAAAATCATAAAGTAAAATATAAATGACGAAGAATATGACAGATCTTTGAATCATATTTTTACTAATGTTTGATTCACTCTATCAGTGAGAACCTTTTGAAAGGAAAAACTTTTAAAAGTACAGACTCTTTTGTGACTGTAGAACTGTAACATTATTCGTGCAGCCTTCTCCCTCTCAATTCCCCTTTTTCCTACATTCATAGTTGTGGGTTCAGTCTGGACTCTCAGCAAATGTCCACCCAGTGTCAAGGTCAGCCGCGATTTATTTGCTGCATGAAGTGGCAGCCTTTGCCAATGAGTTGTCAAGGAAAGATAGTAGTGTTTTTCGGGGGGGGGGGGGGGGCGGGGTTGCCTATAGTCTAGCTTTAGCTGATTCATTTGAAGTTACTTTGAATATATGATACAGAATGTACAGGAGGCTACCACTAGGAAACATTAAATTAATAGTCATGATCACCAGAAAAAAATATTTTAACAGATTTTGTATAACTATGTTATTCATGTTGCAGAAAATAAACATTAAAAATAATTTCATTTTTTTTTTTAAATCTCCTCAGTGGCCTCTCTTTAAAATCATCACAACTTGATTATTTACAAAATTTAAATATAGATCTTCACTAAATCATATCTGTATTTTTGTAAATTAAACATCCATAATTTAGAACCTAGTCAGATATCCAGCTAGATAATAGAATGAGAGGTAGTTTGCTATGGTAGTTTGAAGCCAGACAGAAGGTAAAACAGGGTGGCACCTTATAGACTAGCTGGTTCAGAGAGGTATAAGTTTTCATAGGTGACAATACTTTATCAGATGCTATGAATGGATAGTTGAATTTAATGTTTGTTCCATTAGCTGGCTATGATCCAAATTGCAACCATTCTCTCAATTAACAATAGGGAGTATTTACTGACAGACAGAGACAAAGGGCATACTTGTATAAATAACAGTTTACAAATATGAACAATGTGTTCACACTTTGACTGAATTGTGTAAAATTTTTCAATTAGCAATAATCATACCTCAGATTAACCTCATTAGCTACAATACTACAACTAAATCCCTTCATTACTATGATTCACCCAGAGAGAAAAGTGAATCCTAATGGTAAATATTTATATGTATTGCTTAAATGAAGTGAAATGAAAAGGAAGCTCCAAAGTGGGCACGGTTGGAGTGACAAGGCATCAAAAAAGGAATGCAGGCACTGACCAGTACAGTAATAAAGGACATTCTCAGTCACAAATGTCTAAATCACCAGCAGTGGAACACACATTCTTGCTTGGGATACTCTGCATTAAAATTCAATATTAATTATTAGGATTGGTTTTCGTTTACATGTTTTGATTTGTTTGTTACCAATGATCCTGTTTCTCCCTAGCTAATTGTCTATACATTGTAGTTTTATGGAAGAACAAGACTAAGCAGTTTGCTTCGCTGAGTTGATATCTACACATGTATTTTGTCTGGAAATAGTTTCTGGCATCATTTAGAGAACATGCTGAGTACTTACAAAAGGCAGTTTTTTACCCCAAGTTTTTATGATCTGGTAATATTACTATTTTCCAGTACCCAGGTTGACCAGAGTTGGCAGAACCTGAAGCACCTTAAGTCATTCTGAGCATGTTTCATAGAAAATACCTTATATCTGGCCATGTTTTCAAGATATGTATTTCAATTAATATTAGAGAACTGAAAACTGTTCAGCAGAGTCTGTACTGGGTTCTGAGGATCCCATAAGATGAACTGTGAATGAATTCTAAAAACATTATGTAAGCTGTATTGTACTGGGAGATGCTCACTATGATATAACTGGTAGTTAAAAATGCTAAGTACAAAAAAACCCATCCTAACACATGGTAGATACAGCCAAAATGCCTGCAGATAAAAAGCCAGTGAAAATGGAAGGTCAGAAGTTATCTTTGTCTTTTAGCAGGAGGTAAGAGAATATTCCTCTTACATCCTTGTTACGGGGGACACTTACAGCATGCTAACTGTGCTTAAAATGGGGTCGGTAATTGTTTTGGCTGGAGGGCTGCTTAACGAGTTTTGGTGTCCTGTCAAGGGCTGCATGGGTAGCATCGCACCTTGAGAGTTGCCCTGCCCCCTGGTTGCCAGCTTGGGACCCTAAGTCCAACCCCCTAACCCCTGACTTTTGCCACCAGAAGTCCCTTCCCTTGCCATCCCCCCCCCCCCCATAAATACTCCTTTTGGGAGGGGCTCCATCTTAGAACCAGAAAAAAACCACAAATATTACACTAAAAGTTAAACACCTGTTATAACATATTTAAATTTTATTACAAATAATGTTTGTCATGATTTGTATTTATGTACTGTATTTAGAAGGGATTGCATAGTAACTGAGAAAGTCTCACTCTTTGATGTTGTGTGTGGGGCGAGGTATAGCGTATGTTAGGGGGTGTGTGTGTGTGTGTGTGTGTGTGTGTGCTGGTGGGTGTTGTGGGGCAGGATGCAGATGTGTGAAGTTTGTGGTGTTTGAGGAAGGGTGTGGGGGTGTGTGGGAACCCCCCTCCCCATGGTGCAGCCCCCACTGCTGGCCTTAGCAGCAGGCAGGGATGCTCAGGATGCTTGTGCCCAGCAGGGCACACTTCTGGCCAGCACTGCACTTGGGAATGAGGAGTACAGCCTGCCCAGCCTGTCTCTATCACAGGGGCTCCATGCAGTGCACCCGCAGCTCTCACACTCACACCAGGGGACGTCTCACACTGGAGTCTGCGGGGAAGCAGGGGGCGGCTTTTGCCCAGCTGCAACTCCTCCATCTTGGCTCTGGCCCCAGTGCTTCCCTAACTGTTGCCCAGAGCAAGCTGGACATCAGCGAAGATGAGCAGCTTCCCATGGGGCAGCTGCAGCAGCCGCCCTGCCCAGAACCTGCTACTGGCTGGGTTAGGCCCTTCTTCCCAAGAGGGTGGGAACAGTGCAATAGGGTATGTTGGGGGGGGAGGTGTACATGTGGGCAACTTGCTCCCACCCTCATGGGTGGAAGGGCTGGGTGGGACACAATTCATTGGTGGGCACTGCAGGCCAGATGAAAGTGCCTGGTGGGTCAGATCCAGCCCATGGGCCATATTTTTCCTGCCCTGGCTTAAAACCTGACACGCAAAGTGCTGCACCTAGGGAGGAAAAATGTCCAGCATACCTACTGCCTAGGAAATGACCTGCTCAGCAGCATGGAAGTGGAAAGGGATCTTGGAGTCATAGTGGACTCCAAGATGAAAATGAGTCACCAGTGTGACAAAGTCATTGGCAAAGCTAACTGCACTTTATCGTGCATCAGCAGATGCATGATGAACAGATCCAAGGAGGTGATACTTCCCCTCTATCGGGCGCTGGTCAGACTGCAGTTGGAATACTGCATGCAGTTTTGGGTGCCACACTTTAAGAGGGATGTGGATAACCTGGAGAAGTCCAGAGAAGGGCCACTGGTATGGTTAAGGGCTAGGAGGCCAAGCCCTACGAGGAGAGACTAGGGCACCTGGACCTCTTCAACCTCCACAAGAGAAGAATGAGAGGCGACCTTGTGGCTGCCTATAAATTCATCGGGGGGGGGGCGCAGAAGGGAATTGGTGAGGCTCTACTCACCAAGGCACCCCTGGGGGTCACAAGAAATAATGGCCATAAGCTAGCAGAGAGCAGATTTAGACTGGACATTAGGAGGAACTTCACAGTTCGAGTGGCCAAGGTCTGGAATGGGCTTCCAAGGGAGGTGGTACTCTTCCCTACCCTGGGGGTCTTCAAGAGGAGGTTAAATAGGCATCTGGCTGGGGTCATCTGAACCCAACACTCTTTCCTGCCCATGCAGGGGGTTGGACTCGATCTATTGAGGTCTCTTCCAACCTTAACATCGATGAATCTGTATGTTCAAGCAGGAAAATGGGCTAAGTGAGCTCTTACCCTTGTAAAGTTATGCCTTTTTGTGTAAGGAATATTTCCAGACTTTGTTAAGTAATCTGTGTCTTATTATTGTTCCTCAGAAATAATAGGAGCAACCTGCTATCTTCCAGCATTCCAGGGTACATTGCTCCCAACCTTCCCCTCTCCTCACCTGCACCCCAATGCCCAACTCTGTGTGGATGATCGATCTATCTGCCAACACTCTACTGCCCAGGGGGATTTACTCATAAGAGATCATGTCCTTGCCACTGTGCCACATAATAGTGATGCTGCCCGCTGCTCCATGCTGCTGATGTTGCTGGTGCTGCCACTGCTGGTGGTGAAAGTCAAAGCCAGGGATGAAGAACATGTTGAGTAAAGTGCCCAGGAAGAGAAAGAGGCAGAATCTGACTGCCTCTAGAAGCCCTTGTGCCTCAATGTCAGGGTTTCCCAGCATCTCCTTCAGCTTTTATCCCCCCTGCCTCAGCAACCAGGAGGGGGGAAGCCCTGATCAATGCAAACATCCTGACATCCCCTGATTGACAGCCTGTGCCAGCCAGTGAAAGTGCAGAAAGGGTGCTTGGTCAATGTAGTCTGCAGCCATGACTGCTGGGACTCCAGGTTAAGAATCCTGTAGCGGCAAGTCAGAACACTGCAGGTCAGATATTGACCGAGTTCATTGTAAATGTTATCATGTGACAACTCATTAAGCATAGTAACTTTTAATACTGCCTAATATTTCACAGATTTCGCTTGTCGTCATAAGTGTGTTGTGTAACAAGCCCCTTAGAGCCTCTGACATAACTAAATGGTGAAAGTGAACTTCATCCTCGTGTGTGTATATACAGTCATTCAAGGCTGCCCTCAAACCCATCCACAGTAAAAACCTCTTAATTGAACACCTAGTGGCAACCCACCCCATCTCAGAAGTGCTCTTAACCTTCAGAGCCCAGCCCAGCTCTCTCAGAAGGGTGTTCAGTATTCACCAGGGTACAAGCAAAGAAAGTCCACCAACAGTAATACCCAGGGTACACTCTGATTCCTGGGGGAGGGGGTCCACAGTGGTGGTAGCCGGAAGCTGGAAGGAGCCGCTGCCACCTGAGCTGCTTAGAAAGGTGCGGAGCTCTTGTCTCTTATGGGAGGCTTCTGGGGGACTCATCCCTTATGGGGAGGCTCAACCCGCCCATGTCCTCCCCATATTTTGAACCATGGTAATACCATGACTTCCTGTTCCTGGCTCCAGACCTTTTGTACCCCAGTTCCTGCCTCCATTGCCTGTGATTACAGCCTAGCACAGAAGGTGAGACAGCTTAATTTCTGGAGCCTCAGCCCTACAGAAATCAATCTCCCCAATACTTGTTACTCTGGTGCTTGATGTGCAGCCAGCATAAGATAAACTATGGGCATGGAGGGATGGTTCAGGTGGCTTGGCCTACACTTACCTCCTAGATAACAAGGTAGATATACCCTAAAAGTTATATATGAACACAAACATTTCTAAGCAATGTTTACTATTTTGGGCAACTAGGCAAGGCCAACTTTGGTTCTCAGTAAAACTGAGGCTGGTGGGATATGCATATGTGCATAGTAGAATTACTGAAAAAGCTGATGATTATTCTAAAAGAGAATAAGATGGTTGCACAGTACTGGAAGTTCTGTGTTTTTGACTCAGGATTTCAGATTCTGAACTTAAGTTTCTAAGACTGAAATTCAGGTAATTATGGATTTGGAGGGCATAAAGACTACCTTGTAAAAAAGACTTACGGTTCAATAGCAGTGTTTGAAAAATACAAAAATGTACAATTGAAATAGAGGGTAAAACAACTTACATTTTTTGTTGAAATACTTAAATGCAATCCTTTTAATGGAATTATTATAATTTCCTTTGGAATATTTGATTACTTTATTTTAATGAGTTCATGAACTTCTTTAAAATATCTAATTTTATCCCTTGAAATACAATTAGGAAAGAAGATAATTATGCCATTTCTTATTAAGAATTGTCTTCATTTCCTTTTTTTGAGTGACTCAGTTTCATAAAGCAAACACAGTTTATTGTGATCAACTATTATTTTCCTCCATAGAATTCTGAGATTACTGATGTGATATATGTCATCAGTTATTTTAATTCTCCTAAGGTTCCAATTGTTTGTGATATAATTGGGGTTTTTTTTTTAATTACATTCAACTCAGAACCTCTTAGAGAAAGGCAGAGGATAAAATATGAAATAAAACAGCAAGGCATTGGGTATTTTTGCATAGTACTGTCTGAGGATTCATATACACATTTAATTCATGTTACTGTACTCTACATAATAGTGCATATAATATAGTAAATTGATATGAATATGTGCCAAAATTAGCAGGATCAATTTTAGCAATGACTATATGGCTGTACTACAGTGCAGAATTTTGATTGGGAACAAGCAATATTAACTCAAAATTAATTAATAATTGATAAGATGATTAATAATTGCACAACACTTTTAATTACTAAAAATAAGCTTGTTTATACAATTGGATGTACAGGCTTCCCTCACTTTATGTGGTAGATCTGTTCTTGAAAAACTGCACAGAACTCAAATTTGCATGAAGGGAACCCACTTTACAAGGTAACAAATAGGGATACATTCCAAGACCTTGACTGCATTGGCAGCAGGTAAGTCTGCTGAGGCTGGGGCGGTGCCAGGCTCTTCCTGGCAGGGGGCTGGACCAGGCTGCACTCTGGGCAGGCAGCAGTGGCCCTGGGAGGGGACTCCAGAAGGGGGGGCTGTAACCACCCCAAAATTCGCCAGAGCCCCCCAAACCCACTCCCAGTGCTGCCACCACCCTTCCCGAGTGCAGCACAGCTCAGTGGGAAGAGCCCAGCCCCGGGGGCTGGGTTGAGTGGGGCCTCAAACCTGTAGCAGTAGGAGCTGCATCCCACATCCCGCTCCCCACCCCAGTGATGCAGCGCCTGCCCCAGCCCCAGGCCCACTCTCTCCCTCACCACTGGCGGGGGGACAGATCGAGGCCCCACTCACCCTCGCCCCTGCTCCTGCCTGTGCCCTGCTCCCTCTCTCACTGCTGGGGCCTCAATCTGCCACCCTGCCCATGGCCCTTTCCCCTCCCCCCACAGACTTACCTGCGGCTGATCGCATAAGAGTGAATTTGCCTTTGAATATGTTGAATTTTGGGTATAAAAAGGGTCATTGCATAAGAGAGAATTTGCATATAGAGAACCCGCATAAAGCTAGGGAAACCTGTATACTTTCACTATGTAGGTATTTACCATCAGAAAAGTTTAACAAAAATATGTACCAACATGGTGAGTGTATGTTATATTGCTTTGGAGAGCCATAGTGTTTATAGTTATGTTGAGCTAAATTAAATCATAGTGTAAACCCACTGATTTAAAGAACTGTTGATTGTTACTGTTAAACAGCTCCCTCCAGGAAAGAATTCAACCTGTTAGATGATCTTTTGGGGATATGCTTTCATGGAGATTGACTCTAAGTGAAGAGAATTGTTAAAACATAATGCAAATTGCTCCCTCATCCTCTCCAACATGCACTTGCTTGCATATGTAATCATAACACTATAAATATCTGAACTTTGGCTATTCCCAAATCTGTTGTTGCTGAAGATCTGTTTGTTAAGTTTTACCTTTTTTAGCTTAATTGATTTTTAACTGATCCCATTTTATAGTGTGTACCTATTTTATATATATATAAAGAAATACTTCTGCTTTCATCTAGAAGTGGCAGTGATTTTCCACATTATATGACACAGTGGGCACATCTACATGAGAAGCTAACAATGCAGTAACCTAATAATACTGTGCAGTAGTGTGTCACAGCACAGTGCCAGTATGCTACTGCACAGTATTATTAGGCTACTGCACAGTAGCATCACTTAAAAGGTGTTTGCCATTGCTACTGCACAATAATAACTCTGTTTACTGTGTATTTATTTAGTACTTAATTATATGAGTACTGAATTAAATGCATAGTAACCACTACACATTAATAAACATGGAGACGTGCCCAGTACTTTGGAGTATATACACAGTGACCAGCCACAAATTCAACTTCCACTTACAACATTTGAAGAACAAATGAAAAGAAAATTGTAAAAATTATGTGCAATTTTCTGACAAGTTTTGAATATTTTTATGTTGATTTTAAAAATAGTCTTCCCGACAGACATTTTATTCTTTTTGTATGTTTCTGACATTATGACATAGTAGAATCTGTATTCTTAATTTTTCTGTTTACTGTCCATCACTTACTTTTTAACAGAGGAGACAGTCATATACCATTAAAATATCAGAGCAGCAATTTACATTTTTGTCACCAAGACTGAATAGCAGAGCTGATAAAAGCAGAATCTGGGTCCTAATGAAAAAAACCTGAAATTAATTTAATTTAAACAAATGAATTATTACATCTTATGATGTGCACAGCAATATCTGCAATGGATTGAGTGGGATCCATATATAGTACCATATTTTCATGCATAGAGCATGCAACTCCTTCTCAACCCCTAAAATAGAGGTGCATACGTTAAGGAGGGAAGCTGAGTTTTTCCGCCAGGAGTTGGAGGCACCCTGATTAGATTCCTGCTCCACTGTGCAGCAGCTGTGGTATTACTGTTCAGGCAGCTGAGGGAGTCAATTGAGTTTATGGCTCATTGTTCTTCACTTTATAGGCATTATGATAGTGACTCCTTTTTATTAGTCTTGATAGCTTCCTAGCCAGGAGACCAGCCTGACTAGATAGCAATCAGTTCATTGAGTTGAAACTCAAAAAAAGAATCCTACAAAAAGTGGAAATTGGTTACACTACTAGGGAAGTATATAAGAATATGGAATGGGCATGCAGGGAGAAAATGAGGAAAACCAAAGCATAATCTGAGATGCAACTGGCACGAGACATAAAAGGCAATATAAAGGGATTCTATAGGTATGGATGGGGGAGCAGTGGATGTAATATACTTTGACTTTAAAAAGACTTTTGACATTTGTCTCCCATCACATACTTATTAACGAGCTAAGGAAATACAGCCTAGATGATTGGAGTATAAGGTGGATACATAACTGGTTGGATCATTGTGCTCAATGAATAGTCATCAATAGCTCAGGGTGCCTGTACATGAGTGTGTAGGCTCCTGAGTTTGGAGATGTTAATAGAGTCTGCTGGGGCATGGTAATTACAGTGCTCCAACATCTCTCACATCTCATGCATCAGCATCCCTGTGCCTCAAAAGGGTGGCAGAGGCCAAACGAGCTTTAGTTCAAGTGGCCTTACCAGCATTTTCAAGCACTTGGACTCTGATACATGCAATATTTTAATCAGAGTGACTCTCAGAACTGTTCTAATTAAAGTGCCATCTCCCTCACCCCCAGAGCACAAACAAAAGTGCCCTCAATATTTAATTGGGAGGAGGTATCAAGTGGAGTTCTTCAGGGGTCCGTCCTGGGTCTGGTGTTGTTTAATATCTTCATCAATGATTTGGACAATGGGATTGAGTGTAAATTTAGCAAATTTATGGATGACACCAAGTTGGGTGGAGTTGCAGACACTGGAGGGTAGGGTTAAGATCCAAAATTACCTGAACAGACTGCAAAAGAGAAGATTGAGTGGGGGATTTGATAACAGTTTTCAAATACCTGAAAGGTGATTACAGAGAGGATAGAGATGGGTTTTTCTCTGTGGCCAGAGGGGACAGGACTAGGAACAATGGCCTCAAGCTGCAGCAAAGGAAAATTAGGTTGGAGATTAGGAGAAACTTTGTGATTATGTTGGTGGTCATACATTTGGGACCTTTCTTATGATCCTCTGTTCTGTGAAACAAACTGACCTTTCTAAGGGTAGGTTTGCTCTCTGCTAGCTGCTACTCATCTGTATTTCACAGCTGTGGTATGTGGAATGTACCTTGAAGGAGCCTGCAGTGGAACGTCTAGTCTTTCCCTGGATACAATTACATAATTGTAAAATGTCTCAGCTGAATCCTGTTCCTAATAAAGATGAATCTGTTCACCATCCCACCAGTCTCTGCTGAATGCTGACTCAAGGACAGAAACCCAGGGGCATGGAGGTCTAAGTAAGTACCCCATCACAGAAACCCAGTGGCCAAAGGCAAACACTATATGGTATCAGAAGTGACCTGTCTCTCAGGGGAGTCACCAGCAGCCTGATTAAGGGAGTTACAGATTTCATTCAAAGGGGAAAAAAAAGAGTATTTTAAACCTCCACCAGCATTCTCCTTCACTGGAAATCTTGGGGAGAATTGGAAGAGATGGGAACAGAAAAAAACCCTGTTTTTGAAACGTTTCAGTTCTGGTAACTTAGATGCAATGAGGCTGTAGGCATGGATGATTTTGTTACAGAGCTCAGAAGTAGAGCACAGCATTGTGAATTTGGATCTGCTGAGGATGTTACGTTGAGGGACAAAATTGTTTTCAGCATAACTGACTGCAAACTCAAGGAAAGGCTTCTGGAAAACCCCTCCCTCACCCTAGCACAGGCTGTGGATATCTGCAGAGCAAAGGCTCTCAACTGCTCAGGCTTGTGTTATGTCTGCAGAAGCAATCTTACATACAGTTGAGGAAAAGCAAAGCTGTCAGCACATAACCACCAATAAAGTTTGCTCCACAGGAGGACCATCAAGCCACAAAGATCAAAGTTTGCAAATGTGTGGAAGCATACACAAGCCTAGATCGTGCCCAGCTTTTGGAGAAACTTGTTACAAATGCTCTGATGTGAACCACATTGCAAAAATGTGCAAATCAAAGAGAGAGGCTCCAAAGTCTGCAAAAGGTGTCAGTACCCTATATATGGGTACAATATCTGCAAAGCAGCACTCAGAGACTTTTGATAACCAGAATGCCTGGTATAGCACAGTGATGATTGCTGGCTTGCTAGTTTATTTTAAGTTAGATACTGGAGCAGAAGCAAACACTATTCCAGTAGATGTAGCTAAGGCTTTGCAAGAAAAAATACGCAAGACTCAAACTCATGTTACATTAGTTGCATTTGGCGGTACACGCATCAAACCAAAAGTTGCAATCATTGCATGCTGCAAATCTGGTGCACTGATTTAACTTTTTACATAACTGACAATAGTGACCCACCAATACTTGGTAGGGTGTCATACGCCACCTTAGACTTCATCAGAAGAGTCCATGGAATGGCTCTGACAATACCTGCAACCAAGGCAGACCTTCTCAAACTATACTCGGATGTTTTTGAAGGGTTGGACCAATTTCCCAGTACCTACCACATCTATGTTGACCTGGCAGTACCACCAGTGGTGCATGGGTGTAGAAAAATTCCCTATGCAACTGAAGGCAAATTGAAGACTGCTATCAAGACGCTGGAAACTGTGAGTCATTACAAAGGTGACTAAGCCCACACCCTGGGTCAATAGCCTTGTTATCACACAAAAGAAGGATGGTTCACTACAACTTTGTCTAGACCCATGAGACCTCAACAAAGCAGCATTGAGGCGGCACTTTTCTATTATCACTGTAGAGGATGTGCAGAAGAGCTTGTCTGGTAAAAAGCTCTTCACCATTCTTGTTGAAAAGGATGGCTACTGGCAGGTCAAATTGGACGACAAGGAATTGGCAGAGCTGTGTACCTTTAACACTCCATGGGGAAGGCTCTACTTCAATCGCCTTTGCTTTGCTATTGAGTCGGCTCGTGAAATATTCCAGCAGAAGAATCATGAGTGCTTTGGTGACATTCTGGGAATCCACATAATCACAGATGACATACTCATTGTGGCAGCTACCAAAGAGGAGCATGATACTGTCCTGAAACAAATCTTGGAGAGAGCACATCTGAAAGGAGTAAAGTTTAATAAGGACAAAATACAGTTTTTAGTCGGCAGCGTTCGGTCTATATCTTTGAGCTATAGGGCCATATCTTCTCAAAAGATGGTGTCAAACCAGACGATGACAAAGTGGAAGCCATCAGCATTATGCCTCCTCCAGCATACAAAAAAGGCCTTCAGAGACTCCTCAGAACCATGCAGTACTTGGTGCAATACATTCTGCATAAGTCCAGCCTGATGGCCCTGCTGAGTGCGCTTCTCAGGAATGACATTATCTGGCAGTGGGGACCTGAGCATCAGGAAGCCCTGGATAAGCTCAAGCAAACCATCACAACGGCGCCTGTGCTCAGGTACTTTAACCCAGCAGAGCAGCTGGAAATCCATGCCGATGCATCCAAAGATGGCCTAGGTGCATATCTGTTTCAGCAGAAGCAGCCAATTGCATATGATTCAAGGGCTCTAACACAATCTGGGAGAAATTATTCTCAGATTGAAAAAGAAAAGCAAACCCCTGGAAGCAATTTTTGCAAAGCCCAGAGGCAAGGCTCCAGCTTGGCTACAGAGGATGCTGTTGCAGCTCCAAAAATATGATATCCAGATTCTCTATACCAAAGACAAAGACACGTTAGTGGTTGACATGCTTTCTAAATCCACAACGCTTGCTTGTTCCCCTGAACCTGATCTTTTCCACTCAGAAAAGGTAGTTCATGATCTAACTGAAACAGATTCACTCAGTGGCCAGTTACTCCAGCAGTTACAGGAGCACACAAAGGCTGACAGGGAACTACGAGCCCTTAAAGAACAACAGGCAAAAACAAGTTAAACCTGAACTAAAGCCTTACTGGCCTTTTAGAGACCAAATCCAGATTCAGGATGATTTGCCTATGATCGGGCCAAAAATAATCATTCCACACGGTGCAAGGACCAACATGTTGACATTGCTTCACTCGCCCCATCAAGGTATGCAAAGGTTGAAAGCACAAGCTTAACAAATCATGTCTTGGCCTCGGTGCCCACATCGAGCAATAGATTGCAAATTGCACACCTTGTCAAGAGCTGTAACCCAGTACTCAGAAAAAGCCCATGATCTCACGTGAGATCCCAGACCTGTCTTGGCTAAAACTGGCAGAAGACATTTTTGACTTATGGGGATACTCTTATTTGATAATAGTTGACTATTACTCCAAGTACCCTGAAGTTTTGCACTTGCCTGACAAGACAGCTGGTAATAGCCAAAATAAAGTCTGTATTTGCTTGCCATGGCATAGCTAAAGAAATTGTTTGTGATCATGTGCCATTTGCAAGTTACATGATGAAACAACTTGCAACTGACTGTGGCATAACCATCACCCATTTTAGCCTGGGTTATCCATGATCCAATGGTCAGGCTGAACGCACAGTTTAGACCATCAAATCAATGTTTAAGAAGACTTTGCAGGACAGCTCAGAACTATATCTGGCTTTACTCAATCTGAGGACCACATCCTTTGTTGGTCTTGAGTATGCTCCACCCCAGCTTCTGATGGGGAGACTTTTGTGTGGTACCCTTCCTGCTACAATCACCATACTAACTCCTAGACTACTGTTGAATGCCTCCCACAAGTTGCAGAACCTTCAAAGGCACCAAATGATGCACCATGACCATATGGCTGCATTCTTGCCACCTCTACAAGAGGGGGAGAAAGTAAGGATGCAAACAAGTACAGGTTGGATACCAGCATCCATTATAGCAAAAAGGGATGAACCATGATCTGCATGGTAAAACCCCCCAGTTGTAATGTCTACAGGAGAAACAGAAGATACTTAAGGAAAGAGTACTCATCAGTTCCAGCAGAACAAGTGGCAGCACCTCAAGAGATGGCAGCAAAACAAGCATCAGAAGTAAAACCAGACCATCAAGAGCAAGAGTTTCATTCCATTTCAGAGGATCCACCATTACCCATAGAGACACCCGATGGCACGACGCAAACTAAGAGTGGAGGTGTGGTGAAGTTGCCTGTGAAGTACAAGGACTATGTAATGGGATAGTGGTGAAGGCTAGACCCCATCGGTAAGCCAAGTGTTAATAACCTCTGGCTCCACATTCCCAAAATGTTCCAAATTAAAGTAGCTACTGATAAACATTCAACTAGTTAAGAGGGAGCTCCCAAAGTAAAGAAGGGGGATGTGGTGTATGGAATGTACCTTTAAGAGACCTGCAGCAGGACGTTCCAGTCTTTCCCCCCTGATGTAGATGTGGTTTGGCGGAGGTGGTGGGTTGTTGTTGTCCCCACAAGCTGTGAGTGTGTGTGTGTTGCTGAATCTTGTTTCCAATAAATATAAAGCTGTTTACCATCCCACCAGTCTCTGCTGAATGCTGGCTCGAGGACAGAACCCCACGGGCATGGAGGTCTAAGTAAGTGCCCCATCCCAGAAACCCAGTGGCTAAGGGCAAACACTATTGCGCTATAACAACCTCTTTAGCTCAGACTCTAGCTCTTTTAAAAATCATAGATCCAACCATAGAGAACAGTCTTCAGTAGTAGCTAGGGATTCAACTTTAGTTATGCAGGAAAGGGATGGAGAGCCATGTGAATATTAGGCTCTGTTCCTGCTCTAGACAGCCATATGTCTGGAAAAATAATGTATAGATGTGCCCTCTGCCTTTCAAAAACAAGGCATTTATAATGGGGACATTTATGCAAGAAAATACAATATTAAAATACCATCCAATTTAGGTGCAGTAGGATTCTTGATGTTCTGTTGTATCAGCCTAGGAACCTTTGACTTAATGTTTGGAAAGTAAAAGGCACTTTAACAATTCCAGTGGTACCATAACTGAAAGGTAATAGATTAAGAAAATTTCTATTGATTTTACAGAACTTCACCCTTTAACTTCTGGAAAATGTGTCTTGTGTATTTTCAGCTGTGGCTCTGTATTCTAGTTTTAATTTAATAGGACCCTAAAACATGCATTTTGCAGTTTATAGAATCTGGAAATGGCATACTGTATTCCCACCCTTTAGCAGTAAAAGACAGTAAAAATAGCTGCTGTTTTTCCTCATAGGTGAAAACAACATATAGGACTGAGTTGGGGAAACTGTAGCATGGGGCTGAAATTCCAGTTAGAAGAAAGAGGAGTTTGTGGGATTAGCTGCATCCATAATGTACGGAGGAGAGACTTTGGGGGCTGATTGAAGTATTAAGAAAGTGATGTGAAAAATGGCTTGGGAGAAATAGCATGAATTGAAGAAGATCAGATTGAGCAGGGAAAAATTGACAGTAGGTTAAGAAGTGGGAAAAGAGAGCTATAACCTGAACAATATTAAAATAAGAGAATAAGAAAAAACAATTACTGAATAAGGAAAGACAAATATGGTAATCTATAGAAGAAAAAAAGGGTGATAATTAAAGGTGACAGTTTATTTTATAGAGACTGTGGTGCCCAAAGCATACACAATGAACAGAATATGGAATATGGAATAAATTATTTTTTCTTAGTGTTGTAGTCATGCCATTCACTTGGCTTTTCATCTGCTACTTTAAAAATGGTATCCATCTCACTGTTTGTCTTGAGTACAATTTTTGGTCTGCCATAAATGTATAATTGTAAAATGTCTCTGTTTTATTGTGTCAGTATGGCAAATAGGATATTACTAGGGGACCACTGATAAAGATTTCCTTGGCTGATACCAATAGCTGATTATTAACCAGCCATATTGGCTGATACCGATCTGATAACTGATTTGTTTACATGTGATGCTGGAGCACACCAAAAAATAAATAAAAAGGTCATCACATAGATCAACATCCCGGTGCTTAAAAATGGTGGTAGGGGCGCTTGAACTGCATCTCACTCCTGGCAGCACCAAGCAGGACCCCTTGCAGGCGAGAATGCATGCAAGGGGAAATCTGTCATTTTCCGAGGGAACCCAGGCACCAGGGAGTTCTGGCTCCATGGGTGAGAGGGAACCCAGGTGTCCAGGGGCCCCAGCCAGAAGGCATAATTAATTATATTTATCAGAGAACATTATCGGCTACAATGGCCAAAAAAAACTGGTAGCCAATAATGTAAATTTTCCCTTTTATCAGTGCCGATCCGATATGCCATCAATATATCAGTGCACCTCTAGATTTTGCACCTATTGTCAGGTTAGTAGCAGGCCGACAATATCACAAATTATGTTAAATCTTTATTTTCTTGCATAGGCGATAACATTTTTATCACTGTTGCACCCCCTTTCCTGGCTTACTTATGTCATTTTCCAACAAAAAGTTATGCTCACACTTTCTTATTTCTACGTGCACGTTTGTGGTATGTGAATGGTAAATTCATAATGGAGCAATCTTTTGGATTACTTGTTAGGGCTCTACTTTTTTAGCATGTCAGGAACTGAAAGGATGATACTGGAATACTTAAGGAATGAGCATAATTGTGGCTTCAATTTGTATGCATGACACCTTTTATTGAAGTTAAATCTGGCTTCATATTAGGGAAAATATGAAAGGAGGCAGGAACGTAATAGAGAAGGGAGATGGAGAAACTTCTTCATTGCATTATGTGTCTTGCCTTCAAAACCTATTTTTAGCATGTCAGAGCCCTATATTGCTCTTTCCTTCATTAACTATTTTCTCAGCATTAAACAGTGGGCCAATGTATGCAGTATGCATTGCTCGTGTCACTTATAGTAAAGGTATACAGTTCTGTCCTGCAGCTACTCAGCATGTGATGGCTTTCAAGCCAGAATCATTGTAGTCTCATTCATGTGGTCCCACATGTATGCCAGATAAGCCTTGCCTCAGTCTGGGTATGAGCTGTCCGACACTTCCCATTGTGGGAGTTAGGCCACTGTACAACCAAAAATGCAAAACTGATGGGCCAGCTGGAAAGCAACCTTCCATTTCCCTTGGCTAGGGACAGAAGTTACTCACAGACTGGTTTAAGCAATCAAAAGCTGGTTTAAACCTATATCAGAACAGAAGTTCAGTGCACACAAACCAGTTTGAAAATGGATGAAACTGGTTTAAGATAAACCTGGTTGAATGTAGTATCAGACTTAACTGACATGGGTCAAACCAGTTTATGAAACTTGTCCCAAGCCCTTTACTGGTTCAAGTAAAATCACAGTTCCCCCAGCATCTTGGCATGCTTTCCTGGGCTGGGCTGGGCTGTGCTGTCTGCTCCAGCAGAAAAAGATTGGGGTCAGGGGGAGGCAGGGACTGCTTCCTGCCTCCCCCCAGGCAAACCCTGGCTGGGGCCTGGGGCCAGGAAAGGAGGTTAAACTTCCATTCCCCGAACCCAAATACAGAGCTGTCCTGCCCTGCTAAAAACTTACTGCTGGCTGGACTGTGGACTATAAATTCCAGAGGCACCTAGAAGCAGGAAGAGGAAGTGATGAGCAGTCCTGCAGAGTCCTGCTTTTGTGACTCTGGACTGCAAATCCCAGAGACCTCGGCGGCAGCAAGAAGAAGAAGCAAACACACAGCCCAAGTTGGTTAAGCACCAGAGAGCCGTGCTGTAGCAACCCCTGGCTTCTGGCCTGAACCATTCATGCATGTGGCTATAGTTTGTGAATCAAAAATGAATGTCTGTCTAGTTGTTTCTGAGTTTAATGCCTGCAGTTTAGACTAACCTGCAAACACTGAATCAATTCAGCCTCTGGCTTTTTGACTGTCTGTACTTAGCTTTTATGGGGACCCTAGCCCCACCCAAACCTCTCCATTCCCTGCCTGAATTACCTAACTCTGTCTATTTAGGCTCAAACACCTAATTCAAGTGATGGCAACACTTGGGATATGGCACATCAGTACCTAACTTGTCAGCATATATGAACTTTGTTGCACTCAGCCTCAACCTTCTTGGGAAAGGGATCAGACCTTACCTGTTGCAATATACGTGCCTTACATGCTTGAGAACTGTTGCAATAAAGAATATAATTAGATTGGAGTTCCGTAATAATTGCAGTAGAGAAAAGGTAAGTGGGCTTGTGAACTCACCAATGAGGATAGGGGTATGAATGTTTGTTTGGCGTTTAATTTTTGCTCATTTCAGACCAGACATTCAAGGACCAGACAGAAAATTCTGAAAGAAGGTTAAAAAATCAGATCTGTTATGGTAATTTACTTCTGAACAGATTCATGATTTTCTGGTATATGACTCATGTTTTAAAGTCTTGGGTTCAGCAGTAATGTGGTGATACTTGTTCAAATAACTATTTAAAATTATTTAATGTACACTAAATAAGGGAATTTTAATGAAGATATAGATTATTTTATGGTGAAAAGCCTTCCAGTGTCTTAGTCTTATTTTACCTATGATAATTATTTTCAATAATACTACTTAGCACTTTTTCATTTTCGTAAAATATCACCATATTCAATTCTCCAGATAGATCATTTTACAAGTAGGGAAACTGAGGAATAGAATTTGCATAACTTCAGTCAAGGTCACAAGGAATCAAAGTCAGAGCAAGAATGAAACATAGATTTTCTTCATTCCTGTCCCTCAAACGCATCTTTTCTTAAAAGTAAGCAAATAAGAAGCACATTTTGTAACTTCTGGGCTGGGGAAGGAAAAAAATAAATCATTTAATATGTGGCAGTGTTGTAGAGTACTGGTAAATCACAGTTTTCAACAAGTAGGTAAATAGAATGTATCATTCTCAGAAGGATAATTGCTTATGTAAAGTACTTCGTAAAATTATGGTTTTATTTTAAATCCACCTAACAGCTGCAAATTATAAACAATCTATTTCAGTGTCCCAGCAACATATGGTCAAGTGGGTGGTTAGAGAGGTATAGAACTACTAAGGAATTTATTTATTCAACATTAAAGGTTGTTTTTGTTTTTTGTTTTTCTTGCCTCATAATTAAAATGTTCTGTTTTTCAGTGCATGATTTATTTTAAACTTCTAATTTCCTCCTAAGACTGTGCAATTGCTAGTTTTCTGCTGTCTTTATCAGGTCTTATGTTCTTCTTGATAAATTATCTGACCTGAAACATCATTTTCCAAACAAAAGCTCTTCCAGATGGAAAATCAGATGATTTTCCACATAAATATACCACATTTTTGATTATCCTGCTGAACTATAACAGGTCGTATTCTGTTTTCAGTTTCACTGGTGTAAATCCAAATTAGCCGTATTAGCTGCAGAGTGCAATCTGGCCCATTAAATGTGCCAATTAAAAAATGTGGTTGCAGCGAGCAATGAAATGCAGCATAGAACTGCGGACTCCCATAGCTTTCCTATTGAGAGTAAAACAAAACAAGTGATTTATGAGGCTTCAGGTTTAAAGGCAGTTCACTTCCAATATTAAATAAAGAAGATGATTTAGCCTGTTCCCTCCAGATACTCCAATATTGATCAATGGTACTTCAGAACTAATCACTTAAAATCAAAGCTTGCTACTGATGGAGTAATGGGCTTTAAGAGTCAATGTTGATTGTACTGAATTCAGGACCAGCTGCAATTTGAAAAAAATGTGAAATACATTTACAGCTCTTTGTAATCAGAAGGAGAACTGCCATTGTATTATAACAGCTTCTTGTTATGGCAGTAAATTCAATCCTTTATACATTTTCTACCTAGTAGAGTACTTAATATTGTAACTAGGCCCATTGACTAAATGCTTTGCTTTACAGTACTTGGTTGCAGGATCAGTCTGTATGCTTTAATACAAAGGCTTTTCATAACCAGGTAAGCCATGTGTGTTAGTGCTTGCAGAATAATTAAAATATAATTCAAACCCTAGTTTAGGGAGGCAGTGGAGCAAGCATTAATATTGGCTGAAGGCCCAGCTATAGGGCCATTTGAATCTAAAGCATTCATTGATTTTCACAATGGACTTGACAGCTACAGCCAAATAGATCTGTAGAATGAAGAATAAATTAGAATAAAGCCCAGTGTCATTTTGTGGGTTCAGGCACTATCCCAAAGAATTTGCCAGCCCTTATTTCAAACTAATTCATATTTTATCTTATGGTTTCTTCCCTGAGTAGCATTTTTTTCAGTAAAACTTCTTTTGAAGATTTGTGTTCATTTCGCAATGAGTTTCTTATGTTGAAAGGGAGGTGTTTCTCTTGAGGCTGCAGCTCAGTACAATCAGAAGAAAAATCCTGCCTTTGAAAAACCTGAAACATAAAGCTTTTAGGGCTTTCTCAGTAAAACAAACCTAGAATAGAATTGTATCTCTCTGTTTCCTCTTTTCTGAAAAGACTAAATGCAGGCAGTTTATTCAAGGGGGAAATGAGACATTAAAATCCAAAAGAAGAAAAATAATTGGTCACATCATAACAATTTTTACCCCTTGTTAAAATCTTCTGGTTATTTATAAATTGGGAGACTTCAAATGTTTGATACTGTGTGCTTCCTTTATGAACTTTATATCTAAATATTAGTATGTTCCTGGTATTTTATTAACTCATTCAAACTGAGATTTTTTAGAACACTTGAGTTCATTCCAAAAAAAGGCTCATTGTCCATTATTGAAAAGGAGCCATATTACTTGCAGAGGAGAAAATCCAGAAAATCTTTTCTTAGAAGTCTGTATGAACAAGCAATATGCAAAGGAAGTAGTCATCATAAAACACTTCTCCTTCATTTCTTTCCTTCTGTGTGTTTTCTTTAGCTGGAAAAATCTCTCCTCTCTTCTCCTCACATTGTTCAGGAGTAATTGGCCATGAAAGGTGAATGAGACTTCCTTCTCCTTCCACGTGGGTGCTCAGGAAAAAGGCAGTTCAGGTCAAATATGTGTTCCCCTACTAGATACTATTCAAAGAGAGGCTCACCCCAAGAAAAAATCCACATTTTTCTTCTATTTGAAGTATGTGGTTTGAGGATGAGGTTTTGGCATTAGGTGCTTAAAAAGGCAATTAGATGCTTAAATCACCTTGTAGATATAGGTCTTAATTTTTCTGGGTCTCATTTTCCCATTCATACATTGGGGATAAATAAGGAATAAGTCTTTCTCCTATTCTCTGTAGCAGGAGTGGAGTGTTGTTGTAGTCATGATGGTCCAGCAAGTATACAATAAGCAAGGTTTTTTTGTGATATCTTTTACTGGACCAGTTTTGTAGTTGATAAAGCTGTTGGACAAATTTTTGGACATCAAATACCCTTTCTCAGGTTTAAATTAGACCTTAGAATTTAGACCTATACTCGCAAGGTGACTTAGGCACCTACATGTAATTCTAAGCACCTAAAACCAAAATGTAAATATTTAAAACACTCTGCTCCACTACCACCTACCCCTAAAGACACCTAAATCCCCTTGGTACCACCAGTAAAATCATCTAAGCACCCACATTTCTTCCATTGCTGGTATATACAACTACCCAAGCCCTTACAAAGCTAAGCTTTTCAACCCCTCAGTCCAAAATAGGCATCATAATTTAGACTTGAGGAAGGGAATTTGATGCCAAAAGGTTGTCCAGTGGCTCTCCCAAATACAGAATTGGTTCAATGGAAGATATCACAAAATATCATTGTCTCTTATTCTTTTTCAACTCTGTGGTTTCTCTCCATTCGTGGGATCACAGGATGGGAGAGTGGGTATTACATGGGCAGTATGTTAAAGATTCAGAGATGCGCAGATACTGTAGCAGGAGGAGCAGTACAAAATGATGGAAAGTTGTTTCCATGTGTTACACAGTCTTTTATATCACCCATTATACAGTTACAAGTCTAGAAGTACAACAGTTACTGAAGATTTCTCATTTGTACAAGAGTGCCTAGTATTCTTTGGGCGATGGAGAAGGTGGTGTGCCCCTCTATCACGATTAATTATGTTATGGCCACATCATCTAATATAAAAATAACATTCTCTGCAATCCTGGAGCAAACTGCTCAAGGCAAAAGAATACATTAGATAATCTAACACATCTTTCCCAACTCTGTTTCCCATGTTTCTTCTTAAGTGACTGCTTGGAATTTTTTAATTTTTTAATTTTTAGGTATTAATATGTCTTCGACCACAAGATAGGGAAAATGTTACTCTTTAATATTTGTTGTTGAGCCATCATGAAGATCATTTTCCTGAATCAATTAAGTTGAATATCTCCTGCCCAGGATTGAAAATTGTATTTTTGTTCCTTTTCCTTTTGGATTTTTCATATGATGGAACGTGGAATAATTTAAAGAGAAAAATGTATAATATGTGTCAGTAATACTGCTAGAAAGTTACTACATTATTAATTCCCTTTGGTCTTTATGACTCTTCATGGATAGTGATAGTTTTACTACAAATAAAAATTAAAATTGAAAGTGTAGAAAGTACAAGAAAAAAAACCACAGTAATTTCTCATAAATGTTACCTCTTTCCTTGCTATCTTGTGGCTGTTGTTCCACGTAATGCTAAAACAAATATGGGTAGAAATGTAGTGGAACCAAAAATTCGGTGAGGTTTTGGAACTGCCCTCCACCTAGTTACAAGGCTCCATATTTAGTTGTTTATAGTTTCTTCTCCACTGCTTCGGTTACTGATTCAGTTGCCCTTTTTTAATGGACTGTATTGTACATATGGTATGTTTTATCTTTTAGATCAATTGACTCTTTTTTGAGGGTCTTTCTGTTTGAAATATAGTCCTTCATACATAGCTGAGTGGACTCGACTCTTTAGATAAATAATTTCTAATCCATGTTACTTTGCACTGATTTACAATAATTGATCCATGAAATGATTGAAATAAAACAAAGGAATAGATAATGCTGGTATCTATAAGGAATGTATTTCTAATGTGTAAGCACTGCAGAAAGTGTCAGAAGCCTGTGAATAAAATGTGCAGTTTAATGTTAACTTTTTAATTGCATATCAGTCATAGGAAGAAGGACTATCTAGTGTATATGTCATAAATCAACAGATGGCTTAAACTATTATTATTTCTAGAACACAAATTATGTGTCATTTCCTGTTCTGCTTGTGCCACTATCAATAATGGCACAAAAATAAGACTTTCTTTGAAATTTTGTCATAAAGTGCCTAACTATTAGAACCTAAATGTAGGTGCCTACCTAGGATTTAGAGAGATTTTAGGTGACTAAGGCACAAAAGCAATCCAAAACATTCCTAAAGCAAGAGCCAAAAAACTTATAAGTTGCCTAATTTAATTCAGCATTTCCATTTTACACTGCAAGTTTCTGTAGCCACCTGAATTTGGGCATCCATGAAGCTCAAGAAGACATTCGTTCTGAGCAGTTAGGCACCCAAATTCTGCGCCAACTCTGTTGTAATCCAGATACAAAGCAGATTAGAAGATAGGAGGTCCTTGGAGGTGCCTGTTTATTAGGTATTCTCAGGGTAGATTAAACTCTGTCTGTCTCTCTCTGTCTTATTGACAGCATTAGTACAAGGTGCAACTATGTCACTTTCACCCAAAAGTTTAGCTAGAAAAGGTGATGATAGAGCTGTTCCCTCTGCTGCGCGTTAACCTAATGATTAGAGCACTGGCTCAGAAGGTAGAGATGGGGAGGGTAGAGCAAGCAAAAAATCTCTCCCAACCCCTCTTCCTCTCTAGCTCCTGTCTCTGAGGCGGGGAAGGGAAGGGGAACGCACCCCCAGAGCTGGGGGCGCTCCCCTCCACCCCCTTGAAGGTGGACAGCTGGAGAGGGGACAAAGCTGAGCCAATGCCAGTGTGGCTAGGCTAGGCTATAACAGAAACCATGAGTGTCCAGCTAAGTGCTTACCCTCAGAAGAGGAGTCTAGGCTCTCCATCTGGAGCCCAGGTACCTAAGGTGCAAATCTAAGTGAAATACATAAATGTCAGAGGGTGGAAGTCCGGGCATACTCCTGCACTTATTGTGCCCTAGTGGCTTGCGCTCGGTGCCTCCAGGCTCTTGCCATTCCGCTATAAATGTAGCCTAGGTGCCTCACACTGTATTATTAAAGGTGAGGCTGTAACTCTGAAATATGCCCATTCTGAAAACTGCAATGTTTATATAACCGTAATTTTAGAGTTAATTTTAATATAATGATTTTATATGATGAGTGAGGTTCTATGATGAGTGAGGTTAGCTATGATAGAGCAAACCGATCCTGGGTTCCTTTAAAGCAGGCAAAGGTTTAAAACCTAGACTGAGGCTTTATTGTTATTGCTCTTATTTTGTGTAATCTCAAAAGCTTGACATAATAGAAACTAATAATACTAGTCATTGTCCTGATGGAGGATGAAGAGCAACTGTCTTCAAGGCCCCAAGAGAATAATCAAAAAGTGATATTTAGTGAGCAATTAGAAGTGGTCCTAAAAAGAAGCCAATAAATTTGATTAAAAGTTTCTTGGCTGTCACCACCATATAAACATATATTTTTATGAACGGAGATGACTTCTGGGAGAAGTGCATAACCTGAATAAGCAGTATGTATAGTACTGAAGCATAAACAATGCATCTAAATTGAGCAGCAAAATTAAAGCTTCAGTTTGCTCCACAGCACATTGGGAAATAAAAATGCTGCAGAAAACCGTGATGTTTAAATGTTGGTTATCTGAATGTATGTGTTTTTGTTTTGTGATTCATGATGTCCTTGTTCTTTTTTTGTTGGTTTGGAGTTTGTTTATTGCTTAATTTTTTTAGTTTTATTTTTTAATTCACTTAATTTGTTCAGTCCCCAGCTTCTTTTGTGAGAGCATCTTATAGATTTCTATAATAGAAGATGATTAGGCATAGAGCTTTTTATAAATAGGATGCTTTTAAATTCCAAAAGAACAAATAAGGCATTCTCTTTGAAACTAAAAGCAGTTTACCCTACCCATTGCGGCACATCATCACTATGCTTCAGACGTGATCATTTGTGGGAGAAGGCAGAATTAGAATTGGTCCGACCACTGCAGTTAAGTCAATGTAAAATTCAAGAACTTTTTCTGATTAACAAGAAGCTGTTTTAGCTTTATATGTATATATCTATTGTTGTTAATCAATTTAACCCACTCTGTAAATGCTTTCAATTTAATTTTCAACACATCTGTATTAGCATAAGGTTACCAGAAATGCTTTTCACTGAAGGTATGAACCTAAAAACTCACTGATGTTCCCTATTAATCTGAAAAGAAATGCTAAATTAAACTTTTTTTACAGAGCTACCGAGCAGTTATAAAATTTCACAGAAACTCAAAAGCATGCTGTTGGCACTAATCCTGCATCCTGACTAGTGGTTACAAAAGAGTCTTAATGCAGCAGAACTGCCATGGTTCTGCAGCAAAACATGTAAATAGTACACTGCATATGGACCTTCTGATGCACTGCAGTAAAGTTTTGTGGCAGTCTGTGCACTCTAATGAAAAATTATTTGGGTTTGAAGGATATGGGCAGAACCATAGATCTACTTCATTGTGGTTTCCCCTGTGAACTTATGTGACTGAGGCCTGTGATCTGAAAAAAAGGATTTCATATCCCCTCTCCTGCAGCAGCTCTTGTTAACACAGAGCAAATATACTTAAGGTATGGACACACAAGTTATTACAAGGTAAACTAGGATGCACATTTCTAGTGTGTCAGCTACTTAGCAGCAACTGCCTGTGTGCACAATCTTACCCTGTGACAAGTGCAAGGTAGCTGACCCTTCAATGAAACTGAGGTCTCCTGCCTCACATTTCCAGTGGGGTTAGAGGATGCATGTGTGCAGTCACTGCAGTGCAGTAGAAGTGCAGTAAATTCATAGCTCAGAGCTGTTCAACTTCTGCACAGGCCTCAGACTGGGGGCCTGCATGCTACGTGGACCATTTGCCAGTCGGGCAGCACCCCCCTCCACTGCATGCATGGCCTGGCTCCTTCCTCCACCACACGTGCAGCCTCAATCCACTCCCAGCTGGGTGAGCCGAGCAGCTCTCCCTCTCGTGCTGCATGCAGTGCAATTAGTTTGGCTCCCTCACTTGATATGCACCTAAAGTATCATGGCCCTCTCTCCCACTGCACAGGCACCCCAGTTCTGCTGTTGCACACAGCATGGGCAGCCCACCTCCCCCTTCCCATCTTGCACACGGCACAACTAAGCTAGCTCCTTCTGCTATGTGTATAATATTGGAGCTGCACCCCATCCTGCCTTCCAGGCATGCTGCAAGAGGTGGAAGCGGAGGAAGGAAGGCAGGTTTGGAGAACAGGCTATTGCTGCATCAAAGGCAGTGAGGGGAGCAGTGACCAGGAAGAAGCTCAAAGGTGACATGTTAGCCCCTTTGGGGGCCACCAGTTGGACAGTCCTAGTCTAGTTTATCTTGTGGTAAATGTTTTTTGTGCACTTATATTTTTAGAGTAGGTGTGCCTTCTTGAATTTGAGCCTCTGCATTGCCCTTTTAAGTCAGTGGTCCACCAATACTTCCAGACTTTCCTTTTTTATCAGTTTCTCACACAGATGTCTTGGTGTTTTTAAGCCACTTTTGAAGCACAACCTCACTGAACTGATTTATGAGGCCACTCCTTTCTTCTTCAAATCTTTTCTCAAGATCAATTTCTGTCATGATGCTTGCAAATAAATAAAAAAATAGAAAAGAAAAAGAAAAGAAAAAAAGATCAGCCAACCAGTGATGACAAGGTTCAGTGATAATGGGGATAGCTGATTGATTTCAAGAAAAATGCTTTAAATAATGTTAAACCCTCGGCTTGTGAAATAGTATGTTTTTGGTACTATTATATACTGTTATATAGTGCTATTATTACTATCCCCAGCCCACTTCCCCCTTATTGTTCATGACACTTACTTGTCTGACTTCAGATGAACCTGTAAGTTTGTCATGGTAGGGAGCACATCTATGTAGTTGTACTGTGCATTGCACAATAGAGTATTTAGCATTGAAATAGTTCAGTTCTATATCAGAGGCAGATCTATTTCCTGTTGAATTTATCAATAGAGTTGTACACCTTGTGAGCTTTTCCACACCATTGCCCCTTTCTATGCATCTAAAATGCCAGTTGTTCATTAGTTGGGTCTTCTTCAGCTTTTTATATCATTAGTTTAAACTGCTCTTTTTATTAATTATTCTTGATTTCTTATTCACCCCAGAAACTGTCACCTAAGAATGGAGAAGAGGCTGTACATACTAGTAGCATGCTTGTAAACCTACTTGCTTGCGAAGAAAACAAAGAATATATAATTAATTTTCTGAAATGCATATTTCTTTGGAGTGAGACAATGCAAAATGGTTTACTTGTGCTATTTTCATACTGATAGATTCAAAGCATCACAATACACCATTGTTACCCTTTGCTGCATAGCAAATTGTCAGCAATGATGATGTTGCACACCAAAAGAAAGGATACTGGTGTTAGTCTCTTACTGCTGTGAGTAGAAGTGTAACATTTGCAGATGCCTGGAAATGGAATTTAGCAGCTTGTTCAAACTGCTGAGATTCTGTGAGTCATCTCCAAATGACCAATTTTATTTAAATATAATAAAAATAGCAATAGAGAGAATCAAAGCAAAAGAAAAGGGAGCTACTGCAGTGTTGTCATCTCCTTTTCGAAATGCTGTATGAGTATCTTGGGCCATATGGGGATTAGAACAACTCTGTATACCACATGACATAACTTAAATATATTTAGTCCCAGAGAAGAACTGCGGTATACTAGCAAAGGCAGCTAAAGCTCTGGTTATATAACACTGAAGTGTATATTTTCCCTTAATGAGGGCTATTTAGTCTAGTGTCAGCAATACATGATTGCTGCTTTGTGAAACTCAAGGTGTAGCCCCCAAATGTGGAATTCATTGTTTAATATGAATCTTTTAGTTGCTATTTTATTTCTAAATAAACAGAAAAGAGCTCTTGGCTAGTCAAAGAGATAAATAGTCCATAAGCATGCACATTTGTATCCGTAAATAAAAATCATTTAATCAGTGAACTGCATACAGTTATTACTTGTGAGTTTTGGAAGTTCAGCAGATTGATTGTTTTCGATCTTATCTTCGTAAGAGGAATATAATCACAGGATAGTGTTTCTTCTGTTACCTACAACATTACTTTTTGTCTGTTACATTTCAGTAATTCCCAATCTTTCTCCATTTGCAAAATCCTGTATTAATCAGTAGATTCCTGGACAACTTCAGTGCATACAGTAGGTATCTATTTATGTGCAGGTGATTGCCTACCTCACTGCCTGAAAAGAATCACATTACAAAAATGAAAGCACAGCAAGTTAATACATATAGCAAAGTATAGTGCACTTGAGGTTGACAACCATGATTTAACTCCAAAGCATTTCACAGTTCCAGCTCTGATTATCTTCCATTTAATACACAGCATGTCCTGATATGATAAGGAAGCACTAATATTAGAAATAATAAAATTTAATCAAAATAGGTAGAAAAGTTGCATGTATACCATATTAACTAGAGCTTTAGACATTCTTAAGATAGATAGACTCTGTATTTTTATAGCAGTACCTTGTACAGTCTGTCATTTTAAATTAAATTTCAAAGTATTTCATGGTTAAAATAAGTAGTAAAGGGGCAAAAGCTTCCATAGTGTGTGATGACAGAAAGATTTTGCCTTATTAAAGTTTTTCTCTTGGTTATGGAAATGTTTTATATTCATCCAGATAACTGAGGACTCGCATCTTTTCTTTACCTCTATTCTCTACCTCTTTTTGGCAACAGCAGCACAACACAAAGGAAAATATAGATAATAAGCAAAAGCTTCAAAACCTAGGAGAGGTAAAGGGCATAGCTCAATGTAAGTCCATCAGGACACCATTGTGAGAATCTTAGTTATTATTTATGATGCTCAGATACTCTGCTATTTAAGCATAGAGGGAGACACGCTTCTGATTTTGGGTCAGGCATTCTGGATTTCAAAAAACTGTTAATAGATCATTCTATTCTCGGGCGGGGGTGTTCTGTTTTTATTTCTAAATAATATATTGCATTTCTAAATAATGTATTGCATGTTTGATATGTCACTATGCCTTCCTAGTTTGTGTTTCCCCATGCAGTGTGTTTGTGTGGAGTGCGGTTTGTGTTTCTCCTCTGCCACACAGATCACCTGTCTTGGGCTGCACACTTAATAGGATGCATGCCACAGGGGCTGCACAAACTTCGCAGAACCCTCATATGAGCAGTGCAAGCACCCCCGCTGCCACCACAGTGTGGCCAAGTCCCTCTTGGCCTACCCCACGCTGCCATCACTGCATAGACTGTCTTTCCCTGCCACTTGCAACAAATAGTGCAAGCCTCCATCTCCTCTGCCATGGGATTTTCCCCCATCACTGCAACCAACACATTGGTGATACTCCCCCAGCCCCCCTGCCATATGAACAGCACAGGTCCCCTGACCAAATCCCCCTTTCTAATGGTGCTGTACTTTGGCAGCAAGCTCATTGCCTTCAGCCTGACTTCAGACTACTCTGCCTTCTGTCTGACTTCAAACTAATATGGCTAACTGTCTCTCTCTCTCTATTTTATGCTGAGCAGGGACCCTGGCTTTCATATGTACTTCATAAATCAATCATGTATGAAAATCTTAGGTATACGTACAAGGCCTTCAGCTATTATAAATGGTTTACACCTGTGATGATTTGGGAATATCTTTTGAACAATTTAGAAATTGCATTTGAAATTATAATCTCTCTTAAACTGCAGCTCCCATTATAAAGCTAGTCTACACTATTTCCTGTCTTGTATTTCCAGGTTGGTCTAAGAGGAGGAGGTACAGGGCTAATAATGGAAAGTCTTAACCCTTAATGGTCTTCCATCTCGATGGGTAATAAATATGCCAGTTATTTGACTGACGCAAAAGAACTAGTAGACACAGGTGAGCTGGGAACTAGGCAACTGGTTACTTGATAAGGGAGTGGAAGTTACAAAAGGAAGGTTCTGTCATGTGGCCAGTTGAAAAACGAAACAAACTGTTGGGTCAGAGAGAGAGAAGCAAGGAAGAAAATCTGTAGCCCAAACTAGACTCAAAAAGCCAGTGGTGTGAAAAATACCCAAATTAAGAGCTACAGTAAAACCAATGGAAGCTCTGACAAATGATATGTATATATGAATGTTTCGTCTTGAAACTTGTAAGCATGTACACACATAGGCTGCTGTGCATCTTTTACTAATGGCTTTTTCCAAAAGATTTCTTTTCATTATTATTTGTTGTGGGAGTGGGGGAAAATTTGCTTTTTTGTACATTCATGGGATGTCATCTTGGATAGCTATAATACTGAAACAATTTTCTTGGTTTCTATCCATTAATAATTAAATCTTCTGTTTCCCCATGCTTAAAACAATAACTCATTGCAGTTGTGCCCCGACTATGGGAGTTGTGCAGAAAAGGGACCTTGGCAAGCAGCTGTAATTAGATTTATTTCAATCAAGTAATACTTGGCTCTAATAAAGCAGTTGCTGAACTGGCATGTTGGCTGAGAAACAAGGTGGCCTTTGTTAATAAATACCAAAAATAGAAATTGAGATTCAAGGTGAAATTTCTGTGACATTACTTTGGAGGTGGGAAAAATTCAAAGTTCAAAGTGACAGTATAAGAAATTAACAGAGGAAAAAACAATATGTCACAGGGATGAAGTAAAGCTGTGATTGGATTGGAATTTGAATTGGAATTCCTGGATCCCACTTCAAATGGGGTCCCAGACTCTTGTGTGGCTGTGGTCAAGTTACTACTTATTCCTGAACTAGCTTTTCTTCCTCATCAAAGAGTGTTCTTACCATCAAATCACTCCAGTTTGCCTAGGTGTCTGTCCCTCTACCTTTTTTGGATGTACAAATAACAAAGTATTTATTATAGTGGGATCAGAATATAGTGATGGCCATGATGGTCCAGGACATGTTATAAGAAGAAAGGATTTTTTGAGAGATCTTTTATTGGATCAGCTGTATAGGTGGGCCAAGCTTTTGGGCAGCAAGTGCTAAATAGAGAGAAGACTATGTAAATGAAGCAGTTTGCTTGGAGGAATGGAGCAGGGCTATGAACTAGGAGCAAAGAGGTATTATCAGGAACTGTTATAAGACAAAAGAAGTGCAGTAGAACAGGGAATCTAGTTAGTAGCAGAACAAGACCATTCAAGCAGAGAGAAGGTAGTTATTACCTGTGAAGTGCAGAGAGATTAGTAGCGGTATTTGTGAAGTATTAATAAAGCCACTGTCTGTATTGGATCCAGATTTTTTACTCTCCTTTAGGGTTATGAATCTCTTCCAAGGCCTACCTTCTGGAGGTGTTTTATGATTTCCCTTTGAGTGCAAGGATTGTGAGGTCAGAGAAGGAATGGTGAAAAGTGTGCTTGCCCCTGCGGTGTGTGTGTGTTTGCCCTTTATAGTTTTCCTGTGAGAGTTCATTCTGGTGTGTAATTCCTGTTTCCATGAGGGCATTGCTAAACTGGATGAGATGCACCATATTCTATGATATTGATGTGTAGGATCTGTGGATTCTGATGGTTTTATTGTGAGATGTGTTGATTATTGTGATGCTGGAGACATGCTGACAGGCCTTGCATTTATTTTTAAGGCAGGATTATGTCTGTCAATCAGAGGGAAGTTGCTTCTGATGATGAGTTGGATCAGGTTTGGGTCTTGAAAGCCAGGAGTAGGAGAAGTGGGAAAATTTCCCTCAAGGTTTGATCTTGTTCTACTATAGGCTATAATTGTCTGATGAACCTTTTATAGTTTCATTTTGAGTTGGTATATAAAAACCAAGGGAGTGCAGTCAGTAGGGGGTTTCATTTTGTATTGTAGTAGGTTATTGTGGGATATCTGTGCATCTTATTTGGAGATACAGAGCATTTCTCTGGCATGGTCTTGCCAGGTAAAGATATTCTTGAAGTTGGTGAAGTGGGTATCACAAGTATTCTCCTCATAGCAAATACGATGGTGTCAGAGGGCCGACCTATAGATTACAGCTTCCTTTGTGTGTTTGGGTGGCTGCTGATTGTATGGATGTAAGTGTGGTGCATAGGTTTTCTGTATACAGTGCTTTGTAGGGTGCCATTCTAGAAAATGGTTTGTGTTATTCAGAAATTTTTTCTGGCTTCCAGAGAGCACTTGATCAATGGATACTAGTTGTTAAATCTGTGGTGGAGGCCAATAAATAAGTCCAACTGTTATCTATGAAGATTTGCTGCAGTACAAAAAGAAAATCCCCACAAATTGCACACCATTAGTTATGACATATCACCCATCCCTGGAACCTACAGGGAAAATCCTCAAACAATTGCAGTCCATACTAGAAGAAGACCCCTGTCTTAAAGAGATCTTCCCAGTACCACCCATCCTAGCCCTCAAACAAATACCGAACCTCGCTAACCTCATCACCAGAAGCAAATTCCGTATGACCCAAACCACACCCAATGGATCCAGATCATGCCAGGACAAGAAATGCAAAACCTGCCAACACATCTCCACCACCCCTACAATAACTGCACCCTACAACAAAACCATCACCATTCCTGGATTACAGCTGCGCCTGCAGAAATGTTATATATCTCATCCAGTGTACCAAAAGCCCTGATGGAAAATATATGTAGGAGAAACCAAACAACGCACCAGCACACCAAAAATCTGTCAAAGACAAGAATACCCAACTACCTGTGGGGGCACACTTCACACAGCCCAGGGCCCATAACTTGTGCTAGTGCAGCCTCTGTGGCAAGTGATCCCTGCTGGTGCTCTCTGGTCACTTGCAAGTTGGATGGCCCTGGTTTAATATAAGAAAAGCGTGATTATGTATAGTTTTGTCAGCATTCTTAATGTTTCTTAAAGCACAGACTACACTGGAGAAATGCTTTGGCCAAGGAAGTATATTATTTACAATAATACTAAATACCCTAGGTTTACACATAACAAAACAAGTAATAGTGTTTCTTAACCTAGGCCTTCCACCTAGATTTCCTTGCTGTACTTTTGAAGGTAGATGCCTCCCTGCCTATGGTATTCATTACCTATCCTAACAACTGGCTTCATATTTCACAACATGCTTAACACCCACTGACCTAGTTTTGGTACCTTTTTGTAAACCCTAATCTGGTAGGTCTATTTTGAGCGTGCCTGCTGGATCCAGCTTCACACTTAAGATAAGGAGAGGAAGGTATTGTTACAGAACGTTGCCGTGACGTAAGAGTAAGCTAGGGCCCTGACAAGCTGGGTTGAATCAGGAATTGTGTGGCCTGTCGATTTGGCAGTACTTAAGACACCAGATGACATGAGGTGCTTCTGTGGTTAGGTGACAGTTGAACAGGCGTTTGAGGATTTTTGTGGCACTTAAATGTTGGGGCTTGCAATGTTGGTGTCAACTGAGTATCTAAGTCTATTTATAGCTCTACCTTTTATCCAGTAGTGGAATTAGAAACAATTAGATTGGATACACAATTATTAGGATGTAAAGGTTTGGGGAGTTAAAGTTTACCTCTTCTATGTTTGTTTATTGAGTAAGGTATCATGTGAAATCTAATTCTCGTTGAAAATAATGTTATAGTTGCATAACCTACTTTGTCTACTGCTTACCACTACCTCTGGGAAATAAAATACTGCATCTCAAGGTGCCAGCCTACCATAAAATCCTAACTAGCTAAATAGAAAAAACACAAAAGCTCAGGCAGTCTACTGCCTGGATGAAGTTAGGGTAATTACATCCCATTTTTCATTCATGACTAGAATCATAGATATTCTTTCTTGAACTCAAAGGTTCTACCTCATTAAATATAATAATTTGTCTTTAATCATTTATAATTTGGTGAATGGGTCCATTATTTTTCAACAAGAAAATTTATTTTGAAAAATAAAGAAAATGTTAAAATAAAAATGCATGTTCGTTAGCAGGGGGTCTTTATATCATAATCTACAACCTTTAGCAACAATAGCAAAAAAGTGTAAAACTTCTTTAATTCCTTCCTATTTCTTTAGACTAAGAGTTAATGGATTTCATAGATTTCATAGACATTAGGGCTGGAAGGGACCTCGGAAGATCATCGAGTCCAGCCCCCTGCCCAAAGGGCAGGAAGTCAGCTGGAGTCATAGGATCCCAGCAAGATAAGCATCCAGTTTGCTCTTGAAGGTGTTCGATGTAGGCGCTTGAACCACCTCCGGTGGCAGGCTGTTCCAGACCTTGGGGGCTCGGACAGTAAAGAAATTCTTCCTTATGTCCAGCCTGAAACAGTCTTGTAGTAGTTTATGACCATTCGACCTAGTCGTCATCCCTTGGGCGCTCTGGTGAACAAACGTTCCCCTAGATACTGGTGATCACCCCTGATAAATTTATAGGTGGCCATCAGATCACCCCTGAGTCTGCGCTTTTCCAGGCTAAAGAGCCCCAGGGCTCTCAGCCTGTCATCGTAGGGTCTGCTTCCCTGACCTCTGATCATGTGCGTGGCTCTTCTCTGGACTCTCTCAAGCTTCTCCACATCCTTTTTGAATTGTGGAGCCCAAAACTGGATGCAGTACTCCAGCTGTGGCCTCACTAAGGCTGAGTACAAGGGGAGAATGATGTCCCAGGATTTGCTTGAGAAGCATCTTTGGATGCAAGCCAGCATTTTGGTTGCTTTACTAGCCGCAGCATCGCACTGCAGGCTCATGTTCATCTTGTGGTCAATGATGACCCCCAAGTCTCTTTCTTCCTTAGTGCTAGCCAACATAGCACTGCCGAGCCTATAAGGATGCTGCGGGTTTTTCTTCCCAAGGTGGAGAACCTTGCATTTATCGGCATTGAACACCATCAGATTCTCATCTGCCCACTTGCTGAGCCTGTCCAGGTCAGCCTGGATCACCCGCCTGTCTTCTGGTGTGGATGCTTTTCCCCAAAGTTTGGTGTCTTAAAATGGTAAAAGCATTGTAGAGGCTGTTGGCCTCATACCTTTTTGATCAAGCTTTTCTTCCTTTATTAAATTAAAAAACCCAATAACAACAAATGGAAATGAAAAAAGGAAAACAAACTAAACAGCAATAGCATGGTTGATTAATAAATGTAAAAAGGTAGTCCACAATGTTATCCCTAATCTTAGATCTTTTAGCTCAGTACCTCAATCCTAGTAAATACTCAGTAATCCAGCATGGCATAAACCTAGGCACAAAATTTCACTCTGGCCAGGGCCATTGCTTCATAAACATTGCTGATTTATTAAATAAGGTTTTTAGAATCCTAGATAAATGGTCTCTGAACAAACTAATGGGATAGTATTAATTTGAACCCAAAGCAAATGTGAAAAGCATATTATACTACTGAAATGTTAAAGAGTTTGTTACTAATCATTCTCCCAAAAATAGCTTTTTGTTGCAGAATGGCGTTCTTACTATGCATGTACCACAATGAAGGCAAGGTAGACATGCACCTTACACATCAAGAAAGATATATAGAGACCGAGCTTTCTTGAACTTGAGTACTTTTCATTGGGTGCTGTGAAAGGACAGCACAGAGCAGTGTATAAAGTAGAATGAATGGTTTGATTATAAAAGGTCGGAAAAGATGAGGGAGAAGAAGGGGGAGGGGAGAGTGCTGGCAGAACCAAACAAGCAGAGAGCCCATAGGAGTAATGGCTAAGTACAAGCATTCAAGAAGCCTGCAGAGGAAGTGCTCTAACTTTTGAGATTTACTCTAAGCGCTCCTGTCTAGGTCAGGAGGAAGCAGAACACATGTTAGCCCTTTTTGTGGGGTGCGGGAGGGGCATGACTCAGAGCCTCCTTGCATGGCCTGAGCCCAGCAGGTAGGGGAGGCTCTTGCATGCCTCTCAGCATGCTCTGTGGGCTCCCTGGGCTCCTGAAGACTCCTGAGCTGAGCCAAACAGCTGAGCTGCCCGATATGCAGGAGCATAACCAGTGCACACCTGGACCTGATGAGCAGTGGCTTGTCATGGCCATGAGCCATCAACCAGCTGTCTTCCAGATACCCACCCAGTCCACCCTGTGTCCACCAAGTGTGTATGAGTATCAGATGCCTGGGTTCTGTGTGTGTGTGTGTGTGTTTTGGGCACCTGGGTTCTGTGTGTGTGTGTCCCAAACACCTCAGTTCTGTGTGTGTATGTGCATGTGTCCCAGATGTCATTCCCACCCCCTACCCCTGCCAATATTGGTGGCCCCAGCTCCACACCATGGCAGGCTATTCAGATCTGCAAAGCCCTGGCGGAGTAGCTCCTTATCCATGTGGACCTGGAGCCTTCCCCAGATGAGTGGGGCTGGAGGGTTTGAGTGCTCATGCCCTGGCACTGGGCAGTGGGTCTCCAGCCCTGGGCTCCTCTGGCTTTGCATCATGGGCAGTGTTGCACACAACCTAGACTGTCCAGGCATTGTCCCCCTTCCTCCTCCTTCCCCAGGGGCACACACCAGGGTGTAGGGAAATGTGGTGCAAGGAAGAGATATGCCTCATTTTAGTCAAATGTTGAGACTGCTAAACTTTTAGTGTGTTTATTAAACAAAAACTGTGCAATGTTCCCTGCTCCAGAACGTGGAACATGGAAGGCCCTGGCTACACCAGGTGGTTATAATGTTGAGGGGGAGAGGGAGTGGGCAGCCATGGGGGCCCAACTTTGCAAAACACCAAATCTTGAGGCAGCATGGGGAATGCCACGTGTGAAACTGCTGCTGTTCAGTTTAACTAAATGTTGCAACTGCCAAACATTCGTGTGTATAATAAAAACTGGAATGCTGCATGCTCCAGAACTTGGACAGCTCCAGGGGGCTGCCTACCTTTGCAAAGACTGGTACTCCAAAGAGGGACACAGGCCTGTAGAAGCCTGTCCTGGTGGTCTGGTAGGCCACCCCCCCCCCTTCTCTTTGGGGCCCTGTGCCTACACCAGCAACCACCAGTGGCTGAGGGTAGCAACTTGGCCCTGTAAGGTGGGCTGAGTCCATGTTGGCCCTGGCAGTGGTTCTTGGGCCCTGTGGTCCTCCTTCCCTTCTGTACTGTTCCTCCCTGGAGTGGGCCTTACTGGACACGTTTCTGGCTCCTCGGACCATGGATCAGTGGCTCCCATGTTTCTTATCTCCTGTCCCAGAGCCCCTCCGCACTCCATCTTTCAATCAATGCACAGTGTGAGGCATTCCCCATTGGGTGCCATCCAGGGCCTCACCCCCATGGGACTCTTGGTCATGTAGTCCCATGGAGGAGTCCCTGGAGCAAGGCTCTCCATGCGCACGGGGGGGGGGGGAGGGGGGGCAGAAGCTTGCCCTACCAATCCAGCCTGGGATGGCAATGGTCTGTCTGCAGGAGGTGACGCTGATACCACTTAGGGGTGTCATTGCTAGATCCCTGTGCATAAATTCCTTATCCTGGTACTGCAACTGTCTCAGATCCATAGCAGCATATGCAGCCTCCCTCAGAGAGTGGCTGGCCATCTATAGACCTCATTTTTGGACCTTCACAGCATGTTCCTGGGCTTGGATGGCTTGTTCAAGTGCCATGGCACTGCAGGTGCAAGCAGTCGCCAATCTGCCCATAGTAATGCCCCAAATCTAAGTCCCCTTGGGTCCTTATGTCACTGATGCTGTCTGTGCACATGCCTCCAGCACTATACAGGTGTCCAGCTGATCATGCTGGATCCAGCATCTCAGGCTCCATAATCAGGCCTCCTGTACATGAATGCAGAGTCAGCAGACAAGGGAGATACCAAGGGACCTATGTTGAGTTCCCTGTCTGGATCCTTTCCCCTGCCCAGGGCCAGAAGCCATACAGCTCCTCACACCCCAATGCTGACCATGGCACAGAATGACTGCATTCTGCCTCCCAACTGAGAAAACCTGAAAGCCTGGTTTCCATCTCCCTTCTGTGGGAGCCAGGCAGTTTGGGAAACTAAAGCATTAGAGCCTGGAGGGATAAGCCTTTTCTGGTTCTCCGGGAGCAGAAGGAAGGGGTGAGTTTTGGGGGAGGGGCCTTGCTTGGGGGTGTCCTATTTCCCACTGCACCTTATCAGCAGTGATGCTCATTTGTAGCTGCTATGTTGAACGGCATCTGGAGGATCGCCAGCAAAAATGTGCAGTTTCACCTGTTGGTTACACTTTAGCTGTGGGACTTGGAAAAAGTATTCAGTGTACATTAGGGTGTGTTTGGGAGCATAGCAAGTATTTGGGTCCATTGCAAGGCCTGGCTACAGTATGGAGATTTTATTGTAACTGTAGGACTTCTTGCTCAAGATCTGTAAGATGTTCATCCCAGACAGTAGGATCAGAGAAGATATGGTTGGATGTAACAGAGCTCACCTGGAGACAATGGATCTAGTGGTGAGCTTGGGGGAAAGCTGGTAGTGTGAAGATAGATGTGGCAGTTGGTTGGTTTCCAATATAATGTGGTGGCGATGTGGTCATTACAAACATCCACTGTAGTCTCTAGAAAATGAAAAATAGAAAAAAGAGTCTGGTCTCCTTTCTGCTTGGCAATCACTGAATTACAAATATTAATGTTTCCCAAGGTTGCATATACACAAAGAATAAAATTCAAATTTCTTCTAATAGTAGAGGTAAGAAAAAAGCTTTAGCAATGATCAATATAGTAACAGTATACCTAGTCACAATTTTGAAAACAATCTTTAAATTGGCTAATGTATAAGTGTTACATCAGGACTTAATCAAGCTAAAATTAAAACAGAGAGAGAAATAGGGAAAGATCTTACTGCAAATTATGTAGAATAGTCCTATATAAAGCTGATTGCTAAAAGAATTCCTGGTCTTATGATATCCTGCTTTTTTGAAAGAGACAGGATCTTGTTGCTTAAAGTAAGAACTAGAAGCGAGTAACAAATAAATTCTCATCCTGGACCCTGCAGAGATTCCTTCTAGTGTCTAAGATAAATCACCTAATTTCTTTGTCTTGTTTTCCTATAGGAAAAATAGGAATAACTCTTATTAATCTTGCGGGGCAGAGGGTGGCAGCCTGGGAAAACATTTATCAGTTAATCTTTACTCAGTAATACAACTTTTGTAAAGTATAGAGTTGACCAGTATGGAATCTTTCTTTCTTTCTTTCCATAATAATAGTCATGCTCAAGCTTTGAAAAAACAGGAAATGAAAGAGTTAAGATAGACATCTACACTTCCACCCAGGCCTCACCCCAGGCTTTAGAGCTATCAATAGCCAGTGGAAATTAGCTGCAATTATTCCATCTGTGTTGGGTGTAGCTACGATGCGAGAATTAGTTGGAGAAGCTTGGCAGGGCTATGATTATGATATTTGGGGGACCTACCTGACTCAGCCTGATCCCAGTATGTTCATCAAAGCTTATGTGTAGTGGAGGCACAGGAGTCATCCTCTCACTGGAGATGGCTAATCAGCAGGGAAGTAGGAAAAGTCCAAAATATGTAGGTTAAGTGATAGGTAAGTGAAACTATTGTATTTGATTGCATCCTGTACATATGGGTGAAGCACTTATCAACTTTAGTAGGTGGCGTGGTCCAAATGTTTGATTATTCAATTCTATAAAAATTCAAAGGTTTTATGAGAGTGCATATGCTATATAGGTATTGAGGTATGTCTCACAGAAGGCAGAGTTAAAGTTGTATAGGTCTGTATCCTAACTCTTTATTTTCTGGCTTTCAGAAGGTTGAATTGTACTGAACTTGATATTCTAGAAAAACAATATCTCTGGACAACCTTAATTCTGCTAGTTAAGATAGTAAGCTTTGTTAGTAATTTGATTAGTGATAATTTAAGTAGCTACAGTTCTGTAGCTTTGCAGCTGAGATACTGCAGTGTCAAGATAAAAGATACCATGATTCCCCATTTCTCCTGAACACCTTGTTATAATGAAATAGCTATTGTGGTCATGTTCTGAAATGTTAGCAGGTGTGCTGTTGCTAACAGGGCTGCAATAACTTTAAGCAGATGAAAAATGCTGGTGCCTCTTTCTTCATCCCCTTCCTCTACCACACCACGCATGCCACACCATATCCCTTACCAGTTTTTAGCTTGTGGTCCTCATCCCCATTACCTGGAACCCCATCCTGGAAACAAAGAGCATCCAGGAAAAGTGGAATCCCAGGAGAAAGTAACAGGGACTTCCTGGTATGACAGCACAGCAACGAGGCTGTTATTCTAATTGCCAATTGCTTAAATTATGAGCAAGACTTTATAAAGGGGGATAAGGCAAGGTGCCACATTTATTGATTAGATCAGCTAGACATAGAGGTTCGGATACACCATTCATACAAACACACACTGATTATCATACGCATCATTACACACAGGCATACACATACACAAAAGAACTGTTCCACCCACACGTACACCAGGTATAGTTACCAGCAATAGTTGCTCAATATCAGCCCAGGGTGGCTAACCTGGGCTTATTGAGTAGATGATGCTGATTTGAAGATAGCAGATTTGAAGATAACAGCTGCAGCGGGGTAAACAAATGCATCTGTACTACAATGAAACAGCAGTAGTGAAAGAGACTCACCCAAGTTGGCATTTTCAAAGTGTTCTTTATAGGGATTAGCATCCTTTGTTTCAGTGTGTGGCAGGGCACTGGTTGTGCGTGCCACTTTAAGGACCCAGACAAGCAGCCAGCAGGTGCTTGATTGCAGTGGCCATTTTTAGATCTTTGGCCACCTATATAAACAGAACATTTTGCTGCTGGCAGGCCAGGCAGTAACACTGCCGCAGCCTGTGGGGGCTCCCTACTCACCACTGTCACACCCCACTGCCGACACTGGCACTGCTCTCTGTAGGTGGTCGCCGTGCCCCACCAGCCTCTGGGGGCATGCAGCATTCAGGGTGCCAGGGAACCCTAGCAGGGAGTTCATTGGAACCAGGGCCATATGAAGGCCCATGGCCAGCCTCCCTGTTACTGCCTGGCTGCAAGGCTGCTTGGAACATCCTGGAGGTAAGGGAGGAGCTGTAGGAAATGGTTTGGAAGCTCCTGGTCCTGGGTATGACCTAAAACTGCACCCTGCTGGGAGTGGGTGGCCTGGTGGGGCTCTCAGTGGTGTGGGAGCCCCTAGGAAATGCCAGGCCAGTTACCACCCCAGTGAAAGGTGGGTTGGGGCACCTTAATAACCCCATCTCCCACAACCAGGTGGGTTAACCCCTTGTAGGGTCCAGAAGGCGGACCCAGGAGAAAGAGTGGGACTATAGACTCAGAAGCCTGATTTGAAATTCCCCGACTGGTCAATGCTGGGGCCAGGACTGGAAGGGTTGAAGGGCCAGGGGCCCACTGCAAGGGACTCCCAGAGCCAGGGCCTGGGGTTCCTGGAGGTGAGGCCAGGGCCTGTGTAGCCAAAAGTCCCTGCCGGACCACACCTGTAAGAGGGAACAGCTCAGGGAGCTAGGTAGCCTCATATGAAGGCAGAGTAGGCTGCCTGAGTGGAGGGATCCAGTTGTGGTCTGGAGAGGAGTATTCTGGAGCCTAGTGTGGGGCTGGTGACGTTAACATCTGTGGATGCCATCTGCGAGGCTTGGGCTGCGGTGTAGGGGAGGAACAAAGCCACAGATAGAGCCCCCTGGCATTGGGGCAAGATAATGGGCAGCTTCCCACCTAATTAACAACTTAATTAATTAACATCAAGGCCTGGCAGGCGAGAAGCTGGGTGGTTGGCCCAGAAAAAGGTGGCTGGGCCAAAGGCAAATCGGCACCGAGAAGGCCCCCTGTTACACAGTGCTTTGGGGGTTTTCCATACTCAGTTTCTGTTTTTGTGGTTGTTTTTCTTTTGTCTTCAGCTTATCTCAGCCTTGGAGTGTTCTTGCTGCCCATCTAGCAGGATGGGTGCATTTCTTCTCCTCATTATCTTGTTTGTGCCCTAGGCATAAAAGGGATTCTTTAGCCATTCATTACTTAGTTTACTGATTGCTAACTTACATTTGGCGCCTTGTTGCTTACATAAACATTTAAATCTTCATTTCCTGTCTCTGCTATTCTCTCACCATTCACCCTTTTACACACACTCATACAGAAAAGCTATGCAGAGTTTGTTTACTTATATTAAGCAGAAGGATACAAAATGGAGTTTTTAAGTTGCTTACAGGACAGGACTAACATGGTTACATTTTACTGCTATTACACTCCTATGTTAACATCAGCTACCTTAGTTCAGTTCATGCTACAAGGCTAGACCCCAGACTCTCCAAGGGCAGTAGTAAGACACAAAATATGGATCATTAACTTTACTGTGTACCTCAGTAAATTGAAAACTTGAAGGCAGTCTGAAGTGTGTGGATTTTACAGCACATAGCTGTCTCTTCTCAATTCTAGCACTATGTGACTGGTAGATACCTCAACCATGACTATTCTTAGCTCTTCATACACAAGTTCTTCCTCAAATGCTGGATCATATGGAGGGCACGGAAAGGACTTCAGACTCCCACAATTAGAGTCCCCCAGATCCCAGCACTTGCATGAAAAGCCACTCAGATCTTCCTTAGAACAGAAACCTTCCACCATGATCCTGGCTCTCACACACAGAGATAGAAAGGGCAAGCCTCCCAAGATCTCTCCTTATAAAGGAGAGCAGGAAGAGGGGATCAGATGCACTCGCAGAGGTAGGGAACCTCTAAATCCTGGGTCTGTTTAGAAGGAAGGACAGAGAGGCTGATACCATATGGAGACCCACCAGATCCTGATACATGTAAGTTGGGGATGGCAGTAAAGGAGGCACAACATATCCAATGAGACTTGCCTCCCAGCTCTTCATAGGCATAGGATAGAAGAATGTGGGCTTGACAGGTATCTCTGCCATAAGGCCTGCCACCGTCATGGCCATCTCCCCAATGTCAACTACTTCCTGCTTGCCTGAGTGCTTCCAACCCTTTCCCCTTCCTTACTACTCACACACATTTAGTCCTTTTCTCATGTTTGTCCTGCTCCTCTACTCTATCCATGAATCCCATTCCCAGACAACCATCACGGGTGAAAGGGGTAATTTTATTTTATTTTCAGAACTAGTTTGGCAATTCTGGAACTATCTGCTACATTCAAATTATTTTTCATTTATAATGCCTTCTCCTACCTCTCTTTGAGGAAGGCTATAGCATGATACCTGCCTTCCTCCCCACTGTCCACTCTGCTCTTTGACTTCTGTCATGGGTCAGATTCAGATTGATACTGGCTGGATGTAGGTCACATTCAGTGGCACCAATGTCTCCTTTTCAGCTATGAAGCTCATACAGAAACTGGCAGGCTAGAAGCCTCTTTGCCTAGTTAGTCTGTCTTTGTGTTGTGCTATCTGTTTGTCTGTAAGCATTAGGTTTGTGCCTATGTTGAGACCAAACTGCTGCTTTCAATGTTGTTTCCTCAAGGCATAATGGATGCCAGAAGCAATTAAGAGCATTCAGAGCCACTGTTTGATCCCCTGGTCAACTGAGTCTGATGACAGTTTCTGCCTTAAGAAGAAAACTCTTGGGGGGCTACATAGGAAGCTCCTTCCTCAACAGTCCCCATGTTTGGAACATTGACCTTGCCCTGAGCCACCATGAGCCACAGCAGATTTCATACAGTCTGAGTAAGACTGGATTTGAGAGACCTTACAAGAGTTGACCTTTAATGAAAAAAGGAGCTGTCAACCTGAACTATGGCAGTACCAGTGCTCTACTAAAATAAGGTGTTTCCTTTCTTTGAAGATGAAAATTATTATATAAGTTCAAAGTATTATTATTAAAGCTATCTCAGGATTAGGGCCTTGATTTTGTAATTCATCTTGATTTGCTTGCTTTTTGGACTAGTACTGAAATGTTAACATAATGCGGTTTCCCCACTGTGGGTCCAATGAAGTGTCTCAGGCTTTCCATTTGATGACAGATGGCATTGCAGTGATTCTTGTCTGTTGAGGTTCAGAACTTCTGTCATCCCTCCCTCAAATCATTTGCTGAATTTCAAGTCATTACACATGAAGAAATTTGATATATCATTTTATATCAGACAAAGGCTTGCAACCCACTGAAGGCTAAATACTATTGCATTTTCACACATCTAAGTGGCATATAGCTGTGTAACAGTGATATTTGGCACTTACACACAAATTGTATTTAATTTCCACTGGTGGCAGGGCAGAAGGATGCTGCATGCACATACCTGCTGAATTTTTGTGGGGGTGGGAGGTGAGCAAAAGGATCCTGCTCTCTTTTAGCTCAGATACCAGGGAGCAGAAGATCTTACTTCTAACCCTCTTCACCCAGACGGCATTTACAGCCTGCATTGCCTACTTCCTGAGAGAGTTCTAACCACAAAGCTGTAGATTACGCATTGCTCAGTGTTCCCTAGCCCTTCTCTTGAAGCTAAGTCACCACACCTTGCATTTAATATTCACTGAGTTAACATGAATAAACAGAATTGGGATAGCTTCCATTTCACTAGGAGAAGAGGCCCAGGCTACAACCCAGACACCTCTGTTTCAGGGCACTGCTCCATCTCAGTGAGTCACCCTCCCCCTGGGCTGGCTTCTTGCAGGATACAGTCACTAAGTGGGTACAGTGGAGAAACGAGGGGTGGGGGTGTCCAGGCGAGCCCACACATGCCTCTTGCTTCATCTCAAAGCAGTTTGAGTTGCAGCAAGATGCATGCTGGGATCAAGAAAACATTCCCCACACTGCATATTTCCAGTGCAGACTCAAAATTTGATAGTTGGGTATCCCATCAAAAAAAAAAAACAAACCCTGGGAAAAAAGCAGGGCAGGGCACAGTCCAGGACCATGGCCTGAGACAACCAGAAGCTCGTGTCCTCCAAAGAGACGCTCCAGTAGCTGGCCAGAGCATACCTATGCCTGCCCCTTGCACTGATGCTGCAGCATGCTGCCTGCCCATGCAGGGCAAACAGCATTGCAGGCTGCTGCGATCTGGACCTGGGTTCCATTCCAGGTATGTGGGGGGTGGAGGTGGGAGCTGTGAGGGTGTGGGGGACCATGAGGGGGGCAGCTCAGGAGAGGTGGGTCCCTCGTCCGCCCACTGGAGGGCCCATATCTCTCCCCGCGCAGCCCCAACTGCCCCGCATGGCCCAGAGCTCACCCACAGCAGCAGCAGCCATTGGGGGGCTCAGGGCCCTCCTGGCACAGACCCCCACATGGCACAGGGCAGCGTGGCTTGGCCCCAGCTGCCTGGCACCTAGCATTGCTTCTGCCATATCGCATAGGCCTGGCTTGGCGTGGTGCTGTGCACCTACAAGCAGCTCTGGGCCACTCAGGCTGTCATCCAGGCCTCCGCACCACTCACAGGGACTGCTTGTCACACTGGTCCAGGTCCTGTATGCATGGAAGCAGTCCAGCCTGACAGTGTGCAGGGTTTGTGCACACAGGACCCAGCCTGATGTGACAGGTGGTCCCTGCAAGTGGCACAGGGCCCTGGGTGAGATTCTGAGTGCCCGGGATCTGCCCGAAGGTGTACGGTGCTGCACTGAGCTGGGCTGGGCCTGCACGATATGGCACAAGCAAGCTGGGTGCCAGGCCACTGAGGCCAAGCCATGCTGCCCTGCGCCGCATGGTGGGGGCTGTGCCAGGAGGGCCCCAAGCCCCCCGATGGCTGCTGCGGGTGACCTGTGGGCCATGTAGGTGGGCATGTGGTCTGTGTGGGGGGGGGCATGTGGGCCCTGCGGGGGGTCTGGAGCCCTGCATGGGGGACAGGTGGATCCTGCAGGGATCTTGGGCAGTGTGTGGGGACATGTAGGCTGTGCCCTGTGGGGGGGTAGGGGACCCACCCCTTCTGTGCAGTCCTCTCACACCTACCCACACACCCAAGCTCCTCCACATCCCTCCACACCCACAGCCCTTCCCACCCCACTCCTGCAAACCCCACATCCCCCCATCACACACCCATTGTGGTCAGCTGCCGGACAGGATCAGACCTGCTGGCAGGAGCTGTGGCTGCAAGGGCAGCTGTCCCCACATCCTAGTTAGTGGAGAGCTCTGTCTATGATAAGAAAACCAAAAGTAAACATCAAAACATATAGATATTTAGAATTTATTTTATTGTGATGATAAAGACACTGGTAGGCTTCCAAATTGCCTTAAAATTGTAAATATAAAACTTTGTCCAACTGATCTCTCTCTCTCTCGCTCTCTCTGTGGGTGTATAGTGTTCTTTTGTTTTAATTGTGGAAGAACATGGGAACATGGATTTGGGGGTATTTTAAAGAGTGAATTTGGGTTTTTTTATCAGAGATTTTGCAGTTTTTAAATAGGGAACACTAGGATTCCTGCTAGTAAGGCAAGTGGCAGGACCCAGGCAAAGGAACCTGCTCAGGGCTGGCACCAAGGACCCAGCTGGAGGCGACTGATCTTCTGGCTACTTGGGGCCAGAAGGACATGTCTTGACAGTTCAGAGCAGACCACCACACTGGGAACATCTTATGGGCAATAGCTGCCCAGATGGCAGAGTGGCAGCACACATGGCAGTAGTGCTGCACAAAGGCCAAATGTGCAGCCACAGCCCACTGGCCCAGAGGTGCAGATGCCTCTGCTGTGGCCATGCAGTCTCTATCTGGGTCTGGCAGGCATGCAGCCTTGGGGCCTCATGCTGTTGCAGGTGGCAGAAGGTCATAGCCAGACTACTTAGTGAGTAGAGGGTGCAGAGAACTCTTGGTTAGAGCTGCTTTAGCAGTCCAGCTGGCATAATGGGCTGATTCCGTGGAGTCTGTTACTAGTGTCCCCAGAAACCAATTGGTCAGGCCCTAGAAGCTCCTGAGAGCAAGTAGCCCTGAGCTACTTGCCAGGGCAGCTTTTTATACTGCTGGGGCCAGCACAGGACAGCTTTTTATACTGCTGGGGGCAGTATACATGGGTGCTGGCCCCAAGCTCTAGCTTCCCCTGGCTGTAGATCTGGGAGGAGCTAAGTAGGGTTATTTTGCCCTAAGTGGCACAACTTGCCCCACACCAAAGTGCATGTCCAGGCATGTGCATTGAGGCAAAAATCCACAGCTCAAATTTGTGCTGCTGCAAGTTTTGAGCTGCTGCAAGTGCACATGCCTGCATGTGTGCACATGCCCTGGGTGAGCATAGTTACACTGAGTCCCAAACGGTGCAAAAGTGCCAAAAACCATGGTTTCACAGCTATGTAATTACCAACCAGGCACATGAAAGTTAAATAGGTTCTGGGCTTTAGCTATTCTATGGATAAGTATGTATAAAATAAATGGAGTCCCATAGAAGAATGTGATATTTAGCTAGGGGAATAGAATAGGGTAGAGTGCTATTCCATTACTTTAATTCATTATTTCTATTTCCCTAGCACTTAAAAGACCTAAGCAAGTTTTTTCAAAGCAGTGAAATGTCATTTACAAGCATTTTAATGGAAGACATTCTAGGCCCAACAGGTTAGTCAGGAGATGTTGACAAAGGAAAACAGGAAAGAAGTTATGAGCTGGGAATTTAAATGTGTGCCTCCTGACCCACCGGTCCAGTGCCCTGTCAACCAACCCTTGTTCCCAATAATAATGACTATGATAAACAATTGTATTCATTTCAGTGAACAAAACTCCAGTTCAGCACTGTGAATGCTTTTCACAGTTGACTCAGCAGCTTTATTGGAACATTATTTACTGTTTAAGCATTGGAAAAGGCTATCCAGAGAGGATGTGGAAGGACAAATGATGATCCTGCCTTGAACAGTGAGATTGGACTGAATAACTTTCTAAAATTCCTTCTAGTCTTACATTTTATAATTCTATATGATTCTAATCCTTTTCAATCACCAAACCTACTTTAATGCACATTGTGCAAGCCAAGGACTCCAAAGTAGTGTTGCAATAAAGCATTATTTGTCTTCACTTGCCAGAAATGTGACTGTGATGTGATCATGTTCTCTAATTACTCATTGGAAAAATACACATCCTTTATGACGCAGTGTAAATGTAAGGGAGGGAACAGCTATTCAAATTAGGTTAACACTTAGATATTTCAGGGCAGCTAAGCACTCAGATAATTAAAGTGGAATAAATTTAGCACAGTTCATGTTTCCTATCTAATACAACAAATAATTATCACATTTACTCAAATACAAGATGAGATTTCCCCCCCTAGTTGGCATAGGGGGAAAAATCCCTTCGTCCTATGACCACGTACAAAAAACTCCCTAAATACATTATCTATCATTAAACTGCTGCCAAAAGCATGTGCACAGTAACGGAAACCAACTATGAAGTTGATTACATGCAGTCAACACTGAGCATGACTAAAACACATGACCCACATTAGACAAATATACTGATGAGAACCTACCATAAGAATAAATTAGTGTCATCCATCTGAACAAGGCATATGGTAGTGCCCATTAAGTACAGTCTCCTTCACTGCCAACTCTTATCCAAATCATGGTGAGTCACAACATTGCATAGAGTTCACCCAGAATCCCCCTATTGGCCCTTCTCTCAGCCTGGTTCATGTGATTACTTTGGTCCCACCCTCTATGAGGTGAAGCCAGACCAAGTTGCCCTGTGCCTCACCAGTGAACTATGTGGTAAATCATGAGTCCCTGGCTTTGGACTAATATAATGCATGGTTTGTACTACAAATAAGTAGGTACCAAAGTGCTACTGAAAAATGTGTTTAGGAAATACTTGTGCTAAAACTTGCAACAGTTTCGCAAAAAAGGTAACGTGTCAATTCTGGATAATATAAGTGCGTGTACACTATATGCAAAATGCTACAACCATATTTAATTTCAAGGTTATTGTTTTTCACATTTTCTCCTCACTTTCACGTGCTCAGGAAGAACAGGGTCTGACAGTAAAGAGAGCGCAAAGGGACTGCCAGAACAAAAAGCTGGGGTAGAAACAGAAAGCAAAGGGCTTCCTGACCCCCCCCTCCCCCCCTCCCCCATCCCTGGATTTAGTTTCCTAAATTCAAGGCAAACCTCCAATAATTAGGTTGTACACGTGGAAAATTATAACAAGATTATGATTTTTTCATATATAGAATCTAATTATTGGGGGGTCATCTTCCATTTGAAGAAGTACAGTATCCCATATCACAACACAAATCATGTCTGGCAGTTCTCACTCTGACACACTTGGAAATTTCCTTGCTTGTATTTTTCATGGAATAAATACTGTGGCAAGAAATAAACAAATGCTCTTAATATACCCCCAGGTGAAGTCTGATCTGTAAAGGGTTACAT